>NC_081826.1:301261031-301570349 GCF_030867095.1 Alligator mississippiensis
GTATGGAAATGAGCACGTTATATTAAACTCGGTGTGCTTATGCTGTTGATGATATACACTGCGTGAAGGAACGGTTTCAGAACTCGGGTTGAAAACAAAAGAGCTTTTTTTTTCCAGTCCCGTGCTTGGCGCTTGTGTAACTCGGTTTCCACTCGAGCTTTGCACTGGCTTAGTAAGACATGAATGAAACTGTCCAGACCCCACTCCCCCTCCCATTCAGTTGTTTTCACTGTGATATGCAGCACTCTTTGGGACTTTGAGGACTAGCAGAGTAGACTTTGGTATAGCCCAGGCTCTACTATATGCTCCGTCCCATGTGGCTGAGTGGGAGAGAGTGCAGTCACGAATGAACCCAGCACAGATTTGAACTCAGCATGGAGCACAGAGACTGGTAAATAAGTATAAGTGTGTAGGCATTTTGCTTGCTTCGCTCGCATTAATCTCATCTGCTATCCCTATGTATCAATGAAATTTGCTTATTATCGAATGGAAGAAGTTGTGGTCGGATAAAGAAAAGCTGTGCTGGCCCGGAACAAGGTTTCAAGACTGGGTCGTAGGTCCAGTGCCAACACGAGCGAGGTGGAGAGCCTCGGAGTATAATTGTAATGCCTAAATGACACGAGCGGGGTCTTGTGTCACTGCTGTGAATCGGGTGCTTCTGTATGTGTTGCTTTGTCTCGGAGTACGCTGCTCTCCTTAATGTTGTCATTCTCTGTCCAGTCTTGGGAATAGTGAACTAATTCTGGTCTTTCAGTCTGGCTGTTGAATGGTACGTCTGTCTCCGAAGGGATGAAGGGGGATTTTTCCACCCTTCCTAATGTCATCCTGGGATTATTCCTGAGGCCCGTGCAGCACTGACTTCAGGACTCTAGAAAAATATTGTTTTCTTTGCAAGGTTGTGTGATAGAATATATCCATCGCTCTTCCTCCCACACTTCTGTGACCCGACACTAATTCTCTGGCATTGTGCTGGTTATTTTAAGTGTTCATTGGATCTAATTTTCAGATGGAGCATAACACTTATTACTTTTCTTCTCTGCTCAACAGAAAGAGAGATTTGTTAAACTTCTGGACCAGCTGCACAACTCTCTTCGGATTGACCTCTCTACGTATAGGGTAAGTGGAGTACTTTTGGCTGCTCAGGAAGAGGACGGGAAGAGTTCAGAGCCTGGGTTTTTCTCTAGCACGTGTCACTATTTTAGACAGAAGTCCTGACTTCTGGAAGCATGGGCGCCCACTCTTTTTTCCTTTTGGTTAAAAAGCAAACCATCCCTTTTCTGCCATTTTAGCTCCCTTAAGTTTTTCCAGAGTAGTTTGAGATTCAGAACTATGTCCACCTTTGCTCCTTGTGTGACAAGCTGCCATCCCGAGTTAGTGCCTTTGAGTTGAATGCCAGCAGAAGCCCTGAGCTGGAGTCTGAAGGACGTACCTACCACAGGAGAGCAGCTTAGTGCTGCAGCCTCCTGTGGCAGGGTACAAGTCTGTGAGTGAGCCCAGCTGCAGGTCTGACCGGAGTCTGAGCTGCATCCTTTGCCTTCAGTCGGTAAGATGTGTTTGCAGGCTCAGACCCCTGCAACCCCTCAGACAGGTCGTGTGTGCAGTAATGGTTGCCTCTGCTGCTCAAAGAAACCTCCCTTTTAAATCCACTTCACTTCTTCTTGCTCTCTGTTTAGCTGGAAATCTTGTCCTTTCCCCTTGTAGGCACCTGCATAGAACAGCCGTTGTTCATTGCAGTTGGGGCATCGGTGGAGCTTGTCATTTGATGGCCCTAGATCGCTTATGATTTTTTGTCCTAGATAGCCCTTAAGCATGGTGTTAGGCACTTTTCTTGCTCAGGATAGTTGACTAGGACCCCTGTCAGACATGCAAGTAAAGGTGCAATGGGATCTGATGTGTGCACCTGGCCACACATTCAGTTAATGGCATGTTAGGAACCAGTCATAAAGTTACTGCACACTTTTGTGGAACAACTTTGTGGCTTGTTCTCTGTTTTATGAAGCCATGAATTGCTTTACTGTGTGGCTGGCTCACAACTTAACATGTCATTAACTGGTCAATCACATGTTAAGTGTAATGTGCATCGGGAGCCTTGGATGCATCAGAGACTTGATTTAGCAAGGGCAATGCATGTGTTCAGCCTGAGCAAAACCAGTGGTTGCAGCACATCCTGCAGTTCACAGTGTAAAACCAGCCACTCCATGGTCCCCACAGCAGGGCAGGGTGCAGAGAACAAGATCTGCGGTCTGTTGTAATGTAGTTTGGGATGGAGTTGCAGGCACGACCCTAGTAACCTCACACCTCGGGCTCCATGATCCAGCACAGACCACGCCTGCGTTGCGGTTAGTGAGGAAGGCTTGGAAGTCAGTATAGTCAACTGCCACTTACAAAAGAGCTTTGGAAGACCCTGTTCCCCTCCCCTCTGCTCCCAGAAAGCTGATTTCCAGCAATGCTGTGTAGTATCTGCAGCATACTATAGGAAATACATGTACACTGAATTGTAGTCTCTCTTGTTTGTGCTCTGAGAGAAGGAAGCTCTTTTGATGTGCTCTGAAGTGCTGCCTGTACATCAGAGGATTATCATCAGGGAGCCCCGTAACTACAACTAGTGGGGTAACACTGTTTATGGGTAGGCAGAAATTAGTTAATTCTTGCACGAAATGCAAGCCTGGTCTGCCAAAAATGGCAGCAGAGTATGCGCGTTGTGGTAAAGTGTGATTAGCTCTAATTTGTATTGATGAGTCTTGATTGCAATAAATGGGCTCCTAATTAATTGTCCCCACCAAACAGCTGATGTTCTTTCTAGCTAGCTCTGATGCAAGTGATTCTCTTAGTCAGGTGTTGGGCATGGCACGTGCTGTGCTCACGGGCCTGTTGTTCTGGGATGCTTGTCGAAGTTCTGCTTGCTAGTTTCCATGTGCCAGGAGGAAATGAGCATTTCGTTTTGGGAATGTCCTTTCTGCCCGGTGCGTTGAGCCGCTCTTGCCCCTTCAGTTTACAGTGCTCGCCATCCCGTGCTGGTTGGTGCCCGGAGTACAGGAGAGAGCATGCACGCGCTGTTGTCCTGACCAGGGAGTTCACCTGCACGTGCCTGTTCTTCTCAGCTATTTGTGCGGGCTGTGAGTAGCTCTTTCAAACGTGGTTTCCTCTTTGTGCCCACAGAACAATTTCCCAGCCAGCAGTCCTGAGCGGTTACAAGACTTGAAATCCACAGTGGACTTGCTGACCAGCATCACCTTCTTCCGAATGAAGGTAAGGAAGGGGCGGGAGGTGGCCTGTACTCATAAAAGAGAGCGTCGCAGTGAACATCTAACCCATCGTGCCCATGCCTTACATGTATTAGGCACTTGGAAGCAGGGAAAAAGCAGCATACATCTCTTGCCGTCCAGATAAACTCTTATTGGTGTTTCACAACATCCTCAACTCTTCAGGCAAAATCGATAATGTTCTTTCATCAAGGTTTTCATATCATAGACACTGCGTACAATCGCATTGGGAGGCATGTGTTGTCTCTTTGAAGGTAGCTTCTCACACATTCACTTACTTAAAATGATAGAAACTCCTATAGAGCCACATGGAAAAAAAAATCAATAAATAGCAATTAAGTTTGCAGCAGAACATCTCTTGACTGATAAATATGTTTATAACTTGTAGTAGCTCTCATGTAGCAGCATCCCTTGAAAGAAAGCAGTAGAGTCAAGATAACATTTTTATTAATAAAAAGATCCCTGAGCTGATACTTAAGGTCGTTATGCAGCATTGAAACATGCTTTTTTGTAGTTGCATTTTGTTTACCACTACGTCAGGGTGTGATTTTTGAGATCTTCAACTCTTCATTTCTGTGTTTTTAACCTCCTGGTTTTTATAAGTTCTGTAGAAGGCGAGTACACTGTCACTTGCTAATCTTAATCCTTGCCCGTTAAAGCAAATGGATTTATCATTTATGGAGTTACAAATCATCCATTTCATCAAGCCTCACTTAACCTTCCTTGCCGAAAAACAAAGGAACAAAACTTACCACGCTGCTTCCTCCCAGCCCTGTGCTCCTGTTAACTCCTTTTAAATGTTTACTCTGTTTTGCAAGTCCTCAAAATGTGAAAATTATGCTTCCTGATTCATAAGGCTAAGAAGTTAAAAGAAGCTGGAATGCAGAGCAATAGCAGATTTGTCCCAGGATAGCATCTCGTCCTAAATAATATGCCTGCCAACCCTTGTAGGTCAGGAAGGCAGCATGAGTTTAGTTAAAATAATGAGTCTGTAACAAAAGACTAGGTCTACAAGAGGAGAAGGGGTATGGCAACGTGTTGTAAATGTCTCTGTCAGCAACTTTAAAATGTGGATTAGAGTTATCGGTGAAAGATAAAGTTTAAAAAAACCGTTATTGTTTACTGGAGACTCTGCCCATCCGGTGTCATGAGCTCTGATGGAGTGTCCCCGGGAGCTTTCCTAACAACAGGGAAGACGGTGAGACCTGGGACACGAGCGTTGGAGTCTGTGAGCTTCACTACAGCTGTGTGTGCCCTGTACTTGTGCTGCTCCCAGTGTCGCTTTAGATAGTTACCTGACCCCCAGCGCCAGTTCATGTTCACAGCCCTCCAGCGAGGGAGATACACATCTGTCATCCTTGCTTCACAGTTGCACTGAGCCATGGATAAACCAAGGCCAGATACCTAAATCTAAACCAGATGTCTAAATGGGATGTGGGGAGATTTGTAGGTGCTTAAATCACAAAAAGCAATCCAGAACCTGCCTGCTCCAACAGCCACAAAACTCATTAGGTGCCTACATGCATTCAGCCCCTCCTTCTCATGCGGTTCAACAAGGACAAGTGCAAAGTCCTGCACTGAGGAGGGAGCGATCCCCTGCACCGGTGCAGGCTGGGGGCGACGGACTGGGCAGCAGCTCTGCAGAAAAGGACCTGGGGAGGACAGAAGACAAGAAGCTGGACAGGAGCCAGCAGTGTGCCCTTGGTGCCAAGAAGGCTACCGGCATCCTGGGCTGCATTGGTAGGAGCGATGCCAGCAGGTCAAGGGCAGTGATTGTTCCCCTCTATTCAGCATGGGGGAGGCCACATCTGGAGTCCTGTGTCCAGTTACAGAAAGGATGTGGACACTGGAGAGAGTCCAGTGGAGGGCAACGAAGATGGTTTGGGGGACTGGGGGACAGGACTGGTGAGGGGAGGCTGAGGGAACTGCGCTGATTGAGTCTGCAGAAGGGAAGACCGGGGGAGCCTTCACCTCCCTGCAGGGGGGCTGCAAAGAGGATGGAGCTGGGCTGGTCTCAGTGGGGGCGGATGGCAGGACAAGGAGCAATGGGCTCAAGCTGCAGCAAGGGAAGTTGAAGTTGTATAGTAGGAAAACTTTCTCACTAGGAGGGAGGTAAACCACTGGAATGGGTTACCTAGAGCAGTGGTGGACTCTTCATCCTTGCAAGTTTTCAGGCCCCAGGTAGACAAAGCCTTGTCCGGGATGATGTAGTTGGGACTGGTCCTGCTTGGAGCAGGGGGTTGAACTAGATGTGACCTCCTGAGGTCCCTTCAACCCTCATTTTCTATGATTTGGGACCTGAGCCTAAGCTACCATGCCTATGTGGAGCACCCCAAGGTGAGCAGCTGCATGTCTCCTCCCCCCTCTCCCCACATCATAACCTCTGTTACGATCCTCCTCTGTGATGGAGCAAGACATAGTCTTTGTCCAAGCATCTAGTAGGTGCTGGTGCGGGAGAAGTTCTCTGAGCCCACCTAACACACCCGCGGCGTTGAACTCGGCACGAAGCACAGGAGCCACAGTCGTTTCCCTCGATAATGCGGCAGGTGGAGGAGGAAGATTCTGGGCTGTCTCGGCCTGAGGAGATTCAAACTAGCATCTTGCACGTCTCAGGCTGCCCGAACCACCAGGCTTGGGTGGGGAGTCTGCAGCCCTCCTATTGAAGCTGGACTCTGCAGCCCAGAGAGAGCCTGGCTCTGGTCTAGTTGATCAGGCAGTTGCCTGGGGATGGAGCCCAGGGCTCTGGTCCCTGCTCTTCAGATTATTTCTGTTTCTCCAATTGTCTCATATAACCTGCATCAGCAGCCCAAGGAACGGGACTCTACTCTCTCAGCTGAATTTCCACCAGCTGGGCTCCCTCCTGCACAAGCTTTCTGGCCCCACGGGTCTTGGCTGCACAGAGCAGGAGGAGCGCGAGGGGTCCTCCGCCCACACGTCTCACTAGCCTGGTGAATAGCGCCCTTTTTGGAGGTAGAAATGTGGGCTGAGGAGAGCCTGGAGCCCACTGCAGTGAGTCCCTGGGTGACTGTGCTGTCACATAAATGGTGGGAGACCGCACCAGGTCCTGAGCTCTGCATTTACCCTCAGAGGGCTCCGGGTGCCGGGTGCACACCCGAGAGGCACATCCTGTGCAGTTCTCAGTCCGATGCTGAGCAATGGAGAGGGACGGGAATCCAGGCACACGCCTGTGTTTCCTATGGGTCCTTGCAGGTTCCCCTTTCAGCCTCCTTCTCCCCGTGATACGGAGGTACCGAACTAGGTGCATTTAGTTTCAGGGAAGGGAGCTGAGTGGGGTGGATGGAGCGAATGATAGCAATTTTCAGTTATTTGCAAGGCTGCCATACAGAAGAGGCAGAAATGTCCCTCTCCCTTGTCACGGGGGCAGGACCAAAGCAGTAGGTTCAGTCTGAAGCAAAGCAGGTGGTGATTAACTTTCAGAAAAAAAATCCAACTCGTGCGAAGAGCAGGACAGAGGAAGCGATTGCTCAGGAGGGTCCTGGACTCTCCTTTGGAGGTCTCCCAGAAGAGGCTGGATAAGGATGGATTAGAAATGGCACGTCCTGTATTCGTGCACTGCACTGGATGGTCCTTGAGGTCCTTTCTCCCCTTATGTTTCCGTAAACCATATCTTGTGATTAACTTCAATCCTGCTTCCTCTCAGGTCCAAGAACTACAGAGTCCGCCCCGAGCCAGTCAAGTCGTGAAGGACTGCGTTAAGGCCTGTCTCAACTCGACCTATGAATACATCTTCAACAACTGCCACGAACTGTACAGCCGCGAATATCAACTGGATCCTGTGAGTAGCAGACAGATGTGCAGAAATCAAGGCCGCCAAGTGACTTGAGTTAATACAGTGAATATAATTACTGGAGCTTTCCTAACTTCCACGACGTCTTGTGGCTTGCAGTTTTCCAAATGCAGTTTCATCCTAGCCAGTTGATGAGCATTGATTGGGCTTTGAATGAAAGAAGATCTTTATTTTCCAGTAACTAATTGCTTTGCAGATCACTTCTGTGAGAATCAAACATTTATTCCATGATTAGAGCGGATATTTGAAAGGGGAGATTTGACATCATGTTCCGTAAGCAACTGCTAATTAGAACAGATACTAGGCTAATAGAGAAAATTGGGTTAACACGGCATACACTTGGTGCTAGATGCTTGTTGCATTGAAAATTGGGTTAACACTGCACGCACTTGGTGCTAGATGCTTGTTGCATTGAATCTCATTTATGATGGGGGGGTTGTGCTGCGGTTGCTGATCTGTACAATAAGCATCAAGACCTAAATTGTTAAGTTTCCACTTGCTGTAGCGCTTTCTTTTTGGCAGGATGCAGGCGGGTGCGTTTCTTGTCAGCCCTGGTAGAGAAGTAAATATCAACCATGCAACTGGAAAGTTCAAGATATTCTAGGTTGGAAAGTGTTAGCAACAACTTCATCAACTTGCCCCTGCGTCAAAACCAGAGGCAATTTTTAATACCAAGTGCCAGACTTGCCCTTTAGCAGCATGACTGGTATGCCAGGATGTTTGTTCTCCATCAAGTGACTTGTCAGGAGGGAGACGGGATGTTGGATCCTTCGGCTGGGGGTGGCATATGGAGCGCACATGAAACAGGCGGCATGATGAGAAGTCGTCGTCTGGTTTAAACTCAGTACTTAGTTTCCCGTGGCTTCCTTTTCAGAACAAAAATCAGGATCTCCCTCCAGAGGAGCAAGGCCCCAGCATCAGGAACCTTGATTTTTGGCCCAAACTCATCACTCTGATAGTTTCCATTATAGAAGAGGATAAAAACTCATACACCCCTGTCCTAAACCAGTAAGAAGTCTCCATGTCCTTTATGGCTCGTACTAGAAGTAGCCTCGTTGTTTGTTCTGCCTTTTGTGTCATTTGTGTATTGATAGAGAACACTTATCTTGTCTGTCTGTCTTTCTGTCTTATTTGTCTCTGTCTATATAACTAACTTTTTGCTTGGGATGGAAGAGTTTCAAAAAGTTCAGTTTCGATGGAGTTTGTACCCCTACACCTTGCTTATTTCAGTCCTGAGCTCGGTGAGACACCTGAAAACGGGGTGAGAGTTGTTTTTTCTTGTGCAGTTTTCTGGGGTGCACTTTTGAAACGTGCACGTTTGGTGACAGCGTTTTGCACCGGTTTTGGAGCACCGCGTTTTGTGCTGTACTGAGATATTGCAGCGGGGCGGTTTGGGAAAGGGGACCCCTGAGGAGGTGAAAGACAGACATCTGATGGCCCTCTGTAGGGAGAGGGACAAGTTATGGTTAGGGATTATGGTTTTTAACATTGCAGAGATACCCGATTAGTGTTGGCAATGCTGTGCAGTAATCCCAACAAAGACTAAGGAGTCACTTGTGTAAGGTGGAAAAGGAAGAGGTGTAGGAGGGAGAAGCATTGTGAGCTAACACGGCAGGGAATTGCTGTATGTAGCTGTTTTCAAAACCAGGGACTGCGTGGCTGGCATCTACAGGCCCAGAGCAGTCTTGGCAGCGGAGGTATTTGCAGTGTGGCTGGCACCGTGTCTCCTCAAGATAAAGGAAATGTCCTCCCGGTTGAACTTTTCAGCACATAGATTAGCTCAGGGCTGAATGACATCGCCCCTCGTTGTGCACCCCACTAACGCCTCTTCCACATTGCTCACTCAGGTTTCCGCAGGAGCTTGCTGTTGGGAAGATCAGTGCCGAAGTCATGTGGAATCTGTTTGCCCAGGACATGAAGTACGCCATGGAAGGTGAGCGTCTCCAGGGTCTTTCACCGCTGCCAGACCACCTCTAAGGATTAACCTTTTTATGTTCCCCTTCTGTACGAACAGGACTCGAGGCAGAGGGTTACACGGTGATCCTTCCATACCACTGTCTAGAGTAATTTTCCGGTAGACATCAGCAGCACAGGTCACGGAGCATTAGGAAGTGCAGGGATGGCTACAAAGCTGCCTAATCTCTCCAAGCCTCGGTGGTCAAAACCTCCTAACTGTCACCCGAAATAAGTGGAAGCTTATAGTTAGTTTTCCTGTGCCGGCTGTGGGCACCGGAGCAGCATGGCCTCACTTTTGCTCCTGGCTCTTCTCTTTGCAACTTGCTGGACAGAATCGTTTGGAGCTTGCAGCTGACGTGGTTTAAAACTGCTGCTAGTTGCTAAAATTAGTTTGCGGCTGACACTGCTGGAACAGACGCTGCGCGCCGGTGGTTTCCTGGCATAGCAAGGGTTTGCACCTTCCTTGTGCAGCAATCTGCAGTGATCTCCATCATGCCTGTAGAGGCTCCTACCTCAGGAGGGTCCAGACTTTGCCCAACTCAGCTGGCAAGCTGTCAAAATGTGAAAAAAGGGCATAAACCAGGGTAGGCCTGAGCCCTCCCATCTCAAAGGGCCACGTGGTCATGGAGGCAGCTGGTCCCAGCATGCCGGGCTCCATCTCAACTCTGTCCGGCTGGTTGGGGAATCTGTTCTTGGTGTGAATGCTTACCGTGCTTGGGACCAGGAAGGTGCCATAATTTTGTCTACCACAACTCCAGTCTGTTTGTCTGCAGGCCATCAGGTAATTCTTAAATGCCTCGTCCGTGACAAGCAGCTAAGTGTAAAGTCCATTCCTTGATCGTTCGCCTCTGGTCAGTGAGAAAATCCTCTGGCTTGAATCAGTTGTAGGGGTGTTGGAGTAATACATAAGATACCGATAGGCTCCTTGGTCTCCGTCCCCAAACTATCAAGACCGTCTTGTCGGTAAGGAAGGATTTTACCATCCCCAGAAGCTCGAGTTATGCCTGGAAGAGCCAGGCCGCTCCAAGGCAGATGTCTCATTCCAGTAGTTGATTTTGGGGGCAGCTGAATTTCATTAGCTCTCGTTAGGGAACAGTCTTGCACAGCACAGCCTCCCTCCTGTGGGTGCAAGAGCAGTCCACCCCCACTGTATGATTTGACCATGCTGGGAGTTTGGTTTGCTTCAGCATTTAACAAGCCAGGTCTTTAATCCAGAGCTAATTGTATTAAAACGGAAGGTTCCTGGATCCGCTGTCCCTGAGGACCACGTGTGCTGCGCTCAGTGCTCCTAGCACACTTGGTACATGCAGTTGCTCTCAGTGTTTTGCCCCAAGCCTGTTCTGCTTTTCTCTGATTCAAGTGAGCCGGCTGCAGCTGGAGAATTGACAGCCCTGCCGATGAGGGCTGTGTTTATCCACGCTGCCGCAGCACAGGGCAGGGTCACCGTGACACAGGGTAGAGCCGGGGGAGGCATGCATCTGGGGGCAAGTGGGGGAGGTTTGCCGTCAGGCTTGTGTAGCGCCCTGCTGCTTGGCTGAGACAGCAGCTGGTTGACAGGCAAGAGCAATCATCTCTTCCCCATCACACTGCGCTGTTTTGGCTGGCCGCTTCCCAGCTCCTTCCTGTTTGCAACCACTGACCGTGCCAGGAAGGCAGGCTGGAAGGGTGCTGCTTTGTGCTCTCCTGCCTCCCGCTGTCTTGCTCTCTTCTCTCCCCATAGCCCCTTTACCACCATCCCTCTCACACCTTCTCTGGCTGTTCCCATGTGCTCATAAAACTGCTGAGCACCTGTCTCCTGTTGCATCCCATGTTACTATGCACCGGACATTGCCTCCCGTGTGTCACCATCAGCTTAAACTTGCTGTGGCCTAAAGCAAGAACTTTGTTCCTTCTGAGCCCTGCCTCTCCCTCGTTCCAAGTCTCTTGCTGACGATGCCATCCTCCTCCTCTTGAAAGCCCCAGACCCCTTAGCTGCCGTATGCTGAGCATACGGCATAGGGTAGTGGCCGCATCCTGTTACGATGTCCCTCCTTTCGCTCCTGCCCGTCACTGAAACTTCATTGATTCCCATCTCGGCCCCTGCAACTCCACGCTTTTTGCCCCTCTGCCTTTCGACTCTGCCCCTCCGTGCTGCTTCTCTGTCCTGATGGTTACAGTCCTTGTCCACATCCCGGTCAGTGCTGCTGCTGCTCTTTCCAGACTCCTCTTATTCCTTCGCCGTGCAATCAAGGCATAGCTGCTATAAATTGCATTTCTAATTATTACACGACTTTGACTTCGGAGCTGAATCTCCTCTGTGAATCTTTCCAGCAGATGGTCAGTGCCCTGGCTAATTCTGCCTCCAGCCCATGACTCCAAAGCCTCCTAACTATGACTCCTACCAGAGGGTAGGAGGGTATTGCCTTGTGGGTTTTCCCAATGTGTCCTGGCCCCGTTCTTGCTGTCCTTTCAGCTGCAAGTTTCTCAGATTTGCTCTGTGTCTGGTACCACGCACCATCCCCCAGGAGCACGGGAATATATAACAAGTGCTAGCAGCAAGAGGAACGTCGATTCAGAGTTTCCATTTATAGAGCAGTTTTGGGTATGTCGTGACTTGTGAAGGAGAATCTAGCGGACTGAAAAGGATTTGCCGGATGAGGAGCTCCAGGACGTGCTAGATGGGGCAGTTTGGTGTATTTGCACCTGCTCAGTTCCCAGTAACATGCCAGTTCGTTCCTGAGACTGGATCTTTGCAACTCTTTCCATGCAGCAACTCCGAGTCTAGGCCAATGCGACTCTAAATCCTTTTTTACTTCCTAGAAACCTACAGTGCTTCTCCCCTGGGCCCCCCACCCCCAACAAGTTTTAAAATAAGTGAAAGCGTCATTACTCTTGTTGCCTTTCTTTTAAATTCGGGTGTTCAAGTGAGATCATTTTTGTTCATATTTGCTTTTAATAAAACATGCAATGAAGTCATATAAGGACAGATTTTACCCATCTCGGCTGTGGCACTCAGGTGTTTGTAATAGCTTAACCTTGGTTCTTCCTTTCTTTCAACAAAGCTGTGTCCTGAAACCAAACTCCGCGGCATTATCAGTATCTGCCAAACTCTTGCTCTTCTCCAGTGTGTCCCAGGGCTGTGTGCATTTATTTATCATGATAGAGCAGCAGCATCTTCCCCCAGCACAAGCCAAAGCATATATTGCATAGGAAATAAATGGGGGAGTGAGGGGAGGGTATAGTGTGTGTGCATGTGTCCACCCTTGTGAAGGTAATTACTCTCTCCTAATTGTTTTCATCGTGTTTTTCCTTGTGTCTGTTCCCAAGTTCTGGACAAAATGAGCTCGTTCAACTTGCCGAGTGGCAAGTTCCTGCCCTTTGGTAGTCTCTAGCTGCACGTAGGTAGAGAGCTGCTTCCCTTGCTTTGACCCTCTGAAAAGTAGTTGGCTGTAGTGTACCAGTGGCCTTGCACTGGTCTGAACTTGACCTGTCAAGATGGTCCGGCAAAGCTGCTTATGCCACAGGAGGTGGGAGAGCTGCTGTGAAGAAGACTCTTCTTGCCAGCTACCTCCAGCGCTGGCTCGATGGTGATGTCCAACATCCCGAGTGATTCGCAGTGGGACCCCTCGTTGGGACCTGTGAACTGGCCAAAAATAAACGAGATCCCCTGAGCTAGCTGCCTGGCCAAGACGACCTACGGGTTTCTGCTTCTATGCAGTGCTGTTGCCTCCTCCTGAACTGGGACAGAGGCAGCCTGAGCATTTGTTTCCGATGGCATTGCCAAATACGATTCAGTGTAGAAACAGCCTAGCGCCTGACTCTGGCTGGTTTTGAACCATTTCAGTAGTCAAGGCCAGCAGCGAGGCCTCTGCTGCCAGTCCTGCCAATGGGCTTTCGGCAGAGGGTTCTGGTAGGGATTCGAGTTGCATTGATTTCCCTTGCAAATTTTAGCACCTTTATGTGGTCCCATTATTGTGGGAACCCAGCACCACACAGTCATGAACATAATTATCCTCTTGGCACCTCTGAGCTGGGGAAGTGCTGTTATCCTCCCGTTTATCAGCGGGAGAGCAGAGGTGCGAAGTGCATGAGGACTACATCCAAAGAAGCACTCAAGCGCTTCAAAGTTGCTGCACCTAAGTCTTGCAGAGGTCTCTCAAATCCTGGGCTGGTGCACACATCTGTGCCATGTCCCCAAGCTCACTGTCTAAGGGGAACCATTGTGGGCTAAGTATTTTATATAATACTCAGAAGGCGGAAAAACTGGCCTGGTGAAAGGCTGCTGTGTTTGTGCCCTTTGAGTAGTGAGGAATTAGGTGAGCATAAAGCGAAGTTATCAAAAGTCTGTGTTTTTTTTTATGGAGGCTAATTTTAAGGTGCCGTGGTGCCTAGGTGCTCTGGGCGCTGCAGATGACGGGGGCAGGATGCTGGAGAGATGGGTAGAAGACCCCACACCTGAGTGAGGGTAGAAAGCTCACTCTGCTCCCGGTTGGTTAGGTGCTTAAGCAAGTAAGTTGGCACAGGTTGGGGCATCATAAAAGTCAGAGTCCAGTGCCAGGCCCTGGGGGCACTGAGATGGGCCATGCTGCAATTGAAGACAAGAGGTCATTTTCAAAGACCAGCGTTGCATCGTAACGTGCAGGGATGTGGGTTGAGGATTTGGTGAGATTTATTCCTTCTTTGACATCCTCGCTTGCTGCCGCAGGGAGGGAGATCTGCTCGGGAGCAGCACGAGAGAGAAGTCACCTGAAAAGCGGGGCGGGAGGGAGTGTTTTGTGTGCACAGAATAACATGGAGAAAACGTACGTGCTAAATGTTGAGCGCAAAAGGGATGCGTTGAGGAGCCCTTTGCACTCTTAACGAAGAGGATTCTTTGGCAGGAGGAAGTAAGACGTGACAATTGGGAAATCCCAGGCTGCTTTAAATGCCATTACATGTGTATTTCCGTGGGTGTCCTTGGGTTGAAGAGTGGTTGCAAAGAGGACGGAGCTGGGCTGGTCTCAGTGGGAGCAGATACAGGACAAGGAGCAATGGGCTCAAGCTGCAGCAAGGGAAGTTGAGGTTGGACATTAGGAGGAAAATCTCATGGGGAGGGTGGTGAAGCACTGGACCAGGCTCCCCAGAGAGGGGGTGCAGTCTCCATCCTTGCAGGTTTTGAAGACCTGGGTAGACAAAGCCTTGGCTAAGGATGATGGAGTTGGGGCTGGTCCAGCTTGGAGCAGGGGTTGGATAGATGTGACCCCCTGAGCTCCCTTCCATCCTCGTGGTCTGTGACTGTAGTATCCAACCTTTGGAAAAGGTTGTGCTGGGATCTAGAGCAAAAGACCGAGGAAAGATGCGACTGAAATGTCATTGCTGGGGCAGAAGCCATGGCATGTAGTAGCATTTAGCTTGGGGGACACACATAGGGAGACCTTTGATTAATCAAAATAATTGAACTATTTTTATTTTTTAATTAACAAAAGTGAAGTTATGGATCTTTCTCTGACTCCAAAACACCTTTTTAGACCAATGGTTCACGGGGGCAGGAACTTGGAGGTGAAATGATGGTCAGGCAGGAAGTGGATTCACCTGTGCAATTGCCCCCGCTGTTGGAAAGATGCTAGGTCTCAGCACCTTGGCGAGCATTGCTCGGCACCGGAGACTTTGTTATAGTCTCCACAAGTGTCACGGTGTGTTAGGAAAGAATAGCAAAGATTAGCTGTTATCCTGTCTTAAAGGAAACCAGGGTTTGTGCTGGCTATGGTTTTCCAAGCATCATTTCTCCAGAGAAGGATCCCTTAGGCTTGTTCCATCCATGGCTGTTTCTGGTCTAGATGGTAAATTCATGGGGGAAATGTATAGAAGGCGGTGATTTGAAATACCCAGGATATAATGCTCACCTCCAGCTTTACCCTCCTGGAAAACTGGCCACTGTCTTGCAGCACGGCTCAGTGCTGGTCTGCAGGGCTTTCTCGCCTACACAGGGAGGCGGCTCCACGATGCAGCGAGCGCAGACTCCAAGCCACGCGGGACTCCAGCTCTTCTTACCAGCAAAGCACCTGAGAATAGATAGGACAGCTAGGCCAGCCAGGAGGTACAGTGCCTGCTTCGTTCTGGGCACGTCCCTTTTGGGTAGAAGTAGCTAAGTTGAAGGTCATTTTGATACGAGCAGAGAATGAAGAGACCGGGAAGTCCTAGCTGATAAGGTGGAAGGAACTGAACATGAATCAGGTAGGTAGGTAGATGGATAAGCAGGCCGGACTTGTCCTATGGAGGATGAGACCTCGCTGTGTGCATGCATTTGGAAAGTGTAAGCTCCCAGAAGGATGAGCATGGTGCAGGGTCTCTGAGCAGGGAGTCCACGTGGAATAAAATTAGCAAAGAAATTCTAGTTCAGCCATCAAGAAAAGAGACTTATTAGACAGCGAAAGGAAGTGGAAGCCCAGCTGGCCGTCTCGAGCACGAGCTGGAGGTCCCTGCACCCCTCTGAGGGAAGGGGTAGAAGCTTTTAATAGCTCTTTTCCAGCTGCAAGATGTTTGTGTGCTTGTGGATGACATCTGCAGGGGAAACGAGACCTTTTGTAGAACAGTTGTGGTTGGAGGGGAAAACACAGCCCTTGCTGGAAAAGAGCCGCGTGATGCCACCGAGCTCTTTGCAGTTCAATAGGTTACCGAGCTGAACGGAAATCCACGGGGGCTGCCAGCTCCGAGAGTTTTCCCACTTAACACATCTCAGAAGAGGTCGAGGGGTTTGCTCCACCGTGCTGAAACGCGGGTCACCCTCGGTGAAAGGCTCAGGAGTTCGGTTCTGCCTGAAGAGATACGCTGGTGCTTTCTGCAGCTGCAGGCTGTCCCCGTATTGCTTTCAGTAGCTTCTGAAATCCTTCCCTTGTATAAAGGACCGAGGAGGCCAGCACGAGTAGCAGGTCTCCGGGTGGGAAGGGCGGCCTGAGGTAGGCTGCGGAAGGGGCGATGGTGGGTCTGGGTTCATCGGTTTTCTCTGTTCCCATCCAGCGTTTCTTCCTGGCGTTCACTGTTGTCTCTTCTCTGTCCCAAGCCCCACCGGTCTTCCGTGTGCGCAAAGTCCTCTTTTGCGGTGGTGAGTTTTCGTTTTCTTTGTGCCCCTCTCCCTCTTGGCATAGGTTGCAGTAGACGCCAGTCTCCAGGATCCTGCTTCGGCTGCAGCTACGCACCTTCCTGCTGCTCATCCCGGGAGCGTTTTTATCCTGGGCCATGCATTCTGCTGCAGGGAGCGGACGCGTTTGGAAGGGACGTCGTTACATGACCCGGCTTCGTTTTAGCTTCTCTGCTTCTAGCATGTTTTCTTCTCTAGCTTAGTATAATTTCAGAGCAAGCAGATTTGATCTTATCCTCCCTGGCAGCTCCTCCTGGCGCTCACAGCAGCTGGGGGGTCCTTCCCTGCCCCTTGCTTGCACCCCTCCAGAAGCTGAGTGCTTAAGCACCCCAGCTCTTCCCATCCCTTCTGGTTTACTCTGCCCAGCCTCCCTTTCTCTGCTGTCTAATCCTTGACTAGCCTAGCTAGAAGAGTCCTGATTCCTAACATGTGCCTTCAAAGTATTTTTGTTGCAGTTCTGTTCATTTGGAGTCATTAGGGGCTGTGGCCAAATGCTGCACCCAGGGTTAAACATTGCCCTGCCATGTTGCCTATTATATTATGTATAAGTGGGCGTAATAAGTATGTTCAGTGCTTTGAGGAGGGGCTCTATGCTGCAGCATCCCATTCCTGTTATAAAAGTATTTATAACCGAAGCTTTCTTGAGGCTCAGGGTCCGTGCTCACTAGGTAGGGAGGAGGCTCTTCTGGTTTTGACGTTCCCAGATGGTTGCAAGAGAGTTGGAGAGGCTGCAACAGAGATCCAGATGTATGTTAGTGCTGGTGGCCCTCCTGCAGCCTGTGGGTGTGAAGGAGGACGGGACCTTCTCTGCCTTATTGGGCTGGGATGTCATGGGGAATTCTCGGTAAAACCACGTGGGTCCTCTGAAGGGTGTGCTGGCAGAGATGTTGGAGGATTCGGGCCTATCTGGAGTGCCAGCTCCCCGTTACGATGTCAGGGTGGCGTTTCCAAGGGTCTCCCCAGAGTAGTCCTGCGTGGGTTGTTCTGATCTTCCCACCAAGGTGCACGCTGAAGTTTATGGACTTGTCTTTTGAAAGTGCAGCCCAGGATTGAGGAGGTTTTTGAGCAGGATGAAGGCCTTAAAAGTCCTGGTCAGGTCCCTGGCTTCCACAGGGACATGTTGTTCGGGGGTAGTAGGGAATAGTTGGTCCTCCCTCAGCAAGAGCAGGCTCCCAACGGTGGAAAAGGCGAATGTTTTCCTTGTGTGGATTGCCAAATGACATCAAGTTAAAGTGTGTGCAAATGGGTGGGGTAGGGGATGGGGACACTTGGTTTGTTCCCATCCCACGGTAAGCGGACTTGACCAGGGGCAACGTCCCTGTAATGAACCGGCTAATGGGTGGCACCTCCTTCCCTCTGAGCCCAGAATAATTGGTTTGGCTGTCAGCAACCTTGGCTAACGAAGGTGCTGCACACGCGATCTGGGGCTGTCGGAGGACCCTGCACCCAACTTGCAGCCTCCTCCTGTGCCACCCTGCTCCTTGGGACCCATCTCTCCTGGCATCAGGTGAGTCTGCTTCTGATTGCCGGGCCCCGAGCATGAGCCGTGTGTGGATACTCGTTTGAAAGCCAAGGCCAGACTCTTTTCCAGTGCTGTTCTCCCACAAGTCAGGATGGTACGAATGAACGAGGGGGAGAACAGCCCTCTGCTTTGTTTCACCATTGCCACAGGTCGAGAGACGCCTGGAGCCCATCTGCTCTGCCCCTGCTGCGTGGTGTCTTGCTATAGCTTGGAAGAAGAGGTGTCCGTATTGTTTCAGGGCGGGCAGGGAGCCAGCGTGCTTTTTGATCGTGCTGGAGGGAAATGGCTTTTTGTGTTTCCTGCTTCCTCTCATCTCCTGCATACAAGGAGAGGTTGCTGAGAGCTTGGTCATGCCTTCCTGACCCTGGTGGGACTGGTTTGGAGAGATGTTGGCCTTGCCTAGAGAGCATCACGTAGTCTTCCCCGGTGTTCCTGCATCACGGTAGGGCAATGCGTTTGGACCTTGTCTCTCTGCCAGAGATCCTGGTTCCTCAGTGTCTAGGACACGAGAGGTCTTCGACTTACCAAGTGAGATCAGAATAGTCTTTTTGGGACTATTGTTTGTTTGATTTCCCTCCTGAGCCCAGGTGTGCACCACCAAAATAAGCCCACTTGCTCCAACTTGGACACACCAGGGCTTTCTCCGGTGTTGGAGGTTGTTCCAAGCTCTCCTCGGTTATGGCAAAGGTCTGCAGAGCTGCCGGTTTTCCCCAGCTCAGGAACTTGAGATGTGGTTTTGGAGACATCCTTTTCAAATGCTTTTGCAAATTTCTGACCGTCAGTCCAGGAACCTGTGGATCTTCGGGGCGTTGGTTTGCACTCAGACCTTGAGCGCCGACTCTGTGCCGCCTCTTGCAATTTCCGACAGCCAGCACCTTGCCGGGAGCATTTTCGAGTGTAACCTGCCCGATACTGCCTGTTACACAGAGACGGCACATGGTAGGAGCCTCACCCCACATCTTCCGGCTGAAACAGGCTTTCATTGCAATGCTTGCTCTGTCTCGTGGCCCGAGCTGCTCATAAAACCACGTATCCCTCCTTTATAGGCAAAGTTATTGATCTTCCATCTCAAATACTTGTCCTCAGACGAGGCTTTGCTATTTACAAAGTCGTGCAAATCCAGAAAGGAAGTCATGATTTCTGGATTTCATGCAAATCCAGAAAGCTGCATGATTTCCTTGCAGCCTTCGAAAAAGGACTTGAGGGCGATGCCCCGCTCTCTCAGAGGCAGGCTGGCCTGGTGAACTGACAGCCGCTTCTGTCCGCAGGAGCGACTCGACTCTCAAGCAGAGCCCTAGTGCCACCACGCAGCAAAATTAACCAAGTCCTCGTTGCCCGTGGGTTTCCTTCCTCTCGCAAGGGACACGGGCTGCACGATCACGACTCTTTGTTCCCGGCCTTAATGTTAAATTTCTCACGTAGCTCTTTGCTCCTGCAGCTATTGCCGAGAGGGCGGGAGCTCATCCGCTGCGGAGGGAGAGCGTGGGGCACGTCTTTGTGAGCACTAAGGCAATAACAGCCTTATTAAGCTCGAACACGAATGTGCTCCTTTCTCAGTGCCCCTTGAAAACAACTTTGGGGGTTAACGGATCGCACGCAGCCTGGCGTGCGAAATCGGCCTCCCCCAGAGATTTGCCCATAGATTGACATTTCAATTTCTTCCCGAGGAACTGGATGTTTTGGGGTTTTTTTCAGTATGACATCTCTAGGTCTGCTACTCGTTATGAATCCATCTTCTCCCCTTAGAGAACAAGTCTGTATTAGTGCGAGGAAGGTTTGTAAAGCTCGTCCCTTGCTTGCGTTGCTCTGTGACGTGGCAAAGCTCATCGAGTTGCATGTGGGGAGAATTGCATTTTTCATGGGATTAGCTGGAGGTGTCACCGGGCGGCTGCATGTCCTGGTAGCAGCGGCTTGGACGGCAGCGCTGACCCCTGCCGGTGGCGGCACGGCCAGCTGTGGTGGCAGCTGTTTTTCCCCCTGCTCCTGCAAAGAAGGCCGCTTGGTCCCCTGAATTGTACTACTGGGAATAGGTAGCAGCACATTTCTCCTTTCTCTGTGCTGATCCCGACAGAAAAGGACGTAAATACGTTTTGAAACTCCTGCAGAAAATATCACCAAATTTACATTACAATAAATGCTGGGTTTGTGCCTGGAGACCTTGCCCATCACGGTCACAGAACCGCTTAGAAACGTTAGGACCGTGACTGCGGATGTCATGAAAAGCCACATATTTAAATGCCTGGCGTCTGCCGTGTTGTGCTGCTGTCCTCTGTGAGCATCCCTCTTATTTGTGGCTCGTCAGGCAGGGCCTGGTCTGAGCTCAGTTCAGGTAATGGAAAGACCCCCGCTGATCTTAGTAGGCTTGGATCCAGCCTCACTCAGAGACTGACGGAGACAGACCCGCGACCTGGCAGCTGCATTTGTGTCTGTGGACAAGATTTCCTGGAGATCAGGTGTAAAAGGGGAGAGTCTGAGGAAGGAGTCAAAGTGGTGGAAGTCCCGAAGCAGCATGCAAACAAAGTGCAATCCAGGCAGCGATTGCAATAAGGCACATGCCTGCTAAGGGATCTTTTAATTGCCCCCTCCTCTCTCCAGCGTAGGAAGGGGTGACCTCGAGCTGGGCACTGCCTCTGGGGCAGGCTGTCCATACCGTAGGGTCTGCGGTGCCGATGGCTCTGTCACCTGTTGACCTACAGTAAGTACCAGAGCCGCACCCTGCTGAACCGGGGGGTGCCAGAGCTCGCGCTGCCTTTACCGCGCTGCAGGCAGCTGGGACCGAGGCTGCAGGGTGGGATAAACTGCTCGTGGGAACTGGTGAGAGACCCGGTGCAGGAAATGCTGTGAAGTGGGGATGAGAGGGACTGAGCCCCGGTTAGATGAGTGGTGTAGGTTATACTGCTTTCGTGTCTCCTTTCATCAGCGCACCTGACGCCGTCGCCGCGGCTTGTCTGGATGGAGGGAGGAATTGCTTTCCCTGGAGCTCTGCCCGCCCCTTGCCCGCCCTCCCCATCCCCGTGCCAGCAAGAGCTCAGCGCTACTTGACTGATCCCAAAGTGGCTCCACTGCTCCGAGTCCCCCTCGGCACCCCGGTCCCTCGCTTCAACTGTTCATTTCGTAGGAGGTTGAAATCCAGGATAGCTCATTTTAAAAGGACAGGCCATAAGCAATTGCTCTCCGTTTATTACCATGACTACCAGAAGCTCTTCAAAAATAGAAGTGTTAGAGGGAGCTGCACAAATAAACTCCAGAGCTTGACCTGCTCATTGCTGAACAACCCCGAATTGTTGCAGAAATCCCAGGCCACTTAGATCTTGTGGCTTTGTGGAGACGTGGTGTCCTAAACCCAGAGCGGGCTGAGGGAGACCCTGCTCCTCTACCCGGCGCAGCTAATGGCCTAATTTCAGACCTGACTGCCTGCTTTCTTCCCCACAGAGCACGAAAAGAACCGGCTGTGCAAGAGCGCGGACTATATGAATTTGCACTTCAAAGTGAAATGGCTGTACAACGAGTACGTCCGGGACCTGCCTGCCTTCAAGGGGAAAGTGCCTGAGTATCCAGCGTAAGTGTGTTGTATCCACTGTCATAAGTCCTGTTGCTTGCACACGCTCGTGCCTCCTTCAGTGGGTTCGCTTGTCTCTCCCATAGCCTTCTCCTGACTTTCCATCCCTTTCTGCCTCCCGTGCACTACGTGGACAGACAAAATTGCTCTCTCCCAGCTCTCTCTGGTCCTGCTCTTTCCTTTCATCCATCACCTTCCATTTGGTGCAGTGTCTCAGATCAGTCTCCAGGAAAAGCGGTCATGACCAGAGGTATCCCTGGCACTTGCACACTTACGGGATGTTGTTTGAATCAGGTCGGTGGCCTGGGCAAGCTTGAGCATGCAGGCAGTTGTGAAATGCTTGGCCTGGTCAGATGACCGTGGCTTTTTCCAAGGATCATTTGGGTAAATATTTGAAACCTCTGGCAGAGGAGGGAGTCCTTGCTAGTAGTACTTCTTTAACAGGCACTTTGCTTAGTGATGCACTGCTGGCATCTTAGATCTGGGTGCAGTAGCACCTGCCTTTCCTTCCCTGAGCCGAGCTCTCCTAGGTCTCTGCTCCCCTGCAGCAACCCTGTCCTCCTCCCTGGGCCGATGTTGGTTCTTATTAGGAGAGCTGTGGGCTCTGGCTTGTACCTGAGACTTGTCATGCCTGCGGGCAGCACCATGGCATTAAATGCTGGAACCTAAGATATATCGTGAATGCGGTACTTGGTCTCCTTGCAGGTTGCCAGTACGGCATCCATTTGGACGCTGGCAGTTTGTGTGTGCCTGGTCTAACGTGTCTGACTTGGGACATGTGGCGTAATGACTGTTCCCAAGGTCTGTAGCCCAAATCCAGATTATTAAAGCAATGGGAGGGAGTGTGGTGGGTCCAGGGCATAGGACTGGAAGTCTTGGAGGCTTGCTTTTTCCTCTTGGCTCTGCCTCTGCATCACTGTGACTTTGAGAGAGTCATTTTGACTGCTCTCTCTCTTAGCTTCCCCATCTGTGAAATCAGGATAATGATGCTGAGCTTTTTTTTTAGGGAGCCCTGCAGTCTGGGGATGGGAAATGTTGTCTGAGTGTCATTAAGTCTCAGTACAGATAGTCTAGCTCGCTGGCTGTCTGTAGGGTGCCCGTTACCGGGGTGTACCTGCGCCTTCGTCAGCATTCTCTGCTGCTTAACGATGCTAAAATTTAAAGCCTTAAAAACATAACTAACTACATCTTAAGACTGTTTCAATCACCTTGCTCACCTGTCAAAAATATCCCTGTGGCGCCAACCATAGCAGCGGGTTAGCTTCCTTAGACACTAATTTGCTCAGTCACGTACTATTTTTAAACACCGCCATGCCATTAAATGCAGAATTCTCTGCTTCAGCTTGAAACATCAGTAAGCTTCTCAAGACGAACCCAAATGCCATCGTCCAGACAGCAGCAGAGACTTCTGCTCTCCTGAATAGGCAAGGGGCTAAGTGCAAACCTGTCTAGGACCCGGCGGTGCGAGAGAAGACCTGGTTCTGGTTGCAAAATCCGGTGAAGGTTTCCAGGTGCTGACTCCTACATTTCTCACTTTCTTTCAACTCTCCAGCCTCACTTTCTGAAACTGCTTCAGCAACATAGCCAGCAGCCGAGCAAAGGAGCCTCCACCCGTCCTTGTCAGCTGAAAGCTTCGAGGGGCCAATTCCCCAAAAGCAGTACATTTTTTTTTTTTTTGTCCTTCAGTTAAAGAACTGCTTACTCCGTCTCCTTTCAGACATGTTAGCTCACATCTGGTAGCACTGTCGTGTCAGACTAGACATTTTTGGGTAGTCCAAGGCATTTCTGTCTTTCTGACTTCCGGCGTAGACGGACTTGCTGGTGATTTCAGTGTCCAGTGATGCCAGTGTTAAGCTGTTAGATTGCAGCCGGTAGCTCCGGGTGGTCCTGTAGCTGCACAAGTGCAGCAAAACTGTTGCAAGTTGGCCCCTGTTAGTCCTGCCTGTTCCTACAGCAGGATAACGGGTGCATCGTAACAGGTGACTACATCCTCTTTGAAATCAGTTAAGAGTCGTCTGTCCACAACCCGAGTGCACCAGGGGAACAAGTACTCAACATTAATAGTAGGTTTGGCCTCATCCAGAAAGCCCTGCCTTTGCTTTCCTGCCTGTTGTTTGAACGCACAGTTGATGTTGCTTAGGGGTGTCTTTGTGTGTACCCAGGGACTTAAACACGTAAGCATCGTGTTTCTCATGGAGCTCTGGCTCAGCAGCAGCTCTGCAGAGCAGGACCTGGGCCGGGGGAAGTGGACAACAATAAACTGGACAGGAGCCAGCAGTGCGCCCTGGGTGCCAAGAAGGCTACCAGCATCCTGGGCTGCATCAGTAGGAGCGCTGCCGGCAGATGGAGGGCAGTGATCCTTCCCCTCTATTCAGCACTGGGGAGGCCACATCTGGAGTCCTGTGTCCAGCTGTGGGCCCCCACTACAGAAAGGATGTGGACACATTAGAGAGAGTCCAGTGGAGGGCAACGAAAATGGTCGTGGGGCTGGGGGACAGGACTGGTGAGGAGAGGAGGAGGGAAATGGGCTGACTGAGTCTGCAGAAGAGAAGACCGAGGGGGATTGAATAGCAGCCTTCACCTCCCTGCAGGGGGGCTGCAAAGAGGATGGAGCTGGGCTGGTCTCAGTGGGGGCGGATGGCAGGACAAGGAGCAATGGGCTCAAGTTGTGGCATGTTAGTCTAACTGCATGGTCAAGCTGCAGTTTGCAGAGGACGTCTGCCTTGTGTCCTCTAATCGAGTCAAAAAAGCACCACTTTCACCTGCACATCACAAGGCAATCATGGGAAGAAGGGTATTCGCTACTTAACAGCAATTAAAACCCTCCTGTCTGAAATGAACTGAGTTTAAATAACTTCAGATGCAGTTTCTTCAACAAATATTTTTAAATACCTTCCTTCATCCCTTGGGTCAGGGGTTAAATGTCTTCTGTGATCAGGGAGTGCTTCCCTGTGTCATTCACTCCCTGGGCACGAGGGCCAACCTTTGCAAAGACTATTTGAATGGAGAGGAATAGCTCTGCATTTATGCTCTAATTGGAAGTTGTTTGGCCCAGTATGCGTGGGAGCCCATGGAGACGACAGTACTTATCTACAACTATGTAATTAGGTGCTTCAAAGTGGTGCCAGCTAAGGATGGCACAGAGGGGAGTGATTTGCATTGCTCCCAGATAGTATTTGCCCCCAGAGTGACTGCAGTTCATGACCCAAGTACTTCGTTTTGCATCCTGAGCATTTTCTTAGGAGAGCTCTCCTGTCGGCTTTCTAGGGTCTTCCCTTGCTCTTTGCTTAGGCAGTTTGGTCAGACAGTGAAGCCATTGCATGAAAGCAGATTGATTGATTTATTAGATGTATAAGCCACTCTCCCCTGGAACAGCTTGGGGCAGCTTAAAGTATGAGAGCAAAAAAACACACACGCACACAGAAAAAACCCTTAGAAAAATGAAATAAAACATTCAAATACAGCAGTGCAACAAGCTTCCCCTGGCAATCCACCCTGCCATCCCTCTGTCCGCTGCCCCTCTCCTAGGAGGGACCCCTGTTCCTCTGTCCCCTCTCTTACTGCCTCCCTGTAGCTGTCCCCCTGCCTCACTCATCCTCCTCTTCCCACCGGAGATGCACATTATTCCATGTCAATGGTTATAGCTAGCAATGCAGCGACCTGCCTCCCCCATCTCCACCTCTGCTCGTGCAGCCCCCACCCCGAGGAAGCCACAGGCAGCCTGTGCCCTTCCCCTGTCCAGCTCCGGCAGCCGTGCGGTGCTGCAGTGGGTCCTGGCCCTTTTCCTCTCTGGACTTAGCTTGCAGAGCGGGTGTTTGCAGGGGTGGGTGGCAATGTCAGCAGAACGCATCTCCCACCGAGCTGGGCCCTCGCTGCATGCTGCCCAGAAGCGCTTGGGGGCCATGCTGCCCCATTCCTGCGGGGTAGGCTCTGTTCTGTGCCCCAGATGTGAACCGTGCAGTCGGCAGGGGCTGGTTAGTCATCTCCCCCTCTCCTGTGCAATACCCGCCAGTTGTGCAATGGGCCCTCGCCCTGCCTCCTTCGTTGAGCTGGTACGGGATGGGGCAGTGAGCAGCTAGCATCTCGGGGTCCTGGCGAGAGATGGGGGGCTCCTGATGGTGCTGGAGCTCTTGGGCCAGAAATGAGTTGTGCTGAAAAAGCAAAGTTTTCATTAGGAAGAAAAGTTGTTCCCAAAGTTGGAGTCCTACGGCACGTGCCAGCCTGAGCCTCTCGGCAGCGTTGCTGGGGTGCAGAAAGCTCTCGATGTTCCCGTTGTCGTCTCGGTCGCGTGTTGCGGCTACAGACGAGCTGCCGCTGGCATTTAACACGGTGCCAGTTGTCGTCGCCAGCGTTAGCTTGAGCGTGCAGTAGATTGCATAGCACGGAGGGTATTTAAGGTCACCTAGTGTGCTTCCAGTTTGCGCTCGCTCATGCACACACACGCTTGCTCACACTTGCTCTCGTCTGGCACATTATTTCGCATCCTTTTCAAACTCCAGCAGCCCATAATTAGCACCATTTGTCTGAGCTCGATGGTTTGTTTAGTGAAGGTTGCGCTCTGTTGTGCAGCTCTGAGTGTTGTTTTTTTTTCCAGGCACGGGCACCTTTTCCCCTGATTTGCAAGCGGCGTGTTTGGTAATATTTGGAACCGAGATTTGCCGCAGCTGCGGTATTTGAATACTTGCATACAACAAAGCAGGGTAATGAATTCTCAGCAGACGCTTCATCCCACTGAAACCTTAAACGATACGCTGCTGCTTAAACACTGACACAAAGCCCTCAAGAAGACGGAGCACAGGGGGTCTGGCTCTCCCAGGATCCATGTCCTGTTGTTGGCCCTCTTCTCCTCTTGGTTACGTGTTCAGATCCAGCCCATCTCCGTAACGATCATAACATGCACTAGAGGCCCTTGGCTACCTCCACATTCTCCATCCATTCCCATCTGTTATGTGCCTTCATCCATGCCCATAGTGCCTGAAAGCTTTAACCATCTGGACATTGTCCGGTGCGGTGAGCCAGGAATCTAGGCTGGTGCCAAGCAAATCGCAGTCCAGGGACGCAAAGGAGATGCCCCGGTCAGTCAGCTCTGGTCTTTCTGGCCAGTTCTGTCCTGATTTAAGCTATTTTCTTGCCTTTTCCCAGATGGGAAGCGAGGGGAAGCCTGCTGCCTTCTTTCCATGCTCTGTCTGCTCCTTCGATTCAGAGCTGTACTTGCTGGCACCTTTCACCAGTGTTAAATTCACATCCGCTCTTACTGTATTAAAAGATCATGGAGCAGGTCATCCATCTCTCTAAGCACCTAGATGATAACAGGCTGATCAGGAGGAGCCAGCATTGATTTGTCAAGAGCAAGTCATGCTTGACCAACCTGATTTTCCTTCTGTGACAAGGTGGGCTTTGTGGACGGGGGGAGAGCAGTGGATGTGATGCACCTTGACTTCAGTGGGGTTTCTGACACTGTAACCCATGATGCTCTTATTAGTAAGCTAAAGAAATTGCTGTCTAGATGACACTACCGTAAGGCAGGCACGTAACTGGTTGGATTGTGTTCTCAAAACGTAGACATCAACGGCTTAATGGCCAAGGGTGATTGAGGTGTCAAGTGGGATTCGCCAGAGGTCAGCCCGGGGCATAATACTGGTAGTGATTTGGAGAGTGGGACCGAGTGCACAGCTGGTAGATTTGCAGATGACACCGATTTGGATGGACTTGCAGATGCTTTGGAGGGTGGGATTGGGATGACACTGATAAACTAGAGAGAGAGCCCACTAATTGAATGGAGTTCAGTAAGGACAAATACAGAGTCTTGCACTAAGGGAGAAATGCTCTCGTGCACAAGCACGACTTGGGGAATGACTGGTTAGTTAGGCTGTGGCAGTGCAGCAGAAGACCTGGGGATTATAGTGGCCTGTGAGCGGAGTCAGACTCAGCCGTGTCCTTTTGCTGCCAAAATAAAGTGGGGGGGTGGTTTGCACTAGCATCTTGGGCTGTATTAACGTGAGCATCACCTGCAAGGCAAAGCAAAGCCTCCGCAGGAATACTCTGTCTAGTTTAGGCATTTCAAGAAAGATGGAGACGCATTGGAAAGAGTCCATCAAAGAGCAACAGAAATGATTTTAGACGTCTGTGTTGGAAATATAACATGCAAGGAGAGGCCGGAGAAGAGAGATGCGAGTGCGCGTTGGCTTTAACTGTTTGCAAGTACAAGAAGGGTGGTTGTCAAAGAGGATGAGGTCAGCTCTTGTCTGCGGCCGCAGGAGAGAAGATGAGAAGTAGCGGTCTTCAATTGCAGCGAGGGACGTTTGAGTTTAGCTTTTAGGAGGGACTCTGTAGCCCTGGGGGTCAGCTAGCGCTGGAACAGACACCGGGAGAGGTTTGAGTGCGTCTGTCGGCAGAAGTGTGGATCAGACGCACTTGAATGAAACAGTACAGACAGGGATGATCTGCCTGGAGCAGGGACTTGGACTAGTTGGCCTCCTGCATCTCCTTCAGCCCTATTTTTCTAAGGCTCGGTGCTCGATGGGCACTGCTGGTCCCCTGTGCCTGGGTCCCCACCGAGGGATGGCACAGTGCCACCACTCAGCTGTTAAGCTCTCGTTACACGAGCATCCTCCTAGTCAGGGTATTCCCTGAAGGTAGAGGATGACAAGCTACCCCAGAAAAGACCCCCACTCCTCCCTTTCTCCACCCCTGCAGGGTCCCATCACTTGCAAACACAGTGATAGGCAGCTCTCATGCACCAGTGTGAGCGGCGTGCCGGTGCACTCGCATGGCAGCTGCCCTTGGAGAAGTGACCAGGTGGGAGCGTGCAGGTAATACTCGGACCAAACCGTGAGGAGGGTGCAGCTGGGCCTCTAGCACTGGACCAAATGGGGGTGCAGTCGGTGACCCTGCTGCTGTGAAGTTCTTCGCATCGCCGAAGCGTCTGTCCCGCTCCGCACGGACGTCCCGAGGTTCGTGTCTGTGACCGCATTTCTCGTGGTAACTCGCTCTCTGTCCTTGTCCCTGCTGCAGGTGGTTCGAGCAGTTTGTGATGCAGTGGCTGGATGAAAACGAGGAGGTTTCCTTCGAATTCCTCCATGGAGCCCTGGAGAGAGACAAGAAAGACGGGGTACGTAGGTCCCTCTGCTAAGTCGTAACTGAGCTCTTCAGTGTCCGGGAACGCAGCAGAATTACTGCGGAGTCAGAAGCTTTCCTGCAAGCCCAGCCTCTTTGGTGTGGTAAACAATTTGGAAAACCCTTTATCTTGGGTCTTTGTCCCTAGGGCATCTCGAACCGTTTTAACCTAATGGGGAGATCAGAGCCGGGCACTTCACAAACTCTTCTTTTTGCTTCTGCTGATGTTAAAGCTCTATCAGCAAGTGACCTGATATTCTCCCATCTTTCTATGCCTGTAAGGCACATCATTGAAGCACAAGACACTAGATGTGTGTAATCATGGTGGGGAGAGCGCCCTTAATCCATCTGCATAGTAATCAGATCTTTTTTAGCCTTGCAGAGTATTCCCACGAGGCGGTAAAGAGGCTTCCAGGTGTTTCAAAGACTCGGCATTTAAAGCCTGCTTCAGTTTCAACGTGATCACTTGCTTGCCTTTCCTCTTTTTAATATAGAGAACTTCATTTTCTTTCCCTCCTCTCCAATTAAACTAACACATGTCATCCAAGGCATCAGCAGTGCATGCCGCTCCCCAGTTTTTTTTAGTCATGGTCTGTCTGATCTGGGCCAGTGCTGTCACGAGGAGTTAGGAAAGGTACATCTCCATCCGGGTCCCGGTATAAATCGATGGCGATTGCCTGTCCAGCTCCTTGGGGCCCGCCGGAGAAGTCGCTAATTCTGGAGCGAACGAGTGCAGTGAGGAAGGAGACCCGCTCCTACGCGGCAGACAATGCTCAGATGGCAGAAGACACATGGGAGACGGTGTTTCCATTTTGGGCTTTTTGAATGACCTATAGAGGCTTTTCAAATAAAACCCAGGAGCAATCTAAAAATACTAAATTCAAACGTAAAAACACAGAGGAAATCCTGATGCTCGTTTAACAACTCGGTCATTAGAGCACACGGGTTCTGGTTTGTTAATTTTCTGCTCCTTTTGCGTGGGCGGTGTCTGCATTTCCGTGTCTCCAGCAGCATTGTCTGAGGGGGGACTGCATTGCCCACGTGTCGTATGACGTGGACCACGTCGGATGCACGTTCTTGGGAGCGTGTGCAGCTAGATCATGTAGTCTTACCGACGGGAGGAGGCACAAGCTGCCGTAGTAGCCTGCAAAGGTGAAAACTCCTGAAATCACTGTTTGTAATGAGCCCCACACCTGGCCAGAAATAGCAAATTGCTATTTGCCGTGTAGTAGATTTAATAGACCCCCCGCAATACCTTTAGAAATCAGTCAATGCACAGATCCCCCCCCAGAGAGGTAGAAAGACTTGTAGGAGATGCTGGCTGCCCCCCGCAGATCGCTTCAAAGGGGTCAGCGATTGCCGTGTGTTCAGTTCCAGCAGACGTCGGAGCACGCGCTGTTCTCCTGCTCGGTGGTGGACGTCTTCACCCAGCTCAACCAGAGCTTCGAGATCATCAAGAAGCTGGAGTGCCCAGACCCGGTCATAGTTGCTCACTACATGAGGAGGTTTGCCAAGGTAAGAGAATAGCATTTAGCTCTTCATCTGCTCCCACCTGCACAGGAGACGTCTTAAAATACTTGGGAGGATCCTGTCTCGTCTCTGTTTGGGGCTTGATTTTCCTTGTCGCGTGCTGCAGACCTCCCGCTGCCGCTCTCGGCAGAGGAGGGAGAGTGACGCTGTCGGTCTGTGTCTTTTGTCTTGGCAGACGATCGGGAAGGTGCTGATGCAGTACGCCGACATCCTCTCCAGGAGCTTCCGGTCCTACTGCTCCAAGGAGAAGCTGGTGAGAAACGTCTCCTGTGTTTTGTGCTTTTCCTCTTTGAAACCCAAGCGCTGTTGAATCGTTCTGTGGCAGCCAAACAAGAGCTTGCGAGGGGTCCTCTTGCTAAATTTGAGTGAGTGGAGACTGGGAAGCTATAACATGCTGCTTTTGAACGGCCCCAGGGCTTTGTTTGCCCATTCCTAAAACAAAGGGACTCATAAGCACGGACTCGACCCTCAACAGGATGATGGAAAGCAATTGTGCGATCCCCCCATCGTTAACAGGGCTTCGTTCTTTCTTTCAGCCCTGCATCCTGATGAATAACATCCAGCAGCTGAGGGTACAACTTGAGAAGATGTTTGAGGCCATGGGTGGTAAAGAGGTAAGTGCAGCTGGCTGGCGATGCCCCCCCCCATAACTCTTGCCCTACTAGTTATTCTAACCATCGTGGCACCACGAAACTGCAGTCAGGACTGAGGCACATAAGTGTGAAAGGGCACACTTCTGGAGATGTGATGTCTGGTGTCACACAAGCCGCAGCAGTGGTGGTTGCGAGCAAGAGCGGAGGAGGAAGGAACGGGGGAACTAATAACAGCACGCACTCGTGTGGCTGCAGCAAGGAGGCTTCAAGCCTGGTTTTAAATGAGATGCACATGTCAGTGAGCTATCCACCCATCCATCTGTCCGTCACGGGCATAAGCCATTTTGAGTAGCACGTAAATGCAGGCCAGTAGCTTTGCTTGGAATAAGTGATCAAAAGGTAACGTATTTCACACACATGAGTGTGGTGTGATACAGTCCTGCTTGCTCTTTTGAGAACTGGGGCCGAGTTTCTCAGCACTGCTGCATTTCCCAGTTCCTGTGGGAGACTTTGGGCAGTGTAGCAGGTTCCAGGGAAATGGAAAGAATTGTGTTTCCAGACTTGCTGTTTATACCGAGGGTGGCTGGCTATAATCTGTGTGTCTCTCTCTTTCCCTCTCATTGCTTTTCAAGACTCGGGATGCTGAAGAAAAGGAAGCTGCCGATGTTAGGAAAACAATTATTTTTCTCAAGCCTGAGGGCATTTCCCGCTGTTGTGATGTGGTAGACTGCTCTAGTCTGAATGCCGAGAGGCTAACTCCATGGTGGCATTTCACTGAAATGCAGCTCAGCTTTGACTCTGATCTGCTGGTCCAAGCGTCTCTGGTGCTCAGTGGTGTAATTCCAGCAAGTGACAACCGTCCTCTTTCCCTGGCTGAAGCAATGGGGAGCTAAAAGGTTTGCTCCCTCCGCTGAAATGTTCCAGCAACCTTGCCCACGTTTAGGCCTGCAGCCAGCCTTGAATGTCAGCACGTTGATGGCTGCTGGCTGTATTTCCCCCCACAGCCTCACACCTGTGGTGCAAAGAGTGTAAATAGGCTTAAGAAGGTGTTACTCGCACATTTTGGTTTCTAATAAGCAACCTGTGCTTGTCAAGTGACCTCACAAGACCCTGGGTTTTGGCCTCTGCTCTTGTCTTGCAAAAGTGCTTCTGCATTTGGCATGTAATAGTTATTGGATCACGTGGATAGGCAGCAGTGGGGTAGCTTGTGCTGCGGCAGTGCACGTCTCCAAGCTGGACTCCTGCTTTACCCTCCTGGCCCCACAGACCTCCCCCTTTGACTGCCCAGCTTTAAGAGGTAGGCTGGGGAGTGCTCTTGGCTAAGCCAAGCCCACAGCTTGGGGGGCTAGGGCATTTCTATCGGAAGTGTGAGCTCCAGGGTCAAGCCCTCTGAGTGAGGAGGGGCCGTGGATGCGGGTCTCGCTCTGTTCCCCTGAATCAGAATGAAGTGCTGGCGTGGATGCAATGAAGTGGTCGGCGATGCCAGTTCAGTCTCTCTTCCAGGTTTATTGCATGCACAAGCCATCCCACTGCTCAAGCAAAACCCCAGACAGCCGGTAAAGCTGTTCTTTCACCAGCTTTCCAAATGACGGCACGAGGACTCATGTATCTAGGCATTGTCCCGGCACCCCTGGACCCGCATGGTCTCCTCTGGCTTGCTGACACTTCCCCAAGCTGAAGTTGTTTCCTTAGTCTTTTATACCCTTTTACAGCCCTCGTCTGTAAAGCACTTATGCTCATGCCGTAGCTCCTCACCAATTACCTTTTCCAGGGGCTCTTTCCTCATCCATCTGTCACTGCCACCCTCAGCCTGTTTTGACCTTCCTTCTCCCGCCCGGGCTATCCTTGGGTCTTCTGCTTCTCTGTTCGGTCTTCTTTTCCTGCGTCTACAGCTGTCTGCATTTTGTCTTGCCTACAGCACTCGTAGCTTCTGTGCTTAGTTGCCTCTGCGCTCATTTTGCTTTCAGCTCGTGGTGTCTGTTCAAAGGAAGGGAAGGAAAACAAACGGCATCACTTATACCAGGGCAGCTTTTCACGCCCCCAGGGCAAGTGGCCTAACCAGGAGGCTGTTCAGCTAAGAAGTGGGGAGATTCTCTTCCTTTTCATCCTTCTCCTCCTTTGAGCATGTGCTAGTTGTGTTTTTTGTGACTGATGCCCAGGCTCACGGGGATCTAGACGCTTCTCTGAGGGGAGCAGGATCCCTGCCGAGCATGAGAGACTGGAGTGGATCCCCTCTGGGCATGTTCAGAAGAGCAAGGTGAATTGCAAAGGGGGGGAAGAGCTAACATCTGCTTCGGTGGCCCTAAACGCCCCTCGTGCAGCCGCCATTGTTGGTATCAGCACTACCTCTCTGCTTAAAGGGGAGCTGGGTGTGGGCCTTTGTGCTTGGGTGCCCACACTCAAGTGGCTCTTGCTGCACCTCCTTTTCACTGCATCGTGGTGTAAGGAAGCTGTAGTCCGGCTTCACCCAGAAGCAAAAGGCCGTCCTTGCAGAGGTCCAGGTGTTTGGCAAGACCCCCCTGCTCTGCACGGGGCAGGTGAATTCCCTCCAGCCTTTCCTTTTGCTGCATCCGGCCTCTGGTCTCCTCGAGAGGTGATCTGTCAGCATTACCCCGGCGTCCAACCAGGCGAGGAGACGGGCAGGGAGCTCAAGGGCAGATCCTGCGACTGCCCAGCTGGGAGCTCACGAGCCTGGTGTCCGGGGACGGGTGCGAGAGGCCATTTTACATGCTGTCTATTCACCTTGCCCAGCAGCCACTGCTCACCAGACATGCTTCATTTTAGTTGTGCCAGGTGCCCGAAATGGCTGGCATCACCAGGTTTTCCTCTTGGCATCCAGTTAGTACTCTGCTGCCTAGAATAACTCCTTGCTAACCCCCCCGCCGTGCTGTTAGAGCAAACGTGGTGTCATCCCGGTTCGTCTAGTGGCTACCGTGATAGTGATTAGACCTGGCTACTGGCTCTCACGTAGTAAGATGACAGCCCTGAGAATAGAGCTGCCGACATGCGAGTCTCCATCTAGGACCCAGTTTGTCCTCCTCTCCCTCAAGGTGGATCATTTCTTATTGCCCTTTCCCACGATGCGTGCAGTCTGTGCGGTCCCTGCGTTGTGCAGCCGTTGACACAGACGTGTAACCGTTGCCCTCTTGCTCGGATGAAAGCCAGCCGCGGAGCTGTTTTGCTGTAGGAATAAGGCGGCGTCACAGGAAGCTCTCTTCGGTGCCCTAGGGAAGTGCATACTTTTTTTGTGCTACCCGGTGCATTGTAGAGAGGGACTAGCACCGGCATGGCTTAGTTGTGTGACTTCACTAATAGAAGTAGGAGCTGTGCATAAACCACACAAGGGGCGTTAAATTGAGAGACGAATCCTGGTTCCATGCTGCTAGTCTCACGCATTTTTTTGACTGCATTGGCCATGTTTTGCTCACTAATCCCTTCTCCATTGGGAGTACTTCTCATGCCACAAACCTCTGAATAGCTTTCAAGTAACAATACCAGCCTCCTACCCAGTGCTTTTCCTCAGCAGGTCTCCAAGCAGTTCTCAGAAGAGATTGGCATCACCCTCCCCATTTATAATGGGGGTGGCAGGCAGGGAGCGGGCAGTGGGCACTGGGCACGCTGAGCTCACGAACTGCGAAGTGAACGCGTACTTTTACCCATGAGAAGTGACAAGGGAGGGTGCACTGTTTGCCTCCAGCCTTCTCCTGCCTCTGGCAAACCACATCCCAAAGGCTCCCCAGCAGCAGAGCTGGGATCGCAACCTGCCCCTCCCGAGTCCCAGTTGCATGCTCCGTGCAGGAGCCTGTGCTGCCTGGTCCTGGGCTCCTCCTTTCCTCGGGAGCAGGAGACATCTGGTCTGTGTTTCTCGCCTTGGGAGAGATTTGTCTGTGGAGTCGCGACTGATTGACAGCTAAGCTATTTTGGATTCTTTTTTTGAATTTTTATGACTCCAGACTCCTCCCTTTTGAGGTTTTTTGATCTTACAGGGCTACCACAACCAGGGTGGTTGGTGGAAGGAGAAAAGAAGTACCGATGCAGCTGCTCAAAGCACTCACAGATGTCTTTGAAACTGGTTTTATTTCTCCCCCACCAAGCAGCCATTTCAAAATGACATGGGGGCAAAAGCTCAATAGATATTAGTGCCCTGATGTAAATACTGCCCGCAGCCCAGGTGAAAATCAATGGGCAATTGGTACCTACAAGCTCTTAAAAATATGAGCCAGGGTTACAAGTGTTATACAGCTTTATGGCCAGGCATGGCTCAACTTTGCAATAACTTGGTTAACTCGCTGCTTAGCCCCAACCTGGCATTCGGCAGGTCAAGAAGTAAAGCCTCCCTACCACCTATGCTGTCGTGCGTCTAACTTTCTCCGCTCTGGACCTGGCTCTGGATCAGCACGGACAGCTGACAGTGGGCAGCATAATCCTTTCTATTTTCATTAACCCAGGATGACTCCGTGCAGCCCACTTGCTGCCTTTCTCCGCCTTTCACGAGTTATGAAATCATCAGTAGGTTTGCGAGAGGAGAGCTGACGTACTACACTGCCCACTACCCAGTCCTCTCCGTGCCTCAGATGCCCAATTAAAAAAGTGTAGAAATGGGCTGTTTCTGCAAAGCCCAAGCCTGCAGGGTAAATAGCAGAGCTGAGAATTATTTAGCGAACCTGGAGAAGAAGCGATTGAGTAGCAGATTTGTCTTCCTCCAATTTTATGCCTTCAGCTATTAGCTAAAGCTGTGGAGTTAATGCTCCAGTAAACTCTCTCTCTAGTGCTCAGCTAGATTTATCCCACATCCGAAATCCTCGCTTAGTCACTTGAATGACGAACCCTGGGATAGCTCAAGAACAGCCGTGTCTTCATTATACGAGCTTTTGGAAAGTGTTCCCAGGGTCCAGGCTCCTGCCAGCAGTTTCCCCTGTAGTTTGTCAAGCTCCGATCATGTTGACACAAGAATGAGGAATGAACGGGACTGCCGGGATGGTTCATCGCTGATATGCTGCTGAAAGCACTGAGAGTCTCTCTGGGAAGGTCCCGTCAGTCGCCGGTCAGCTGGAATTAAAGCTGCCAACATCACGCTGTCAACATATGTATTAAAGGTAGAGGGGGTTTGTGGCTCAGACGCTGCACCAGGACTCATTGAAAGCAGTGAGCACTTCCCGGCCCTGCTGCTGACCTCACGTCAGCCTGGAGCAAGTCGTCAAGGCCAAGGTCTTTAGAGGTGTTGAGGTACTGGGGTCCCACTAAGGTCCCTGGAGAGCTTGGAGAGCCTGGACCCTTGCCACAGAGCTTGGGTTCCTCGTTTCTCTTGAGATGCATGCTGCACATCTCAGGTATTTTTATAGTACATGTAAATCCTTCAGCAAGACATTATGGAAGGGCTGGGTATCGTTTCTGTGAGAATCCCAGCATTTGTTCAGGGGTCGTAGACAACACATAGCATGCTCCGACCCATGCTTTGTACATGGGGAACCTTTTGGTTAGCTTTATTCCTGTGCACCGTGCTCCGCGCACCCAAATGCAGGGATCAGAAAGCTCCGTTAGACGCCTGCCGTCCCGCTGCGCTCCTGCCTCCAGCAGAAATGCCACGGTCATGATACGCATGACAATGAAGACAACTTCCTACGGTCCTGCCCTGCTTCGCTCCGCCAGTCGGTTTATCGTGCAGGCCTGTTACCGCTGATAGCTGATACGCTTAAAATTCATTGGCCGAGCTGCAAAGTAGACACAGCTTCATTCAAGCACTTTTATCGGGTCTTCGCCACATGGGCAGAGAACAATTTTCAGGTATGCTGAACGCCTCTGTGAAGGTCTATAACTTGTTCCTAATTCAGGTCCGTAAGTAACAGAAGCAGGCACCTGCCCTGCACCGTCCTAATGGACCAAAATCACATAGCAATACTTCTCTGCAGTTTGCAGCCAGCCAAGGAAACCTAATTCTAGGCATGAGAGAGTAAGCAAATGCCTTGTGCAGACTCTTTTTCCGTCTGCCCTATGAACAGCTGTTCAGAAAAATCAGCTTCTCCAGGATGACAAAGGACTTTGCCGTCACTGCACTGAGACATTCAGCCGCAGAGCCAGCTTTCCTTCTGTTATCACTTAGCAGCTACTAATGTGTAAGAAAGAAGAGGCCAGAAACCTTTATTTTAATTGAATGTCAGATGCAGTCTTATTAATTGCACCTGAAGGAGAGGGCCGTCAGCCCTGCGGGGAGCGGACACTGTGCTGCATAGCTCCAAATTTGTCTGTCGCTTCTTGGCCAGAAGCACTGGGAAGGATGCAGCTCGTGTCATGGGCAGAGGTCTCCCGAGCCGTCCTTTTCTGGCCACTCAAAGGCTGGTGTTGATGGGATGTAAAAGGAGATCGGTGTCCCGCTTGCGTGGCTGGAGGGGAAGGGTCATGACTCGTAGAGTAGGAAGGAGAAAGCCAAAGGCATTAATCTCACCTTCCCTTCTAACTTTTCATGGCTAAGATAACTCATTCATTGCACAGTTCATAAGCTCAGTCCTCCCGGGTGCTGCATAGCATCACTCTCACTGAGCCTGACCCAAAAGAGCCTGTGGCTCCAATACATGCCCAAGGAAAGACGGCACAGAATATAAGGAGCTGGGAGGTGATCAGTACCAGTCTCTTCAGCCTTGCGTTAACCCCCTAGATCAAACGGCAGGATATTTGCTTGAAGTGTCCTGGTAAGTCTTGGAGAGTGAAGCCAGGGTCTCCCCTAGCAAATGGGCCAGGCTGTGAGGAAATGTTGGGTGTTGTAGGTCGCACGTGCTGAACTGCAGAGCCCGTGTCTCGTGCACGTCCAAGATGCAGGTGGACAGACCAGTAGCAACAAAAGCAGCTAGTGGGAGGCTGTAAGCGTATTTTTTGATTGCCTATAAATCCCCCCCGCCATGAGCTCTGTTAATTGGCATGATTAGGCCAGCAGATGTGAAGTGATGTTCAGTGCTGCCTGCATGGAGTTAGTTACGAAGCTAATAAAACTGGAAATTCATTCTAATAAAGCAGCGACTCTGTGCGAGCAGTGCTTAAATCACTGTAGCATCGCTGCCACTGAACCTGACCTAAAACACCCTGCAGCTCCAATACACATGCGAGGCCGGTTGTGGGGCTTTTATCAGAGCTGTTGTTTCGATTTTCTTGAACACTGATCTAGGAGACTGCTCTGAGTACTTCCAGACACTAATACAGTCTGGGTTCCCATGCCAGCTTGCAGAAGAAGGCATGAATCCCACTCTAAACCTCTGTAAAGATGCAGAAGACCAGCGGGGCTCTAGTAGCAGGAGCTCCTATGGCATCCAGCCCCTGCCTGGTGCGATGCTGGAGATCCAAGCGCTTGTCTTCCAGCCTCCCTACTGCTGTCCTACAGAAGTCTTGCACTGGTCAGGCTGAGATGCTAGGCTTCAAATTCAGAGGCTGGTGGCTTTTTTTCTTTGGACCCAGGATTGTGCCCACAATGGAAGGTGCCCTGTCTTCCGGGAGCATCCCGAGCCCAAATGATCACAAAAATGCATTATTGCCCTGCTGAAATACAGCTCCCTGCTTCAAATCCAAGCTAGGGAGAGGCAGAAACGTCATTCGAAAGACTTGCACGGGCTAAACTGGGTCAGACAGTTTCTATGTGCTTCCCTCCCATGTAGTACGCGGCGGCTAGTAACACGTTGCAGAGCAGCAACCTAACTTCTGGCTTCCAGATAAACCTTCTCCTTTTGCTTGCAGCTGGATCCAGAAGCAAGCGATCATCTCAAAGAGCTCCAGGTGAGACTGAACAACGTTTTGGATGAGCTCAGCGCCGTGTTTGGTAACAGGTGAGTGCAACCAGCGTCCCTAGCCTCAAACCCATCCTTTCCTTCAGCTTCAGCTGTACCTGGCGCAGGGAGTAATGTGTGTGACAGCTGCACGGCACTTTTTGGTTTAAGTATGAGATTCGTGGCCTCTTGCATGCTGAGATGGCATGAAGAATCGAGACAGCTTCCTGAAAATGTTTATCTGTTTTCTTCCTTGCTCTGCCTGGCAGTGTGGCGTGAGAATCTCTGAACTGTGAAAGGGATTTGGATCACATATTGATCTCTTAAGTCCCTGGCTGAAATGCACCTGATCTTTATTACCCTGAATCCAATTTCCAGTTCGATATGCAGCTGCTGACACTCCTGTTTCAACATTGTGCTATCATATGAAACAGCTGAGTGCTTTCTGATCCCAAAACGAATATTGAAGAGGAAAGGAGCCAGCTTAAATGCGAGACTGACAGCGTGGCCCAATACTCTGTTGCTGCAAAGGCCATACATTTTTATAGGTTTTCTAGAGCCATTAATGACACAAGCACCACAGTTGCTTGCCAGTTGCAATTAAAAGTTTCGTTTCAGCTCCTGGATATGGTTTGCCTGGGGCGAAGAATGTGGCTCTGCTATCATAACTCTACACTGAGCCAAAAAACATAGTGCTGCGGGAGAAAAGACTGGAAGTAGGATGATCCACACCTGGTCTTTGAAAATCTCCACTGTGGTTGACTTCTTTCATCTTTGCCCCATGCAGAGTTAATGTAGGCCCACACCACAGTGCAGCTTACAAATGCACTGTGGGAATATAAAAATCACACCCGCTTATTTTTTTTTTTTTTCTAGCCTATGGATTTGCACCATTTATGGCCATAAATATCTTTGTAGGACTTGGGCATGTTGCTGCATTTTCAACATCCTGAACTAAGAGGGTCGTTCCACTGGGCTGTGCCGGTGCTCCTGCTGGGACCCGAGCTGGAGGGTCCTGGCTAGGGTCTCGCCCCTCCACTCAGGGTCAGACCGATCACTGTATTTAGGGTCAGGAAGGAATTTACCTTGTGGCCAGATGGATGTGGCACTGGGTGGGGGGCAAAGGGGGTTGCCTTCCTCTGGAGCTGGGTGTGTGGTCCTCTACCTGGGATCTCTTGAGTGTATTTTAACAACCTTTTACAGCAGCAGGACATTGCCACCGTGGCCCCCCTGCTTTCCCTGTGGCAGGTGTAGGTGTGATGTCTTGTGCTGTCAGGGATGACAGTAGTTTTACTAAGTCAGATAATGGATTTGCTTGGGATGGTTTAGACAGGGCTGATCCTGGCTCAGGCAGGGGTTGGACTAGATGTGACCCCTGGAGTTCCCTTCCAGCCTTATTTCTCTACGGAGTTTAATAACGGATGGCAGGAGCAGGAGATGGAGAGATTCGAACACACATTGAGCCGAGACAATAGCAGTCATAATTAGATGGAAGGCGAGTGAGAAAACCACGATTATTGAGTCAACATCCTTATTGGACACCTGTCTTCACGGTGCCAATGTTACAAGACAATTAGGGGATATCTTGGCATATGCAAATGTAATTTGAAGAGATTATGCAGTATCAGCACACACCCAGGGGAGCACTTCAGAGGCAAGTGCCCGAGAGATTAACCAGCCAGGCGGGTGCAGCTGCCTCGTCTACTCAGAAGCAATGCCGGAGAACTAGAAGTGGAGCCGCGGCCTCCCGCGCAAGCAGGGCTGTCTCTAAGGGATGCCATTGCGTGAAATAAGGCAGATGTCCCAGCTAATACTGAAAGCATTTGCAAATGGCAACTCCCAGGACGCCTCCCTTGCCGTATGCTGTGGATCTGCCGCTCTCGCGTCACGCGGGGCAGTTGCGTCAGCTGGGAGAGCAGTGCGTCTCCGAAATTCCCTGCTACGGTCGTGTAAAGAAAGCGTCAGAGTGGAGCATTTTCGGCTGCAGAGCCTTAACGAGCGTGTTCGTGGCTGCTGCCTGGAGCTAGTCAGCACAGGGCGGGATGCCAGAGCAGCACTTCCCTTTCTAGGTCTCTTCCAAGCCTGCCTCTCTCCACACCTATGCATTCCCTTCCCGATCCCCTCAGCCTCCGACAGCGCAGCGCAAGGTGTGTTGCCTGGGCCCAGCAAGAGCAAGGGGAGCCCTTCAGGGCAGCTATGATCATCCAGCACAATGACCCCTGGGACCTGGGCATTGATTCAAGGGGTCAAGAGAGAGTTTTATCAGCTGCAGCCCCAGGACTGGGGAGCACTGCCCTTGCTGTCCTTAGCCTCCAGGTTTGCTGTACCCTTGTCCAAAATGAAAATGGGAGAAAGCTCCCTGACACTCGGTGAGCTTGTCTGTGCTGCAGCAGTAGTGTGTCCTGGCCTGGGCCTGACCCACGCGAAGTAGCAGGCACGTTCCAGACCCAGGAAGAAGAACACTAGCAAACCTACTTGGGGCTCGACCCTGGCAGATCTGAGAGCAGGGGCTGGTGGTGACTTGAAGCTGGAGGCTCCTGGGCCGTCCCCCTCCACTCAGGGTTGGACTGAAGCCGCATTGGGGTCAGGAAGGAATTGTCCCTCCGGTTAGATTGGTCCGGACTGGGGGGGGGTGCCTTCCTCTGCCGCGGGGGCACGGCCTCTGCCTGAGCATATGTTAACACCCCTTGCAGCAGCAGGATGTTGGCTGCGACAGCCTCCCTGCTTTCCCTGTGGCAGGTTCGGTTGTGATGTCTTGTGTTGTGTCAGGGCTGACTGTCATTTTGCTAAGAGGTTGGACAATGGATTAGCCTGGGATTGATTTGGACAGGGCTGCTCCTGCCTCAGGCAGGGGTTGGACTAGACGTGCCCTCTGGGGCTCCCTGCCAGCCCCACTTCTCTGTGACCGTGAGCCTGGAGCAGCCGCACTAGTGCACAGGAGTGTGCCTGCAGACTCCAGCACGTGAGGCGTGCACCCACCCCTTGTGCCAGGCCCTGCTGCTGTTGGTGCAGTAAAGAAAAGCCCTGACGAGTAATCTCCACGGTCAGCACGGCGTTCAGGCGATGAGCTCCTGGTACATAGATGCATATGAAAGGGGCCCTGCTCAAGATGAGCAAGCAGCAGAGCTGGCCTTCGAGGCGGGCAATGTGATCGGGGGGTGCCACACCCACACTGCTACCCCTTTGCTCAGGGGTGTAGCCCCCCCTGCCAGGTACCCGTTGGGGGGTGGCAGAGCAGAGGGAGTCCAGTCCCCTCCCTTGCTCCCTCCCATCTCCATGGCCTGAGCCTCCCTCCCTCCAGAGCTGGGTGGCTTCCTCGCCCCTCTGCCTCCAGCAGGAGTTGGAGGGCTGCCCTCAATAATTCATCTCCCAGCAGTAAAGGCAGGTGGGGGAGAGGTGGCAGAGGTGGAGGGAGCATGTGCCAGCATGGGTAGGCAGCCACCCACGTGGTAGGCATGGCACGGCACGGCTGACCAGCAACAGAAAGGAAGCTCAGGCCGAGTTCCTGATGCTGCCTCTGCATGAGTGTTTTCCATCCCTTGATGGTGCTCAGGACAGGTGTGTGGTGTCCATGGGGCCCGCTTTGGCCCTTTCCAAGCCTTGTACATGTACTCCAGCCACCCCGTGGGCAGAAGGTCACCCTGCTGACGGCCGAGCTGTGCAGAGATGCTGGTGCTGCGCGACCACCCTGCTTGGCCTAATGTCACGTCAGCATTTTACATGCAGGGAACACACCGGGGTTTCCAGAGGCAACAAGGGAGCTGTAGCAAGACTTACCCCAGCTGCAAGGATGGTTGCTGTGTCCTAGCCTACATATAGGAGGCTCATTGAACAGGCTAAAATCACGGGATGCAGGTTACACGCTTCAGTCAGTGCTGGACACTTGGTAGCCCTGAAACTGGCCAGGCCCTGTCCCATTTCAGGGTTGCCCTTAGGAGAAGCATTGCCAGGAGCCTCAATGAGGTGTGAACAGCTGAGCAGAGGCTCAGCCCAAGCTCTGAGTAACAGTGTAACAAGTCTTGGAGTAACAATGTAACAAGCATTAGTGACAAAAAGCTGAGAGCCAGCAATTCCTGCAGAAATTAGGCACAATTTAAATATTGGCCAGCTGAAAACGTATCCGAGGGGGCAGGCACGCAGCCTTGGGGGCCAGGAGCTTTCTGAGCTCAGTGACTGATGTGCGTGGTGGTCGCTTCTGCAGTGTTTTCCTGTGGGTTTGTCAACCTCTGCTGCCCAGAGCCAGCGCAGCGAGGGGCCTGGGCTGGAAGAGTCGGGTCCCCGGGGCTACGGGAAGCAGCGGCTGTTGGAAACGGATGTGGATCATTTCTTTATGTGCAGCCAAGCCGATAAGGCTTCTCCCAGCCTGGCTGAACTGCCTGGGTACCCAGAACTGCCTGCTCTTTGGCGCTCCTCATTGCTGGAGAGGCGAAGCGAGTGTGGAGGCAGCAGGCAGAGGAAGGAACCTGGCTTGAACACAGTAGGACGTGACCAGGTAGTGGGAGGGACCGGGAAGCTGTGATGTGCTGGTTGTGGGCGCTCGGGAGAGCGTGGTTGGAAAGGCCAGGGGGCACGAGGAGAAGTGGGTAGCAGGAAGAGAGGTGTATATGCCTAAACAGCAGAGCCGCGGCCCAGCTACAGGCGTCCGGCTGAGTCAGTCCCATAGACGATCGGGCCACCTACTCAAAACCAGGTTTGAAAGCCGGCGTTATGCCCCTACGGTTTGAAATCTTGGCCGCGGTTCCTAGCAAAGACCCACGTGATCGTCATTTAATTAAATACCTTGTTGTCAGCAATAGTTCCTTTAAATGTCAGAGCCTTTCCCTTCCTGTGTGGAGTTGGCCTTTTGGGAGGCTCTGCAGCCTCCCGTGTTTTCCATGCGGCTACCTGCGTTTCCTGTTGACTGCAGAAGCGTTGGCCGACATCGCTGACGGGCTTCTCACGAGTGACTTCCTAAGGGAGGTGCGGCTGGGTCGTTACCTGCCTCTTGCTGGGAGCTGGGGACAGGAAGGCGGGTGCACTCCCCTGGCATGCTACATGTCCCTTCTGGAGCCTGGCCGGCCCATGTGGACACTTGTGTGTTATCCGTATAGTGCAGGGCCTTGCTCCAGGCAGCACCTGCCCTCGTGTTGTCGGCGCTGCAATGGGACGCATGCGTCTGTCTGCAGTGTTTCCTGATGACCACAGTCCCAGATTGTCACTGCCTGTGGGGCCCTGTTCCCTTTATGGAGAGACAGTGCCATGCTTTGAGTTGGAAGCCACGGCAGACCTTGCAAAAAGAAAGGGCACTTTGGCAATTTCTAGTTAAGTGGATGAGTTGCCCTCCCCCATCGGCACTCCGCCCGCAGTACGGAGAGGCTGTGGCTGGCGCCTGGTGCTGCGTGCAAGGGCGTTTAGAAAGGACCTGCTGTCAATATGAGCATTGGCAGAGAAACAGAGAAAGCATCTCTTGGAGAGGAGGGACGCATGTACACTGAGTGCACAGTCTGCAGGGACGTGTTGGGTTACCGCGTGCAGCCCCTGAATAACGACTTGCCTTGCTTCCCTCCAGCTTTCAGACCCGCATTGACGAGTGCGTCAAGCAGATGTCGGACATCCTTTGTCAAGTGAAGGGGACGGGCAATATCCCTGCAAACGCCCGGAACACGGTGGCGCAAGATGCAGACAATGTCCTGAGGCCGCTGATGGACTTCCTGGATGGAAAGTAAGGAGGAGCATCCTCGTGCTGCGTCTTGTGCTGCTATACAACTGGCCGTGGAGGTGGGGAAGGGAGCCTTCAACTTCCTAGACAGCTCCTGAGAGCTCCCTTCTGTCTCAAAATCCTGGTGGTGGGTTGAGGCGGGTGGGCTGCTTGTCCCAGCCGAGGTGATGACAAGACTCGAGTTGGGGAACGGTGCACATTCCTGCAGCACGCACAGCGCGTGTAGCTTGTGTTTGTCAGAGAGACTGTTTTGCAAGTTGGATTTGTACGTGCTTGTTCCAGCTGTGCCTTGGCGCAGGTGCTGAAAGTGACTGCTCGCGTCATATTTGACATTGGCTGTTCTGTCTTAGTACATGGAAATTGCTTCTGATTCATCTGGTGAGACGGCTTCCCCTTCTCACTGACAGCCAGGGAACACGGGCATCTTAACGACTTCTCTTCTCTTCTGACCGTAAAGAAAGTCAGTGGCAGAGCCAAAATTGTGTTTTTTTTCCCCTCCCTTTCTCCCTGTCCATGTCTTCTGACTTCCTCCCTCTTCCAGTTTGCACCACAGCTGGGTCCTGCCCCAGTTCAGTTGGCTGCAGCAGACAGATTTCTGGGGGCTGATGTGGGAGCACCACAAAGCAGCAGAAGTTTGTATGCATACTGTGGGCACTTCAGCAAGTGCATGGTCCTGGCTCTGCCATTGGCTTCCAGCGGGTGTTGAATAACACGGGGCAGTGGGTTGGGTCTTGTCAGACCCTGTGGATCCATTCAATCCATCTCTGCCCTTCACCGCAGCAGGGGTGGCAGGGGAGATTGAACACAGCTGCTTGATGGTGCAAACGCAGAGAGAGTTGGAGAAGGCAGGGGTAGCAGAGAGTACAAAGGAATATATCAAGACATTTCTTGTGTTTCAGAGGCTGGGGGTGTCCAGGGAGCTGATGAGAAGCATGTAGGAGGAGGGCTTGTGATCAGCTTTCAGAGTCTGTACGTTGGACCAGGCGGCCTTTTGCCATCCCCCACAATCTGTTGCATTCCCTCATCTCTGGAAATGGGCTTTGCCAGGTGGGGATACTTGGCCTTCTCACCGGTGCTGATGCTTTTCATCTTGCCGCTGCTTTAATCTATGGTGTCAGGGCAATCTCCATGGCCAGCCTTTGGAAAGAGAGAGCTGAGCTGCAGAAGGATGGCGCGACAAGCCTCCCACACTCACTGCAGCTGAGGACGTATTTCTTGGGCCACGTTCAAAACGTAACCTATTTAAAGTGATGCTGAGCGTCGACTTGCCCTTTGACCAACTTTCGAAACCCAGGTACAGGCGAAGAACCCTTGTGCCTCGACTAGAGGCATCGATGCTGAGGTTGTGGAGTTGCAACAGCTGCATGCTGAGCATCTCAGCTGCGAGGAGGGATGGAAACAGGGAGGGTGTCTGAAATCTCCCCTTCTCCCTGCCAGGTTTGGGCAGCCCCAGGTTAGGAGTTTCTGTTAGTATAGGAGTTGCAGTCAGAAACCTTCCCTGAGCTTGACTGAGCAAGACCTGGACCCCAAGCTGGGGAGAGGAGGAGCATCCCGCCCGTTGCTCAGTAGTCTAGTTGCCCAGGGGCTGGCAGACCGTCTTGCTTTCTGCATTTCATCTGTTAACTGCCAAATGCACAAACAGCTTATTTACCCGACTCCTTTTCAAGTCTGGGCCCACGAGGGTTTTGGTGTCACTGCCTGGGGAGCCTTGTCACGCTCAGGGCATGGACAGGCGAAGCAGTTAAACCCCTTTGCAAGTCCCGGGGGGCTTCCTGCGGTGCGGCTGAATCTGATGCACTTGTTTCATGCGTCTGCTCCCGTCCAGCAGTAAGTGAGGCTGGACTGCAGTCATTTCCACCCAGTGAGACTAGGGGATAACTTATTCTGGTTCAGTTTCCTTTACTGGGGGTTGGGAGAAGACAGATGAGACCAGTACACCAGACTAGCATACTCCCAAGAGGTAAGTGTCCTCTTCTCCTGTAAGATACTGCAGTTGTACATCTGTCTAAAACTTTTGAAACAATCCTGAAATCTTTTCCTTATGGCTGGAGAGGAGAGCTGTTGCCTGCCTGTTCTCCACCTTCCAGTTGTAGCCTGGCCTCGGGAGGATGAGAACGAAAATCCCAGCCAGGATCAGAGCAAGCATTGGCAAGCAAGCAAGCTGTGTGATTGTGACTGGGGAGGAAGGGATCTGCATGCTTCTGGAGGATGTGAATGCAAGGCAGGGAGTCAGAGGCACTCGGGTGGTTTAAGGGGGTATAAAGGGGATGGGATCAAGCGTGAGAAAATAGGCTGTTGGGAAGCATTCATCCTGGCTGCTCTTCTAGATCCCACGCCGGAAGCGTGCACATGTTTGAGCGTAGGTTTCTCCGAGAAGCAGAACGATGACGGTGGAGAACAGGCATGCGACTTGGCAGCTTCCCGACACGGGGACCCTCTGGGAGGGGTGCTTTTGAAGTGCTGGAGACAGGATGTCTCCAGAAATTTGTGCTTTGCCCTGAAAGAAGCTGCCAGTGCCTGGCAGGGCTTTGCAGAGCCCTCCTGTTAGAACCAACTGTATACATTTTCAAGCACTAACTTCATAACCGGTTGGCTCCTTTGATAGCTGGATAGACATTTGTATGCCCTGATCATTATATGCATGGCTGGTCTAAACTTATTGCATGGTTCACCCATCAGATGTGTGATATACGTAATGTGTGGCAGGGGTCTGACTGTTGGTTTGGCTTTGGAGATGCTGAGGCACAACCACAGCGTGTTGATGGAGCCGCTGAGGGGGACATAGGGCAGGAGTCGGCAGCCTGCGGAGCCAAGAGATGCAGCTCGTGGAGCAGGGGCCTTGCCTGCACTGCCCCATGGCTGGGCAGGGGCGAGAAGCAGTGGTGGCAACTGGGCCCTGGCACTGGCCCGCTTCAGCCCAAGCTGGGCCATTGCAGCGTGCCACAAACCTTGCCAGCTGCTGACACAGGAGGTCGCACTAAGTGGTCACAATGGTCTTGTTTGGACTTGAAATTGTGTCCCGTCCTTCCCTGGTTAGGAGATGAATGCTCTGGAGCTGGGCTTTATTTGCAAGCCCCCAACCCGGGTGTTATTTGGGATCTTGGCCAGCTTCCGAAATGCAAATCATAAATAAGAGTTCAGCCTCGGCTCGGCAGTGCAGTAAGTGCTCATCTCGCGCGTGTGTGCCAATGTCCTCCGAAGGGAGTGGGAAGCGGGTGCTTTCCATTAGCAGCAGTGTGGCAAGGGAGCGGTTCTCTTGCCTGAGGCATGGGAGAGTCACTAACGCTGTTTGTCTGACGAGGCACTGCCTCTCCCCCGCGCTCCCAGTCCCCGTCTCCTGCGGATCACGTCCCCGGCGCAGCGTGGCTTAATCAGCTCTCCTTCTCTCCCTGCAGCCTGACGCTGTTTGCGACGGTGTGTGAGAAGACGGTGCTGAAGCGGGTGCTGAAGGAGCTCTGGCGCGTGGTAATGAACACCATGGAGAAGCTGATTGTGCTGCCTCCGCTCACAGACCACACGGTAAAGCACTCCCTCCTTCCCGACTCAGGGCAGAGACCACCCTCGTTCCTCTGTCTGGGGTCATCCGTCCAGGGGGTCGCGCTTGCATAGGTGCCTGCTCTGTCGTGTGGGTGACAGAAGGGAGGAGACAGCCGTATGCCAGCACTGGGTGGCTTCATTTGTGGTGGGTGTTGAGATGCTCCCAGCACTGCCAGCTGAGATGCCAGAACGACTGTCGGGTATGAGACCATGCCGGACAGAAACCAGGTCAGGGCAGCACCTTGGAGACTAACTGAGAGAGGCAACAACTGGCTTCATCACGTGCTAGGAATGGACTAGCAGAAAGAAAATTGTATATAGAAAGATTAAGGATGGGGGATGGGTCCTGCAAGGAGAGGTAATAAATGGATTGATTAGGTCAATTAAGGTGAGCGGGCATTTGACAGCTGGAGTTACCACCTAGTCCAGGCAGTGGGACAAGATCCCCTCTCCCTGTGGAGAGCATGCTTAAAACCCTCCAGTCTGTGGGTGATTTAGGATTAGTATGGGGTGGTTTAGATTGGGTTGGACTAGATGTGGCCACTGGAGAGGTGCCTCCCAGCCTGACTTTTCCTGAATTTCTAAGATTTCTAGTTCACGGTTTTGCATTCACGTTGTTTTTTAAAGTGCTTTTTGTTCATGACAACTCCCCCGAGGTCAGGGACGGGAAGTCCAGCGAAGTGGAAGGTTTCTGCCACGGGCTTGGGGGCATTTTTGGACACGATGGGCAGGCAGGGGCCAGCAGTCTTCTGCAGAGAGCTGCGCCCCAAAGGATCTAGTGACTGGTGCTGGCTTCGGGGGCTTGGATGGACCACATGACCACTGCTCCTTCGGCGGCTGAGCACTTCTCCTATTAGATGTGGCTAATTTGGGATGAGTCGTTAGTGATGCTTCAGACTATCATCCCAATGGAGCGAAGCAGCGTTGCTCCGTCTCTGGGGAGTTGTTTGAATCAGCCCCAGGATGGGCTCTGATTTCCAAAACAGCCTGTCATGTAAGTGTTCATCTGCAGGGACCACTTAGGCTAGTGGCAAGTCGGTGATGGGAAGACGACCCGTCTCCCAATCCCAGCGAGCTGCGGCGCCGGACGACGTTCCAGGTCCAGAGGCCCAGCTGCTCCCGGGCCGAGATCCCATCAGGAGCCCACGGGACTCCTGGCTGCAACCTCGCGTTTGGAGTTGCTGCAAGTCCTCCCAGAAGCAGGACTCTGGGCCTCATGGCAGCGTGATGCGCTTTGATTTGACCGGCAGGTGGAAAGGCGGCTCTTCTCATTCCTCACCGGCTCTCTGCTTGTGCGGAAAGACGACTGGGGATGGTGCAGACTTGCAGGCTGCAGCCGGGTTAGTTGTTCTCCCCCTTAACGGTCTGTTTAAACCTGGAGCTGCTGAGATGCCCCGTGATACGTGAGCTCTTTCAGAAGCCTCTTAGGAACTAGGAAACAAGTCAGGAGCCTCAAACACCTGTTTGCTCCACACTTATTTAAGCGATTGTTTTTAAATCCCTTTAATCCGTCTCGGGGATTTGGGCACTGCCCTTAAAAGGGGGAAAAGGGCTCACTTCCTGGGAGAAAAGAATGCATTTTCCAGCCAACTTCTACACTACTATAGGAAAGGAGATTTAAGGAAAACTGTTGACACCTTGCTGTTAGAGCTGCTTTATCCCTTCCACATGGAAGCAATGGAAAGAGGGTGGGGAGAAAGCTCTCCTAAGGAGGGCAGGTAGAAGGATCTGCTTGGGGCTTTTACACTGGCAGCCTTTGAAGCTCCCAGGCGATGTGGGATGCAGGTGCCTGACATTGTTTCCCTGCAAAAAGCAGCCCGTCACTTGAAAACTCCCCCAAGCAATGGGAGGTCACCGTGCACTAGCCCCTCTGTGCCATCACGTGTGGTCCCGTGTTACCTCCGTGATGGCACCCTTGAAAACGGAGCAGCTGCTGTTCGGCAAGGGGCTGCACTCCAGCTGCACCCGGTTCTGGCCCAGACTCTCTTCTAAACCGTGGTCTAGAGCAAGCTACCGGAAGAGAGATGGGCAGAAGTAGTCCAGACACAGATCAGCTGCCAGGGCCCCATGGCAGAGCAGTCAAGGCTGGGAACAGGAGAATGCGATCAGAATATAGACATGGAGGGTGGAAGGGAGCTCAGGAGGTCACATCCAGTCCAACTCCTGCTCCAAGCAGGACCAGCCCCAACTACATCATCCCAGCCAAGGGCTTTGTCTGCCCTGGTCTTCAAAACCTCCAAGGATGGAGACTGCACCCCCTCTCTGGGGAGCCTGGTCCAGTGCTTCGCCACCCTCCTCGTGAGAGTTTTTCCTAATATCCAACCTTAACTTCCCTTGCTGCAAGTGGAGCCCATTGCATAAGTGCCCAGCCCCACAGGAACCAGATGCCCCAGCCTGTGGCTGATAGGATTTGAACCCGTGCAGGGAGACTCCAGTGGATTTCCAGTCCCATCCAGAGCAAATGCACCAAAACAGACATGTCAGAAATTAGGCCAGTCATGGACTCCCCAGAGCACCACTCCCTTGGGCCCTGCAGCCTTCTCCAGTCTCTTGGAGCTTGAATCCATTTGGTCTCCAGCCTGTCGACATAGACCAATTGGTTCACTGTTTGCTCCATAGCCCGGTCCCCTTTCCTTGAGGGTCTGCTTCCAAACACCATGAGCCCATTCTCCCCCAGTGTGCAAGCTAGTTGGGGAAACAGAGGCATGCTACCCAGTTGTAAGATAAGTGCATATAACTCAGAAGTATCACCAACAAGATAGGATGGGCCCCCAAGATCCAGTGGACACAAACGATCTGTGAAGAAATTAGGAGAGTTTTAACTATTAGATTCTGCAGTGGTCTTCGGAGCACAGTGCTGGGAACAAGGGGCCTAAATTGCTGCAGGCGGGATCTCAGCAGGCTTCTGGAAGGGGCGGTGTGACTGGTTAGGGGTCCAGCTGGTGTTGCATGCAGGTTTTTTGTATTTGGTGTCCCTGCAAAGGGTCTGAAAGGAAGCTCTGTGTGGAAGGGGTTGGGTAATCCCACGCTCCGCGGCTTCTGCCTTCGGGGGCCAGAAGGGTCCCCCTGCTTTCCTCCCGCTGGATGCATACAGCCACAGTGAGCTGTCAGAGCCCTGCTGCGACCCTGCCGCCGTCATTGCAACAGCGAGGACTGGTGCTGCTGCTCTCACCACCCTGGGAGCAATAGCAGCAGCTGTTGTCAGCACAGCTGGCCTGGAGTGGATGTCACTGGCGTGCAGTGGCAGCAGCAGCAGCTGCCGGCAGAGGAGGCTGCCTCCGGCTGATGGGAAGGCTGCCTGGACTTGGGGGGCTCCTAACAGCTGGTGCTGCCCTCTCCCTTGCCAAGAACAGGCAGAAGCTGTCAAATCCTCCCCGTCCCCCACTACCCACAGGGTGTGTGCAGGGGTGGGGCTATTTTGACAGCTGCTGCTCTTGGTCTGGGATCCAGCTCACTGGGGGCAGGGGGGAGCAAGGAACAGCCCCTTCTCACCCATGTGCTGGAGAAGCTCCCCTCTGAGGTGAGGTCCCTTGGAGGTATCAGGGTCCTAGAGCTGGGGGGCTGGAAGGGGCCGGTGGGGGTCACATCTAAGCCAACCCTGGCCTGAGGCAGGATCAGCCCTATGCAAACCAGCCCAGACACATCCACCATTTAAACTCTTCGTGAAACTACTGTCAACCCTGGTGCAACACAGACATCGCACCTGAACCTGCCATAGGTAAAGCGAGGGAACCACAGCAGCTAATAACATTTCAAAGAAACAGGTCGTTAATAGATGCTCGAAAGATCCCAGGCAGAGGCCATGCCCTGGTACAGAGGAAGGCAAAACCCTCCCCCAGTCCGGACCAGTCTGACCAGGGGAAAATCCCTTCCTGCCCCCAGTGCAGCATTGATCTGACCCTGAGTGCAGGGGCAAGACCCTCCAGCCAGGACCCTGTGGGGTTGGTTGAGCAGGAGCATTGGCACAGCCCATCCCCATCCCCATCCTGGGCTGCAGCAGCACCAGCGCCTCTGGGGGAGGCTTCAAACCCCCTGACGCATGGAGCAGAAAGTGGGGGGTACAACCAGCACAGCCCAGAAACTTGGGACATCCCCATAGCAGAGCACAGGCATCGCTGCACCTAGATCATCGCTGCCCAGTGTCTGTCCACCCTCTCCTTGACACCTCCAGTGATGGAGAGTCCCCACCTTCCCCCACTGGTGTGCATACCCCACTGCCTCCTTGCTCTAACAATGAAGAAGCATTTCCAGATCTCTAATCTAAACTGACTTTGCTGCAGCTTCAAGCCGTTGGTCCACATCCTCCTCTGCAGCAAGAGAGAACAGCTGCTTTCCCTCTTCTCTATTGCAGCCCTTCCAGTGTTTGCAGACTGCTTTCATGGCCCCTCTCAGGTGCCTTTTCTGCAAGCTGAACATGCCCTGCTCCTTTAGCCTCTCCTCTGACTTGCCTTTCAAGCCCTTGAGCATCTTTGTCACCCACCTCTGGCCCCTCTGTACCTTCTCTACGTCCTCTTTAAAATGTGAAATGCAGACCTGAATGCAGTGTCCAGGTGAAGCCTCGCCACTGCCGAGCGGAGAGATGCTGTCACCTGCTTTGTGCTGCATGGTAGCGCTGCAACATGTGCGTGCCCCCTTACCGCTAGAAATGAATGTGTCCATAGCCTTAAAAGCTAAAAATCTCTTTGGTGAACTACATGCTGGGTCTGGCTTGGGGTCAAAGCAGTAGCTAAGTTTAAGGCTAGGAAGGGATTTTTCCACAGGTCAGGTTGGTTTATTTTGCCTTCCCTTCACGCTAGTGTCTTCCAAGCAGGTTTTAACCCAATGGATTTCCTGCCACTGCAATGGCCCGGCATTGGCAGTGTCCTTCTCTCTTGCTCTTTCCCGGTGACATGCAGTTGGGTTTTTTTATCGGGTGGCAGCTGGAGAGTTGGAATACATGTTCATATGGAAACCGGATACCTGCGTGCAACGGGGTCTCAACTTGCAGGACTGGAAGGGGCCTTTTAGGTCATCATTCTTAATCATTCATCAGCCCCTCTGGGGTCCTTAGCAATGGGACTTGGGGTGGGTGAGGGCAGATAAGATGCAGGAAGCAAGCCCTGTCAACACGACCATCACTTCCATTGCCACCTGGGACCCACCATAGCACACTAAGTCCTTCCCAGTGGGGGAAGGTGGGGACTCTCCATCAATGGAGCTGTCAAGGAGAGGGTGGTCAGACCAGGTCAGAGAGCAAACTGAAGGCATCAGCTCCTCCGCTGGCATCCACCGAACCCTGAGCGGCCCTTGGGAGGCGAGACGAGTCCCTCCTGTCTCTTATATGCACGTGTCCTGTCCCTTCCCTGCTGCCTGCCTTCTCTTTTGGCAGCTGTTCAGTAAGCGTCTGGCTCGGCCGGCCAAGACTCGCCGCGCTGGGGATGAAATTGGCTCCGGTGAGGCCGGGATTTTACCTTTGGTCTGGATTTTACCTTTGATTGCGCTACAGGTTTGCCAGGTCTGCAAGTGCCTGGCAAGGCTCGTGCTGTGGCCACGTGTCTGAGGCTGAGACTCAGCATCGCAGGCAAGCTGCACTTTTTTCCCTTTGCTGGTTTTCCCCGTCCCGTTGTCTGTTCACCTCGTTTGCTTTCAGGAGAGCAGGGGCAAGACCGGCAGCAGCTCCAGCCCACCTTAACGAACCCTCTCCCTCTTCCCCCCCAAACTCTGCAGTTTTACTGCCGTCTTTTATACCATCTAAAGGAGGGTCACAGGGGAGCTTCCCTGTAACATCTCTGCTTCTGCCGGCTAATGAAATAAGGGCTCCTGGTGTCAAAAAGAAAGCCTTGCCTTGCATTTTGTTTCAAGTGCTCTCAATGTTTTCATTCTCTTTCTCTACCTCTGATAAAAGTGGAAAAGGCTTTTAATGGAGGCTGTTACCCTGAGCCCAAGCAAACTGACGTCTGTCCTGAAACCTCTGAAGCACACCTAGCTCTCGGGTGTTGTGCAAGGATGGGGTCACACTCACGCCTTCTCCGCCCCGAGGTCCTATCCTAATTCACGCAGTGCTGCATTGCGCAGGAGGAGAAACCTGGAAGCGTTGCCCCTTTTGTCCCTTGCTGCGTCTGCAGGATTACGGCAGAGCGTGGCTCTTTGTGACGAGGCCGGCCGGGCCGCTCCAGCCCGTGTCGGCTGTAACGGCATCGCAGCAATCGTGTCGCTTCTGTGCCTCGAGGACAAGAGGCAGCAGCAGGTGTCCTAATAATGCGCTCAAATCACCGGCTCAGAAGCCGGTGGGGATTGAATTTCCATGGATTTGGAGATCAATGGCAATGCGAGCCGCAGTAATTCAGCGAACCGTGCACACCTCGCCGCTTTAACTAGAGATCAGTGCTTTAATTAAAGCCTCAGTCTCTTTTGCATGAGTAGGTGGATGAGTTTCAGGGAGTCGGTGTTTTCAGGTTGCTGAATCCATCGTGTTTTCATACCAGCGCTTGATGCACGCGCTCTTTTCTCCTGTCCCGCAGTAGCCTGAGCCTCTGCCTTTGGCTCAGAGGCGATCGGGCCAGTCGAAAGATGCGGGACTGAAGCATGGACCCCTCCTCCAAGCTCTCTGCTTGCTTTGCCCCGGTGTTCGCTCTGTAGCGGACAGGTGGAGCGCACTCTGTTGATACGCGCCCTCGCAGCGTTTCCTTTTCTGCCCTGGAGAGACTGCTCTTGGCTAAATAAGAGTGTGATCCTGAGTTAGACGCAGGCTTCAGGCTGTCCTGGCTTCGGGCTGTGGTTGTACCTGTCCCTGTCCCCTGGAGCGCATGCCAGCGCTGCTTTCATGGTCAGCAGGAGAAGATGGGGCCAGCAGGAAGGCTGCCAGCACCCTCTGGCTATTAGATGCATCCTTTCTCCAGCACTTGCAAAGGGCGCAGAAGCCGCAGCCGGCCCCTGCAAACACATGTGGGAAGGCAGCTTGTCCTGCTTCAAGCCAGATAATCTAAACTAGTGTTTGTGCCCTTTCAAAAAGGACGCTGCGCTGTCCAGGTCCCTTGCAGAGCCCCTTCCAAATGAGAGAGGAGTCCAAATATGTATGAAAGGTTTCCTTCTTTCTTTTGTTTTCCTCTCCCAGTCCAGAGCCCAGCTTGCCCTTGCTTGCTGGAGCAAGTCGCTTGAAAAAAAACCCCCTTTGATCTTAATGATTTTTAACCTGATTGTATTAGCTAGAGGCTGCTGTTGTTAGCTAGTAAAGCCTCCCGAGGGAGCGCACGCACTGCCGCGGGCGATCAAATCTGACGGTTATTGGATCTGGGCGTTGGAGCACACGCTGTGCAAGCTGCCACGGCCCTGAATTAGTGTTGCTAAAGCCCTGGGAGGACATAACATCTGAAGCACCTATTGAGATGCTCCAAACTGAGCGTGCAGATGTGTATCGCTGATGAAGTGCTTCAAAAATGGCCAAAGCTTTTAAAAAACGAGGGACGTTTTTGAAATCTCTGCCTCCTTCAGCAGACCCCAACGAGGGGTTGCGTGGTCCCGTAGTGCTCCTCTTCCAGGACGGCGGGGGAGCACGCTGCTGCCGCCCTGACTCGGGGAGCGCTCTGGCGGGGGCTGCCCAGTGGTCCAGGTCCTGAAGCACTCCCAATTCGACGCCCGCTGAACCAGGGTGGGATCGGGGCACTTCACATGCGTCTTAGAAACGAATGAAGGATTCCTCATGACAAAACTGCAGCATCAGTAGCTCGCTTCGCTGGATCTAATCCGTCTGTAGGACAGTTAAGTTTGGCTGCAGTCTCCCAGGGGTAAATTGACATGCTTCCTTCCACTTCAGCTGTGAGCTGACCGGACCTGGGGATCCTCCCCTGAATAGGGGTGGGTTTTCTTTTCTTTTCTTTTCTTTTCTTTTCTTTTCTTTTCTTTTCTTTTCTTTTCTTTTCCTTTTTTTTTAAGGCTAGTTAAATCCTGATCAGAGATTGTCAAGGCTCCATGAAATGAGCTAGAGATATCTTGTGGGTTTGCAGAAGGTGCGGTGAAGAAGGCAGCATCTTCATAAAATACTGGGGATGTTATTGAGCCTTAAATCTGCAGCATCCACCACTGATGGAAATGCTGTCCGTCGTGGCCTTTGCCTCTTTCCCACCCCCACTTCCCTCTGAGTTGCCATAGTCATTTCTGCTTTGGGAAATTATCTGGAAGAAGCTTTGCATCCTGCGTGAGAGGCAGCAAAGGGTGCCAGAGGTAAAGCTGTGAGGTAGTTCGTTGTATTGGTCCAAAGTCAGGCGAGAGGCACAGCAGGGTGGCACCTTGGAGACTGACTGGTTCAGCGAAGCATGAGACTTCGTAAGCAAGAACCTGCTTAATCGGATGCTAGGAGGGGGCTGGTAGACGTAAGGGCTGCGACAGGTGGGTGGGTTGTGCAGCCGTTTCTGTCTACCAGCTCGTTCGGGGAGGTTTCACTGAGCCTGGGGCGATGCACGTGGTCCGGGTGAGCTCTGGGGCGTTTGGGGGCAGCTGGAGCACCCTGCTTATGAGAGCGGCAGAGGGCAGGGGCAGGCGCTGTGCAGAGGACTTCATTAGGCAGCCCTCCTCGATGACGAGCCCTTTGCAACAGCAAAGCCGTGTTGTGCTTGCACATGTGCTGACGGAGATCGGTATTGATTGATGGAAGTGGTTCGTAGCGGGGAAGGAAGACCAGAGGAGGTAGCTGAGCTGCTTTGTTCTGCCAAGCAGATTGAGTCACTGGGTATTGCTGAGTGTTACAGACCTGCCCTATATAGGAGCCTGCGGCACGAACATGACGTGCCTTGTCTGGCTCGTGGCGTTCAAACGCCGATTTGAAAATACCACAGGAGGATGAAGGCACCCAACGGCCAGGGATTAATATTTAAATCCCATTTAAAGTGTCTTGTAACCTGCTTTGAGAGAGGGGCTCTGCTCTTCTCCCTGGTTCAGCGCGCATGGACTCTGTGAGAACCTAAGTGCAAAAATGAAAGTGTTGTCTTCGCAGCAAGGGCACGCTGTTGGCAAAGGCGACCGGCATCCCAGGCTGCATCGGCAGGAGCGGTGCCGGCAGATGGAGGGCAGTGATCCTTACCCTCTGTTCAGCACTGGGGAGGCCACATCTGGAGTCCTGTGTCCAGCTGTGGGCCCCACTACAGAAAGGATGTGGACACATTGGAGAGAGTCCAGCGGAGGGCAATGAAAATGGTTGTGGGCTGGGGGACAGGACTGGTGAGGAGAGGAGGAGGGAAATGGGCTGATTGAGTCCGCAGAAGAGAAGACCGAGGGGGATTGAATAGCAGCCTTCACCTCCCTGCAGGGGGGCTGCAAAGAGGATGGAGCTGGGCTGGTCTCAGTGGGGGCAGACGACAGGACAAGGAGCAATGGGCTCAAGCTGCAGCAAGGGAAGTTGAGGTTGGATAGTAGGAAAAACTCTCACCGGGAGGGTGGTGAAGCACTGGACCAGGCTTCCCAGAGAGGCGGGGGACTCTCCATCCTTGGAGGTTTTTAGGACCCAGGTAGACAAAGCCTTGTCTGGGATGATGTAGCTGGGGCTGGTCCTGCTTGAGCAGGGGTTGGACTAGATGCGACCCCCTGAGCTCCCTTCCAGCTATCATTGTGATTTCTGCAAAAAACAACCAGTCTTGCACAGGATCCCATGACTTGTGCGGCATTTATGGTTTGCACAAGAGCTTTCAGTGTAGCCACGTGTGCGAGCTGCAGGCCTTGCCCGGGGGCATCAATCCTTCACATGCACATGCTCTGCCTGGTATGTCGTGGGTGGGATTTTTGTTTGGGAGGAGGTCATCATTTTAGCAGTATCCACGCAATTCACACGTGACCCTATTTCTGGCAATGGCCTGTACAGGTATGCAGCCCTCGGTCGTTTCTCTAGGAGTCTGAATTTAATCTGTTCGAACAGCAGCTGTTCGCTACTAAGCCCATTAAAGCCTCCCATTCTGCATCGGGTTCATTTTAACAAGCACAAAGAGGTGAGGAAAAACCGAATGCCAAATGATAGCTCTAGAAGGAATCACTCAAGGCGATATCCATCAGTCTGAGTCACCGAGTCGTGTCTTTCAGGCTGAGTAATGTAGGACATGGCACAGTTAAATATAAAATACCTTGCGGAGCATGCCAAGTGTGGGGCGGAGGCTGCTCTCTTGCATGTTGTTTGCACCAGTGAGGTCCAGAGGCCCTGGACTGGACAGTCGGGATGTGTGGAAGATGCTAAATGCTCATAACGTTGCTGCCCCCACTGAGACCAGCCCAGCTCCATCCTCTTTGCAGCCCCCCTGCAGGGAGGTGACGGCTGCTATTCAATCCCCCTCGGTCTTCTCTTCTGCAGACTAAGCCCAGTTCCCTCGGCCTCTCCTCATTAGTTTGTGCTTTCCCTCAGAAGGGAAAAGTACAGTCTCAGCATCTGTGCCTCTGTTGCATGAGTTAGCAACAGGGGCATGGCCCAGTGGACGTGATTCTGCTTTAATCCTGGCAAAATGAATGAGGACACGGCAGTAAAACCTGGGGAGCCCACTCGAGCCCCAGTCTCCCATGCTGGGCATCCTCCATGTGCAGACAGACCCAGCTCCTGCTTCTGGGAGATTTAAACTGGAAAGACACCATCGGGGAGGGGACATAGAAGACGAACTGAGTGGCCTGGCTGGCAGCAGGCATCGGTTTCGGCGTGCTCTTGTTCGCGCTCGCTCCGATTTACTTGCATTACAGAAAACGTAGGGCGTTTGGCTTCGGTGACCTGCAGGAGGGAGAAAGGGAGGCAAGGTGGAGGGGCAGGTAGGAAAGGGAAACAGCCCTTCCCCATCGGCTCTGCCTGCTACCGAGTCCTCCCGTAAGCAGCACGTTTGGGGGACCGCCTGAGCCAGGCCTGGCCTCCGCATTCGTCTGTCGTGTAGCGCAAGCTCCTTCAGGCCCGTGCCCAGCTGAAACCCCCTTGGCCCTTTTGGACTCGTGTCTGGTGCTCGTTATGAGCATTACTTTTTCACAAATTAAATAGTCCCTTCTAGCTGTCGCTTCCAGTCATCGCGAGCCAGGAGCCTCTTGCCTACTCTTTAGGGACATCTGTCCTGATGCATCTGTGAGGCCTTGCTGAGCAGGAGGTGACCCTTGATCAGAGAAGGGCAGACACTTCTAGCCTCTGGCGACCAGCCTCACAGCCCGGTCGAGTTAGCTTGAAAGAGCATGGTGGAAAGCAGAAGCTCCCAAGGGAAGAGCTATTTGGGAGCGAGGCGGGCTGGACCCGTCAGGTTTTCCACGGAGCCTGTGTGACAATCAAAGGTAGGAGCAGAGGACGGGAAAAGGGAGGGGATGAAAGTTAAACCATCCCCTTCAGGCACTCTGCAAAAGACTCTTAGGAGGGTGTTTGGCAGCTACAAGCCTTGCTGATCTTGTGTTGGCCATGGATACCCAGGCAGCAGTGAGATGCAAGAATAGGAAGATGCTGCGGCAGGAAAAGGGACGACACCTTTGCGGGATACACTTGCAAAACCTCCCCGTCCTGCGGCCTGCCTGGCTGGCCGTCGGCTTGCTTGCTTCTTTCCTCATTGCTCAGAGCATCAATGAGCCATAATTCAGGGAGCGGGGACGTCTGGGTGGCAGTGCTTTCATTCTCGTGCACAAGGGACTGTTGAAATGTGTATTGCACTAGGCGTAGTCTGTCTGCAAACACGCTGAGAACGGAGCAAGCCGGCTCTTGGTGTCCGCTCCGCATGCAGCTGACTCTTGCATCTCTCTGCCCATCTACCAAAGGTTATGGCGGTGGTCTCAGCTTCCCGACACCGCTGTGCTCATCGATCTCTAGGTCTGCCTGTAACTGTAAAGGAGAGCTCGAGGTTAAACCTGCAGTGTGCTTTCGCACATGTGCCCATTCCCCATTCAGCTGGGTTGTATAATTTGTACAAATAAATAGACAAAAAAGAAAGAAACCTGCCATGACCTGTACTGCTTTGTTTCATCAGTGGACCGGGTTGATTTTTTTGCATCTGTTTTTGCTTTACATGCTCCCAATTTTTATTGATAACCTCTCTCTCCTTTTTTCTCCCCCACTCCTCTGTCTCCCTTCTTGCAATCATAGGGTACCCAGTTGATTTTCAGTGCTGCTAAGGAACTGGGACACTTGTCAAAGTTGAAGGTATCAATGTTGTGTGTTATTGGCTTGCGGTTCTGTCTCTGTGCATAAGCATGACAACACAGTAGTGCGTAGCATGCATCTTGTGTGTCTCCCTGTCTGACGGGCAGCGCGCTCGTTTGTGTGTAGTGAGCGCACTGTAGACTTTTTGCTGCTAATCTGAGCGCTGAGACTTGTGTGTTTTTAATTGTATTGTGTGTTTAATCAGGAGCCTAGTGATTCACTGCAAATAGGTGAACAGTCAGGAATTCATTTTAAAATGAAAAAAGCAAAGAACACGGAGGATTTAGCCAACTTCCCTGCCTACACGGCGTGCGACGGAAATTGCAAATGCTCCTCTGACCTCTTTTCTAGTTGTAATCGGCATCCGGGGTAAGTGGATGCGATTGGAGCATTAGCTATTGATGAAGGAGTCGTTTCCGAAGTGGGCGCTCAGCTTCTGGAGCAGAGCTCCCGTCCATCAATTCCCACTGCGTGGGCTCTCTGTAGACAGAAGCTGGCATTTAGGATGAAGGCCGTGCTGATGTGCTTTGATGGCACCTTGCTGACGGTGCCTCGCAATGAGTCAATCGAGCAGTAATCCCCTGGTCACGACGAGACCGATGTGAAGAGGGAGACGCCTCGTGCAGGATGGGTCCTGCTGTGTGCAGCTGAACTTTTCTACAGAATAGCTGCATACACGAGGAACTGCGACATGCAGGCCTGTTGTCTTGTCTCGTGCCTGCATTGCATGCATCTGGACACGAGACATTCACAGATCGAGGCCGCGCCGCTGTTTCTCATCTCCAGCGGAGTCTGCGCTTGTCCTCGCAGCCGCGGTGATGTTCAAGGGTCTTTCAGCCGCCCGAGTTCAGAGCTCTGGTTCCTGCGCTTGCATCTCTGCTGTGCAAGAAGCCAAGTCCCCGGTAGCTTTGGTTGCAGGTTTCCAGCAGACGAGCAGCAGCTGAGCTTCGGAGAGCTGCTTGACAAGAGGCGGCACGGCACGGCACGTCTCTCCTTCTCCACGTGCTCGGGTCACATTGGGGTCCTCTGCAGCCCATCGGCTGGATCTGGACTGAAGTGCCAAGATGTGCATTGAAAAGCAAAGCCAAGTGGCTTCTGTAGTGATCCCCTGAGACGATGAATTTGACCAATGGGGGCCAGTGACTTTCCTTGCTGTTTGGTTCAATATACCTGGACCCGATGATCTGTAAGGTCCTTCCAGCCCCTAACATCTATGAAACTGCGTGTTAGTTTTCTCCTGCAAATTAACGAACAAGCTAACTGAAACTCAGCTGACAACTCGAACGTCTCTCCCAACTATACAGTTGGTCCAAGACAAGATATCGCAAAAAACCTCTTGCTGCTTAACCTAAACGAGGGGAATCTTGCTAACAGTGAATGATGCGGGTAGGAAATCCATGACAAAATTAAAATCTCATCAGCCCTTAATGTTAATAGTAAACTCAACAATTGATTGTGTTGTTAATGAAATCAAGACTTAATCAACAGCTCAACTGTTCTTGCTCAAAACGATAGGATTAGTCTTACTGGTTTGAGGTCTGTGAAGCGCTCCTGGCTCACGGGACGCGGCCTGCCATTACTAGGCTCCGCTGCTCCCCCCCTGAAATGGCCGCGATGGTGGGGAGGATAAAAGAAGGCAGATGCCTGGGGAGCGACATCCTCCGGTTACTTTTTGAGTGTCGCTATCAGAGCTCTCGAATCCATAGTACTTACATGGAGTTTATGCCAAATAAAACCATCTGCAGAGTGACGTGGTGAATCACAGACTCATAGAAAACGAGGGTTGAAGGGACATGAGGTCGCATCTAGTGCAACCCCCCTGCTCCAAGCAGGACCAGCCCCAACTGCATCATCCCAGACAAGGCTTTGTCTTAAACACCTCCAAGGATGGAGATGCCACCACCTGTCTGGGTAACCTGGTCCAGTGTGTCACCACCCTCCTCGTGAGAGAGTTTTTCCTAATATCCAGCCTCAACTTCCCTTGCCGCAGCTTGAGCCCATTGCTCCTTGTCCTGCCATCTGGAGCACATCCCCAAATGACAGTGCGGCCTGTATCAGTAGCTCGGACAGCAAGAGGAGGAGAGTGTCACGAGTTCAGCGGATAGGAGTGTCAGCCTCCCAGGTTGGACTCAAAAGCGTGGGGAATGGAGCCACCACCCGACAAGCAGAAATCCAGCCCTGTCTGGGCAGTACAGATATAGGAGGGGTGCCTGGGGCTCGAGATGGATGGCACGCTTAGTCTGAGACAGCTGCGCAGAGACAGAAGATGTTTCTTCCTCTGCGTGCTGGAGTGCAAAGTCGCATCCGCTCCAGTTGAGCTACTCCCAGCTCATAACAGCAGCGGAGGAGAGTCCACGCTCCCCAAAGGGAAGCAGCGTGCCTCTGAGTTCAAATAAATAGCTAGCGATGCCAGCTGAAGGCCGTCTGCATCTTGCCCGGAGAAGAGAGCACCACGCGGCCTTGCCCTGCTGTTCCCCGGCACCGGAGCGCTCTGCTTTGGGGCGAGCCAGAGACTGGGAATCTGTTAAAGGGCAAACCAATTAAATGCTTTAATTGTATGAATGCTAAAGCTGGAGCCAGGCAGGTAAGCAAAGCCTGGAAGTTTTCCCTTTACAAACAAGACCCGATTTCCTCCCCCTCCCAACATGGGGAGGACCCGGTAGCTGCCCAGTTTTCAGTGGGATCTGTTGCTTGTCAGCCCACGTGATAATTAGTCCCGTCGAGCCCTTAAATGCGGGTGCGGGCTCCGCACTGAGGGTTGAAGGTCTCCACCCCAAGAGTCTAGGCCTTGCAGCGCGTTGCTTTCCCTGCAGCGGGTTGTGCAGCTGGACCTGCTGTGCCGAAGCAACGGCCCGTGCCATTGAGGGGTATGAAAGATGCAGCATGGGCAGTCCGGTTGTCCTGTCCTGTTTGTGATCTGCGAGCTAAAGGTTTTTCTCATGAAAATACGGAGTTTTTTTGTGTAACTCGTGAGCGAGAAGCATGACAAACCTCTCTCAAGATTTCTCATTGGAGACACGAGGCTGCAGAGAAAAAGGGTTGGATTAAAATGAAACTGTCACTTTTCATTTCATCTTCACTGCTGCTTTTGCATAACAGAAATAGAGAAAGCATTTTAAAAACAAGGTTAACAAAGGAGGACTCTGACATTAGAGACTCCATCCACCTTTCGGAGACAGCAAGGCCTGGGCACGACGGTCCCCGCGTGCCTCTAATGTGACTGGCTTTCCGGGGGACCTCTCTCCCTCCTACCTTGTAGCACTATGTTGATTTGTAAATCTGGCGGTTGTTTTTCAGGATCACATGGTGAGGGAGGAAACCAGAAGTCTCACTCCGAAGCAGTGCGTGGTTCTGGATCTTGCTCTGGACACCATCAAAGTAAGTGAGGCTTCTTCTCGACACTGCCCAGCGCGTGGCCCATGCATTAGTCCGCGTGCACACCCGCGTGCTGTTAGACAGACAGAAGGCGCGGAGTTGGCTCAGTGCTGCCGAATCCATTGCATCGGCCTCGTGAAAGGTCCTGTGCAGCCCTAGCGTCGGGAGCTAATGCTTCGTTGCTAGCGGCGGTCCGTGCAGCTGCCGCGCTCAGGCAAGGACAGCCAACCTTTTTGGCAGGCTTCATACCAATGAAGCCCCTCGCCGTTCCCAAGTGCCCCTCCGATCCCCTTTCCTGCCCAGTCTGCTGCTGTGCTCCCTAACCCCCCCGTGATGTGCTGCATGCCACACGCGTGGGCTGCCCACGCCACTTGTGACACGTGTGCAGTGGGTTGGCCATCCCCATGCTAAGGACTTGGATGCTGCCGCAGAAGCTGCTTTGGGAAAGTTTGGGCTCTGTCCGTGCTCCAGGCCAAGCAGCCCAGCTGCGGTCCGTCTGTTGCTGGGGGCAGGTCTTTTTGACCTTGTTGCTTCTCCTTTTTTGCTCTTAGCAATACTTCCATGCTGGTGGGAACGGTTTGAAGAAAACCTTCTTGGAGAAGAGCCCGGACCTGCAGTCGCTGCGCTACGCCCTGTCCCTCTACACGCAGACTACAGACACGCTCATCAAAACCTTTGTGCAGACTCAGACGGCTCAGGGTGAGGCTCCTGCGTGTTGTCGGTGCGGTCGATGCCGTGTCAGTCGGCGTCTTGCTCATCGCCGTGTCTTGCACTGCCGCTGTGAGCAGAGCGGTTGGCGGTAGCACTTCTGGCAGCTTCGGCACGCCTCTTTGTTGGGGGGATTCCTGCTCAACATGTGTGTTTTGAGGGAAGAGAAATATGCAAAAGATGTAAATCTTGGAGGTTTTCTTGCCTGCTGCTCACTTCACAGCCAAGCTGTCTGCATTGCTGCTGGGGAGTGGCCACGGGGAAGGGAAACTTGGAGTGCCAGCTCTGTGCTGTGGGGTGAATCTAGCCAGGTATGGCCACAGGCACTCGCCACCACCTGGGTCATAGACTGGTCTGAAGCAATCCAGCCAGTCCTGGCTAGCTTGATGGCAAGGCTGGGAGTCACCAAGCTGTATGGTACCCTTAAAAGGAACCTTTTGTTACCAGATTAACGCAGCTGAAACTGTTTGTGTGCAGAGCCAGTGTAGGAAACCCACATACTCGGTGTTCCCGGGTCTTTAGTGTTGGAGGAGAAGATGCATCTCTAACACAAGTCACTTGCTAAGCTGCCAAGGGTCGTCTTTGTGCCCCTCTGCAGCTTTGTGACACCGAAGCTGGAGACAACGCTGCAGGCCTGCGTAGCAAATGCCAGGTTAGGTGAAGCCCGTATGTTCAAGGCCCGAGTTTGGAGGTTACTAGATGCACACTGAGGGTGGGTCCTCTCTGCACCGCGGTGTTAGAGCTCTGGCCCCGGCAGGGTTTTGCACATGATGTGTGCATGCTCAGGTCCCAGAGTGCTGTATAGGACCCCTCGCCATGTTCATCTCCCTCTGCTGTGCGGGAAGTCCAGTCCAAATTTTTTTGACAGACTTTACCCACTCCTCTCTCTCAGAGGAACGTGGCTACTGAGAGACAGAAGCGAGAATCCCTTCAAAGTCGGGTAAAGTGTCTTTCATCGCTTTCCCTGGGGCTGAAATGCACCCACGTGTAGCACAGACCCCTCCATGCTTTTGAGGTCCAGCACGCGAACAGTTCCCAAAGTCGGGGCTGAGTGCGCCCTGCCGTAGCTCTCTTCCTGCAGCTCAACAATGACATCCAGTGGCCAGATGGGCTCGGCACAGCTGTTCCCTATTCAAGTTCCTTCCACGGGGTCTTTTTGGAGAACTGAAACCTCCGGTGGTCCAACCAAGGGTTGTTTTTTTTTCATTGAGATCCCCATGCATGTGTCATGACAAAAGCATGTCCCAGGCTAGCAACACGGGTGACGAGTCAGCACCCCAAATTATAGCAGCGTTTGCAGCCCACGCGCCGCTCGATTGCGGCAGGGCGTGGGACAGCGATGGCATCGCCGTTCCAGGCTCGCTCGGGCCAAGCTGCAGCGGCCTAGAGTGACGCGAGCCCTGAAATCACAGAAGCGGCAAATGCAACACGGGGGAGAGAGAATGGGATGCGGGACTCTTTGGCACGAGCTGCCGACGCCACGCGCGAGATGACGGGGTTTCTGAAGCAGAGCAAGAATAGCCCAAGCAGCTACAAGATGGATTGAAAAAAAGACACGTGAAAGGGGTAGAGCTGCCCCTGTTCCAGGGCATAAGGTGCCCTCGCTTTAAGGGATAGAAGAGGTTTATCTCCTACCTGCCTGGCTCAGAGGTCTCCTTCCCTGAAACCCCCAGTGCCAGGTGACTTTGGGTGCAGGGGTCTGGACAGGGCCAACCCCAGGACCGCTCCTCTGTACTGTAGGGAGCTCTCTGCGCCAGGAGCCTTTCGGCTTGGGGAAGAGGTGTATGATCCATGTCCTCTGCAGACCGGCTCTCAGGAGCAGCGTTAAAGGGGCTCTGAAGTGAATCCCCTGGTCCTATTTGGCCTCAATTCACATCTGGCTGCCGTGAAGACGACGGGGCTGACAAAGCATTGAGATAACTGTGGGCAGCAGAGTGGTTCGGAGGGGCTGGAAACACCAGGGCTGACGTGGGCTTTACAGCTCTCCTCGAGGGCTCGCCCCGCGTTCGGACACGTCCTCCCCCGGCTCACAGGAGGGAAGGGCTGCCCAACAATCGAGCTGGGGGTCTGTGTCCCCTGCCAGCTCTGGAAAGCCGGGCATGGCAGTTTCCAAGCCACCCCTTATTTCCAGCCGCTTCTGACTGCAAAGGCTCCCATGGCGCGAAGCCGCTCGTGCGGCGCGGTCTGCTCGGCACGCACGGCTCAGTCGGGACGGCAGCCCGTGCCACGTCTGCTCTTAACCTGACCAGACGCTCCTGCTTTCAGAAACGGCATCGCTTCCCGAAGCCCGGGCTGGCGCGGTCGCTCTCTGGGGTAGTCTGTCAAGAGCTAGAATATATGACTTGTATTTGTCGAAGTGTCACAGCTAATTGGATTGTAATTCACACTCTTCTCTCTTTATCCTGCTTGCTTCTTGGCTTTTGAATTCATGGCTCAGTGCATGACGGGAAAGGTATTAGGTTTACCGCTAATGAGGACGTTCTTCCTGATAAGGGTATGTTCAAGACTAATGTTGTTACCATAACAACATTAGCCAGCTGCAAACTTGCCTTGCTTTTTGAAGTCGTCTCACCTGTGCTCCGAAGCCTGTTCCAGAGACTGTCCCTTGTAGGTCCCTGCAGAACCCAGCTCTTATGAAATGCTTGCACCCTACGGAGAGGAAAGGCGTGGGTTGTGTGCCGCAGGGGTCCGTGCCCTGCCCGCGGGCTCCCCGGGAGCTTGAGATTTGACTTGTGGGAATGTAAAGTGTGTCCTGACAACCAACAGCCTCTTTGCTACCGGCCTGCCCCTACCCCTGCTCTGCACTTTAGATCCTCGCATGTCGAATGTGAGACGTGCATGCCATGATGCGTGGTAGTGCTTGACGTGAGCTTGCTGGTGCGACTGAGCTTGACACGTGTGACTGCGAGGTGGAAGCTCGAAGTCCCGGCATTTGCCTCGGTAGAATAAGCTTGCACATCCCTGGTTTGGTGTCTGTTGCACATTGCCCGGAGCTTTTTTCCTTCCCTCTTATTTTGGATGAAAACATGTCTGCAACACGTCGCCTGAGCTCTTACTACTTCAGTCTTACCTCCTGGCATTACAGATCTAGCAAGGTTTCCAGGCCAAGGCTTTAATTCTTTGTCCATCAGCTAAAAAAGTGCGAGGGATAGGGAGGGGGCTCATCCTGAACACCTACTTCTCTGCCCTTTACAGACACTCCCTGCTCCCTCCAGCTATATAAAAAGGCATGGAGTTGAAGTGGGCAAAGCCCCAAGCTGCAGCAGAAATAGTAGCTGCATTGTACGCCTGCCTCTTTGCAGCCTGTTGGGAGACAACCCAGCGGCTCTGCACGGTCAGGGGACGTGTAGTGCTACCAGCCCGTGCTGGGTAAATGATAGCCTTCTGTCGCAGCCCCGGGGAGGATCGCTTACACTTCAAAGTCCAAGAACATATGTCGACATGACCTGAGCCCCACGCGGTCCCTCTCCTGTGCCACACAATACACGCTTCAGGAAATGGCTTGGACCTGCTTCCAGCCTCCTTTTTTTTTTTTTATCATGACGGCTATTGCCGCCGGCGAGGTCCCCGTCCAGCATGTGCGTGCTATCGCGCATGAAAACATCTAACCGAATGTTTTGTTCCTGAATTTCAATCGAGCACTGCGAGGCTCGGGTAACCCTTACCCCACGCTCTGACCTGCTCTGTTGAAACACGCTACCTTTTTCCCACGCGTGAAACTACATCTTGTTTCTTGCTGGCTACCGGGTGAAGAGAAGTTTCCAACGGGCTTGTAAATGCCTCGCTTCTCCTGTAGCCCCGCGTGGCTCGCAGCGGTCTGAAAGGAGACGGGAGTGGGAGCTTTTACTTGGCGTCCAAGGACAAACTGCTCTTTTTGGAGCAGCGGGGTTGCCAAATTCAGTGTCCTGTGACCTTCCCCCCCTCCCACCTTCTTTCCACACCTTCCCTGCTCCTTCCATTTGCTGCTACAACCTGGGGAAACCGGTGCTTGCTTGGCTTTGGGTCATGGGAATGCTGGATGCCTGGTTCTGAGATGCATGCACACGCGCGGTGGCTTGGTAGGAGCCCGGAAGCAGCGGGTTTCCATGAGAGCCCTTCGTCGGCTCCTTGGGACACTTCAGAAGCCATTGTAATCCTTCCTGATGTTAATTCTCAGCTCTCCGATGATGTCTCACCTACTCCAACACGTCGTAATGTTGTTTGTGCGTGTTTGGCCTGCCGGCGTGATGTTAGATTGACCAGGGCATTCACCTCCTCCTCGCTGTGGCTGTAAAGAAGCTCGGGGTGGTGGAGGGGTAGACACCAAAGGTGGGGGCCAGGAAACTGTGACCTTCCTCCCTCTGATCGTGTGTGTCCGTGTCTCTCACCAGGGTCCGGCGTGGACGATCCAGTGGGCGAAGTGTCCATACAGATTGACTTATACACGCACCCAGGAACCGGCGAACACAAGGTCACGGTGAAAGGTAGGGTAGAGCCAGGAGGCTTTGTACATTAGATACCGGGGACGATCGTGGCTCTGCTGCGGTGATGTCACGAGTCCCACCTTTCAATGAAACAGCATTTCCTCTTCTTAATCCCTAAGATGTTTGCCTTTTTGATGGCTGATGAGCGGATGCTTTGAGCAGACTGTCCCCAGTGCCTCCCAGCTCTTTCCCCTGTGGTTTCAGCTCATGCAGAGCCCGTCATAACATTGGCATCGTTTGGGTTGTTTTTGCTCAGATGCATCACTTTGCACTTATCTACACTGGATTTCACCTGCCGTTGACTTGCCCGTGGCTCAGTGGGGTCGGATCCTTCTGTAGCTCCTCGCGGTCTGCCTTGGTCTTTTCAACTTTTGTATAATTTTGCGTCGCCCACTAATTTGGCCACCTCGCTAGTCACCCCCTTTTCCAGATCCGTTATGAATATGTTAAAGAGCGCTGGTTTCAGCGCAGATCCTTGGGGACCTCCCTGTTTACGTCGATCCCTCCTGAAAACAGACCGCGTATACTTACTCTTTGCTTTCTATCTTTGAGCCAGTTTCTAATCCGTGAGTGGACGTTCCCTGTAATCCCATAACTACCAAATTTAATTAAGAGCCTCTGATGGGTGCCTTGTCAAGGGCTTTTTGGAAGTCTAAATATACTATGTCAACTGGGTCACCCTGACCCACTTGCTTATTGACTCTGAGGCCGGCAGCGGGTGGGTGAGGCATGATTTCCCTTTGACAAATCGTATCGATTCCTTCCCAGCAAGTCGTGTTCATCCATGTACTGAACAGCTCTTTTTTTATTATTATTATTATGGTTTCTACCAGTTTTCCAGGAACAGAAGTTGGCCTCCCCGGCCTGTGGTTCCACACGTCCCTCTAGACCCTGATTTAAACATTGGAGTCACGCTGGGAGCTCTCCAGTCCTCTGGCATTGAAGCTGTTTTTAGTTGCTTCATTTGGGATCTGGATTTATTTAGTCTGCAGAAGAGAAGACCGAGGGGGATTGAATAGCAGCCTTCACCTCCCTGCAGGGGGGCTGCAAAGAGGATGGAGCTGGGCTGGTCTCGGTGGGGGCAGATGGCAGGACAAGGAGCAATGGGCTCAAGCTGCAGCAAGGGAAGTTGAGGTTGGATATAAGGAAAAACTTTCTCACTAGGAGGGTGGGGAAGCACTGGAACAGGCTTCCTAGAGAGGTGGTGCAGTCTCCATCCTTGGAGGTTTTGAAGACCCGGGTAGACAAAGCCTTGGCTGGGATGATGTAGTTGGGGCTGGTCCTGCTTGGAGCAGGGGTTGCACTAGATGTGACCTCCTGAGCTCCCTTCCACCCTCATTTTCTGAGTCTGATTCTTAACTGTAGCATGCTCAGTAGTTTCTGATCTGAGCTCCTTCAGGACCTAGGGTGAATGCCCTCAGGTCCTGGTGATTTGATACTATTTAGTTTAGCAATTTAATCTACGACCTCCTCTGTTGAACCTCAGTTGGGTCGGCCCCACTGACCTGTCCCTACAGGAGGAGGAGTGGGCCTGAGAGGGAGTCTCCCTAAGATGTCCCGCCATGAAGACCCATGTGGAGGATGCCTTCAGGTTCCCAGCAATGGCCTGTCATCCTTTCATGCCCCTTGGACACCCTGACCATAGATCTCATAGATTGCAAAGGGCCGGAGGGGACCTCGGAGGATCACAGTGCCCAGCCCCCTGCACCAAGCAGGAAAGACAACTGGGGTCAAGTGACCCCGGCAAGGTGACCGTCCGGTCTCCTCTGGAAGATGTCCAGGGTAGGAGATTGCACCACCTCTGCAGGGAGCTTGTTCCACAGTCTGGACACCTTAGTTATGAAGAAGTTTTTTTGTCCTAAAGTTGAGCCTGAAACAGTCTTCCAGGAGTTTGTGACCATTACTCCTGGTTTTCCCCAAGGGTGCCCTGGTGAATCGGCCAAATGACTTCCTGGACGGTCTTTAGCTTCTAGTGGACTTAAATAATTTTTCGTTGTTACATTTTGTGTCTCTAGCAAGTTTCTGCTCACGTTCCTTCGTGACGTGTTTTATTAGCATATTATGTTTGATTTGCCAGAGTTTATGCTCTCTTCCTCGTTAGGATTTGACTTCCACCTGTAGAAAAAAGCCTTTTTCCTGCTTCTTGCCACTGCAACACAGCCATTACACCCTGCTGACTGGCTTTTGGTCAGCTTTCCTTTTCTTTTGATTTGCAGTATGCATTTGCATACAGAGACACACGGGACAGGTGGGCCTTAATCCTAATGCAGGTATGCTGCAGCCCTTCCCAGTCTCACTGGGCACAAGGCAGGTGGCCACAACACACATCCAGAGCAGTGATTTCCCAACCAGGGGACCTTGGATTTGACCTGTAAGATTTCCCAGCCTATAACCTGCTCACCGCAAAGCCTTGCAGGGGAAATGGGTCTTGCAGCTGTGTAGAGAGGGGCATATTCTGGACACTGGTGGGCTGGGTGCAGCAGAAAAGCACCCTGAAGTTGTGGACCTGGGAGAAACCAGCCTGCCAGTGGGTGCAGCTCATGAGTGCCTTGCTGATGCTGGCTATATCGCCCCGTGCTATGATAGTGCAGTGCTTTTCCATCACTCTGCAAGCCCAGGCTGCGATGCATTGGCTGCTGCATCTGGGGCTCTCGCACTGGGAGTCAGCAAGTCTGCACGAAGGTGCGTTGTCAGAGCAGCACGTCTGAAGCTGTACAAATGCCTCCTTGCTGCCTGACTTCTCCCTGTTGCACGTGCTGTCAGCCTCTTGCTTTCCTAAGTACCGAATTCCCTCCAGCAGACGTTAAAGCGTGAATAGAAAGCACTCCCTTTGTTCAGCATGAAAACACCCCGCCCCCTGTCAAAGTGCAAGACCGTAGCACTTTTTGGAGCAGATGCTGTGAGCCATGAAATACGAGTGCTTGGGAAGCCCGTCCCCCAGAGCGTTGCTGCGTGTGTCCCTGTCACGAGTACATCAGAGCTAGGCGCTGTCCGGTGAATCTGAGACAGCAAATGCAAAGAGAGCCCGTCCAGCCCTCCTGGCCTCTGACTTGTGATTTTCTTTCTCTTCACCAGTCGTGGCAGCCAACGACCTGAAGTGGCAGACGTCTGGCATGTTCCGCCCCTTTGTCGAAGTCACCATGATTGGACCCCATCAAAGCGACAAGAAGAGGAAGTTCACAACCAAGTCCAAGAGCAACAACTGGGCTCCCAAGTACAACGAGACATTTCACTTGTAAGTGCACGAGACGGGCAGAGTGGCCTTCTGGGAAAGCCGGAGCACAGCCCACGTGTACATCAGGCGTGGGCGGGTCCGGGGCGTCGTGCCGAACTCCAGCCGGGCCACGAGCGCTTTGAACGGTCGCTGTCCACGGGATGGCGATCGACACGTGGCGCCTGCAAAGAGCAGCCGTCTATTCCTTGTAGAAACGCACCTCCTGGGCATCCCTGCCTGTCAGTCGGCTATGCTACGATGCATTATTTTAATGAGCTTCATAGCCCATTGCTGGAGTTGAAGCTGAGAGTCGCTAGCATGAATAAATCCAGCTCTGTCCCTTAGTTTCCACCTTGACCCGCTGCATGGGGCAGCTTGCTCGGTCACCCTGTTTCCAAGGATACCATCTTCTCCCCTTGCTAGATGTGCCGCCGTTCTGGACGCTGATCGCTGGCCCTTTTTTGTTTGGCTTTCACTAATACAAAGGGGTCTTCCCTTGAAAGCTGCAAAGAACAGCAGGCTTTATCTCCATCCTGCTGCCTAATTAGAGCGAGAAGGGCTAGAGGTGCCCCTCAAAGGCCTTTGAAAATGGAGCCTCTTGTTCTTTGCTGCTCTGGAAGCGCAAAGGCCCTACGGGCTTTTTCTAAGCAAGGGGGTTTTGCTGGCTTTCACTTCTAGAAACACCAGGAACGCGAAGCTCCTTCCTGGCGCTGCTGGAGGTCTCGGGGGATATCGCCCACCGCCTGCAAGGGGAGGTGTGGCGCTCCAGACAACGGCCACTTGGCTCCAAAATGAGGATCAGTCAGTAAAATGGAAAAGGCCTCGACAAAACAAAATGCTGGGGTTTGAACAGGCTGGCCAGAAAATCCCTTCTCTCCTTTCAGTCCTGGGGTGGCTCTTGCACTTTTAAAAGCATTTCTCAAGTGATCATAGAGTCTCTCAGGATAGACAGGACCTGCATTTTGAACATGAGCATCAAACGAAAAAATGAAGAAGAGCTTTAAAATAGAGGTTGGCTGCCCTGACCCATCCTTTTAAAAAAAACCAACCTTGAGCCTTATTTTGCAGTATTTGTTATAGTGTCCTGGTTTTGAAGGTTTTCCTTAGAAGTGCAGTTTCTCGGGTTGTTTTAGGGCCCTAAACCTTGCATGACAATACGGTGTCCAGGGTGACAGATCCAGGGGCTGTCCCCTGAATCCTGCTGGGTCACTTGAACACAGCGTCACTGAAGGTGGCAGTAAACATTTTGTTTTAATCCATATCCCATGCATGTCGTTTGCAGCATCCTGGGAAACGAAGACGGCCCCGACGCCTACGAGCTCCAGGTCTGCGTGAAGGATTACTGCTTTGCGCGGGAGGACCGGGTGCTGGGCATCGCTGTGATGCAGCTCAGAGACATAGCGGACAAAGGCAGCTGCGCCTGCTGGTGCCCGCTGGGGCGCCGCATCCACATGGACGAGACGGGGCTCACCGTCCTGAGGATCCTCTCGCAAAGGACCAACGATGAAGTGGCCAGGGAGTTTGTGAAACTGAAATCTGAGTCCCGCTCCACGGAGGAAGGCACCTGAGCTGGGCCTGGCCACGTCCCCCCTCCTCTGCCTTGTGCCAACATGTGCAAGTGTTCAACCATTTTTCTTTCTTTGATTCCATGAGGTTTTTCACGTTGTCTTTGGTCAGCTCCAGTAGTGCGTGTGTGCTGTGCAGGGAACCCCTCCACCCATCCCATGTGGATTATTTATTTTTCAATAGCTGGGTCAGATGCCCGAGAGATGGAGACGCGTTTTGTCTTGAAGAGGCCAATTCTGCTTTTGTGGAAGTATGTTGTTTGCTACCAGGGGTGGGCAGGCTGGGGGTGGCGAGATGGGGCACTGTGATTTTTATCCTCAAAAGCTGGCAGATGTTAAGAAGTTTCTTCGAAATCAAACCATGGAAGAAACCCAAGCAGCGCGTAGCAGGAGGAGAACAATGATTTGGGTTTGTCTTGTCATCCTGTTCACATATCCTAGAGTTTCTGAAGGATGTCCTTGTGTGGGGAACGCCGATACACTCCGGCACGACTCTCGTGCACCTCAACGCCTGCCAAAACTACCTGCACGGGTCTCGGACTGGGCAGGTTGAGCGACTCCCTGACCCAGGATATGCTGCCGAGAGCACGGCAAGGACCAGCAGGTCAAGAGCACGGGGGCTCGGGCAGCTGCCCAGGTGAGGGCTGAAAAGGTGATAAGTGTGGCGCTGATCACGGCCGCCCTGCTGATGACTGTGGTGGCTCGTGGAGAATGCAAGCCCCCCTGCACGGTGCCGGGACCGCTGTCTGCTGCAGGCTGCTGGATCCCGAGAATCGCGCTCTGGCTACTAGCGACATCTGGAACGGGCGTTGTGGCCGCAGCGAGTTTTGTGGCTGCTCTTCACGTATCTTTGAAATTCAGCGTTTCACTGCCAGTTGTTGCTCTTGACATCATATGTGCGGGAGGTCGGGGGCTGAGCTGAATTGCTGGATTCCCACCGTGTCTTGTCTCTGTGGAGGGTTCCTTGCTGGGGAGGCAGCGGCGACGGTCTGCCCGAGGGCAAGCAGCCAATATTGCACAGCCGTCACCGTTGCACCCACGCGTGCCAAGGGCTTTACTCCGAATCATGAAGCTGCCTTTGGCCACACGAGGGATGGTTTGTCTAAGTAGGATTGTCCGTCATTTTGTGTATTCATGTCTCCCCTGGAAAGATTTTTGCACTAGAGTAGAGGAGGGTCCAGCTTGCTTTGGCAATGCGAGACGTCGCCTGGGTGCCAGGAGCCCGGTCTGCCTGAAATCCCTGGACTGGGAGAGCCAGAGCAGCAGCGGCACCCGGCGGCGTGTCCTTCCTCTTAACCGCAGCCGTCGCACGCTGGACCCGGAAGGGGGAACGCACCGGTCCTTGCACACGACGTACCGTAGCACAGTCAGGACCTTCGAGGACTGCCTCACAAAAGGTGATTCCTTTTGTAGTTTATTTTCTATTTTTCTCTGACACTTGTACAGCTGTACGATACGGATCCTGTACTACACGAGCCTGCTTGTAGAAATCTCGGGACCTGCAGACCCGCTTCGCTGTCGTCGCCGGTGTATTATAACTGCGCTCTTCAAAACGCCGAGCTATCCTTCTGATTTTTAATCATTGTATGTGCCATCGTAGCGGGAAATGATAGGACAGTCTTTAATAAATTATCTTTTAGCAGTACTGGGTTCTTAGTGCAATTTATTTGTAGTAATCATAATAACGAATTCAGAGGCCTCGCTGTAGTCTTCCAATGACTCCACCGTTTCCAAACTCCTTTAGCGTCTTTGCAGCTGCAAATCCTCAGCAAAGACTTGAAGCTGCAAGTGGTGATCCCGAGAGCGATGGAGAAACCCAGCTCCCTCCCGGAGCAGAGAGGGAAAGAGAAGTCCCCTGACACTTTCCTCTCTTCGGGGTGTTTAAAACAAGATGCACTGGAGCCCTTCCTGATGCTTCCCTTGCCGCACGTGTGAATAGAGACGTGCAAGTCGCTGGTGTTTTGATTTGCTAGCAGTTCTGGAAAATTGAAGAGCAAGTTTTTTTTTCCGTGAACTGTAAAATATTTAGTAGATTGAACAGAAGGGATGATGGGGTCTGTGGTCTTTTAGGTGTGGTTTCCTCTGCTGTATCTCTTTTCGAACTGGCTAAACTCCCACGTGGGCGGTTGGTGGTCGTGCCCCCGTGCCTTTGATAGTGATGGCTGCACGCACTATAGACAGTGGGCGACTTGAAAATGAAACCAGAAAAGAGCGGCCCCACGTTTCGGCATGACTTTCCCTTGCAGCAGCTTCAGTGCCATCACCGTGGTTGCTTTATGACTTTCCCCAAGAAACCCCTGGGAAACGAGAGCGCCGGTCTCCTCCCTGCGTGCTGAGAGAGTGGAGAATCGCAGGATCGTAACGAAGGGGGCTGGCAGGGATCTGCATCGGCCCTGTGCAAGCCCATCACCTGTGCTCTAGTAAAACTGCTGTCAACTTTGACGTCACATTTGAGCCTGCCACAGGGGAAGCAGGGGGACGGGACCGCAGCGGCCAACGTTGTTAACATATACTCTAGAGACCCCGAGCAGGGCCGTGCCTCTGCTGCAGAGCAAGGGAAACCCCCCCAGTCTGCACCAATCTGAATAGGGGGGAAAAAGGTTCCTTCTTGACCCCAAATAGGCAATTGATGCTGACCCCGAGTGGAGGGGGAAGACCCTCTAGCCAGGACCCTCCAGCTTTAAGTCCCAACAGGAGCATTGGCACCTGTCCCCATCCCCAGCCTGGGCTGCTGCTGACACCCGCTGCCTCTGGGGAAGGAAAAGAAACCTTCCACCCTGGAGGAAAACGAGGGAGAAGCTGCAAGGTTGATCATGTCAGTGGTTTTGTTGCATTCAAACCATTGTCCACATTGTTTGCAAAGCTCTTTGCGGTGCCTCGGAGCTGCCCAGCAAACCCTCCCGATGGCTCCGGTGCCGCACGCCGAGAGCCAGCTTGAGCCGACGGTTGCGGTCAGACGAGCCCGGATCGGTCGTGCGAACTTGAGCTGTCGCCTGCAGCTGCGTCTCCCCTCCCTCGTTAGTAGTGCGAGCGTCGGGAACGCTTGGGCTTTGATCCGTGCATCCTGACGAGCCAACCGGCATGAGTTTAAAATGCTGCTTGGCTCCCCTTAGCAATGTCCCTGGGCAGGAGCCGGCAACGCTCCTCTGCCCTGAGCCTTTGGGAGGAAGAGCAGCGTAGAAATTGAGTAAATAATTAAACGCTCGTGTGACGCCTTGAGCTACTGCTGCAGCGAAGGGAGGTCCAGACAGCACTTCTACTGGCAGGTCTCCGAGCCCTTTCCCAGAGAGGTCTCTGCCACTTTCCCCATTTCATTGATGAGGAAAATGAGGCACCAGGGAGGGATGCGATTTGTCCCAGGTTATCCAGCAGGCCAGTAGTAACCCAGGTTGCCTTCCTCTGTCGCAGGGCGCGTAGTCCTCTCTGGAGTGTATTTCAACAACAGGGCACGGACAGGCCTCGGTGCCGTGTCTTGTGGTTGTGCGGCAGGGGTGATTGAGTGGTAGGATAGACCAGGATATGTCCGGGCTGGTTTGGACGGGGCTGATCCTGCCTCAGGCAGGGTTTGGACCAGATGTGAGCTCTGGAGGTCTCTTCCAGGCTTACTTTTCTAGGAGTGCAAACCAAGGGCTTGTGATGAACCTTCGGATCAGGCAAACCGTTGGCACAAAGGTGCTGTGGGGATTGCTGTTTACACACGTGTCTGTCTGGTCATCTTCTTGCTTTGTCTTTTTAGGTTTCTGCTCCTCCCTGGAGGCCTGTGAACTTGTCCTCTCCTCCTTTTGCTGAGCCTTTTGTGGAGCAAAAAACTCTGCAGTCTTTCCTTGTCGCTGTGAATGTGAAGCTGCTAATGTCTGCATTTAAGCAGATGTCCTGGGACGTGCCCCGTGAACGAGAGCGAGTGTGCGAGCGTGTCTGTGGGACGCTGCTCCCCCATCCTCCCTGCCCAGCGCTTCTGCAACAAGGACGTTGGTCCCGAGATCGAATCTAAATCAACTTGGCTGCAATTTCAGGCTGTTGCTTTGCATCCTGCTCTCTGCAGCAAGGGTGGAAAGTCTTCTCTGTCTTCGACAGCCTTTCAGGGATTTGAAGGTTTGTACCCTGCCACCCTCCATCTCCTTTCTTCCAAGCTTAATGTCATTCTCTCAACTTTTCCTCCTCCCAGCTGCTTTGTCCTTTTTGTCACCTGCCCCTGGACCGTCTCCACCTTCTTCATATCCTTCTTAAAATGTGCACATGTTTTACAGCACACCGTACTCTGCGAGGCCTAACCAGCACCAAGTTAAGTAACACTGTCCCCACCACTTAATACTTCACCACACCGGTCACTGCTGCCTCAATGCACCTATGGATACAGCCCCGAACGACAGCTGCTTTTTGGGGGGGACGGCATTGCGCTGCTGACTGCTGTTTAATCTGCAACGCGCCAAAGCCCAAATCCTTCTCGACATCGCTGTTACCCAGCCGGTCGTCTCCCATCTTGTCTTTGTGCTTTTGGTTATTCTCCCCCAGGTGCAGCCCTTTGCATTTGCCTCCGCTGAACCTCATCCTTTTGTCTCGGGACCAGCTCCTCCGTCTGTCAAGGTCCCTCCCTTCTCCAGCGTTTGCAGCGTGTCACCTGCAGACGTGCTCAGGAAGCCCTTGGCGTCTGAATCGTTAATAAACATGTTTAAATCACATTTTAGTATGCGGTCTTTGCTAAGTCTCTGCCTCTTTCTTGCCTTGCTCTAGTCTGGAAAAAAAAAAAAGGCTCTTAGGGGCCGTCTCCGACGCCCTCCAGCTCTCCCGCGGCTTGGTCCGGGCACGCGTCCCGTTTGGGTTTGGATGCTTTGCTTTGCAGCAAAATGTGGACTGGTTTGTGTCATGCTGGGCCTTTGAGGGGATGCTTGGCAAGGTGGGGACGGGCATGTAGTCTCCGTGCGTAACCCCGTGGTGCGGGGGAGGCAGTCTCCCTTGATACAGGGGTTTTAGCGCCAACACCTGTTTCACGCTTGATCCCTGGGAGAGCTGCACATTTTGGCCCTTCCACCTATTTGGTTTCAATACTTTTCTAAGCAAGTTTTCAAGCCAAAGTCTTCCCCTTCCCCACAGCCCAGGTCCACCAGTAATCCCAGCCTTGTGCTGGCCAACTGGGCAGAGAGGTGGCTCTGTGAGGTTTGGGCTCAAGGTAGTCTCCCAAAAAAGCTTGCTCAGCTGCTATCCCTGGCTGCCCCCAGAAAGGCCAGGGCTTGAGGCTGAATGGGAAAGAGGGCACGAGACAGGAGCAGAAAAGGCTCCTTCAGGAAAGGGAAAGCCTGCCGGAGGTGGGGATCGAACCCACGTTGCAGGCTCCCTTCGGAAAGCACCAGCTCTTCTCGACTATGGAAAAATAGAGCAATTCCTGTGTTGCAAAGACCAGGTGGGAACATCTTTAGCCCCCTGGGTCCTATTGCAAATCTGGGTTTATCTTGTAAATCCTGCACTGGGGGTTTGCACACCTCGCAGTGGCCCCCGCGGCACCCTGGTTGTGACTTTCTCTAGAAACAACGCCCGGCACCTCTACACACCTTGGCTTCGGGAGCTCTCGAACTATAGGCTTGATTTTGGTAAAACTACAGACCAGTTAAAGCCAGACTCTAACATCAACGAATTAGTGGCCAAAAATATAACGAATGCCAGTCGGCACGATGTCACGGAGCATATGCTCACAAAAATGTATATATATTTTTTTTCTTTGACAGCATTGCAAGTCTGGTTGATTTAATAAAATTGTTGTTCAGACATCTGACACAAGTGCAATCTTGGTGAAAAGCTTGCATTACGTGGAAGTAACAGGGCGTGTGTCCGGTGATGTCGAAAGTGGCTCGCTGCCAGATGGCGAACGCTGTTGTGGGAATAGAGAGCGGGGCTGTTTCTGGTGGGATTTCCCAGGGGTCGGCTCGTGGTCCAGCGCTGCGTGACATGTTTATGACTGATCCAAACAGGGATAGGGATTTGTGGCTGCTAAAGTTAGCAGATGATGCAATGATGGGAGGGCAGAAAATAACAAAGGGACAAATTGGCGCTGTGGATCGGTGCCGGCTGCCTGGCAAAACTTGCGTCTATTTATTTGCTGCCCTTCCCCGTAGAGACTCGGGGCAGCTCACAGGAAGAGAAAAGAACAACTTTAAAAGGGCAACTAGAAGATCAAACTAAAATGGACCCATTAAATGACAGCCCAGCCTAGCTGTGTTGGCCAAGTGCCTGCCCGAATAGGAAAGTCCCGCAACACTTCTGAACGATGTCCGAAGCTGCGAGCCATCACCCTTGCACGCCTGCCACGTGACCGGTGGTGCTCGCAGGAGGTCGCTCTCTGCTGCCCGTAGGGGACGGGGAGAGGAGTCGGTCCCTTTTGTGTCCAGGGTCCAGACTGTTTAGGGCCTTTTAGGTCCTCGAGCTGTGCCTGGAAAGCGGCTGGGAGCGAGCGCAGACGCTGGAGGACTGGAGCGACGTGCTCCTGTCTGAAGGTGGGCTGCTGCGGTCCAGCCTCCCGACGGTTTCGTGGGCAGCCCCGTGCAGAGTGCATGGGTTGTAAAAGGGAAATGTTTTGCACCGCACCAGGATGGGTTTCTCCTGCAGCTAAAGGCAGAGTGGGAAACCGGAGAATCGGGAATGCGAGCTGGACTTCCAGGCCGGGCGAGTCCGCCTCGTGAGCGAGCTGCACGGTGCCATGCTTCAAGCATTGCAACTTGTTCCCCTTGCTGAAGGGAAAAGCAAGATGCAGCTCTGAGCGAGCGCGTGGTTGATAATGGGCTGCTTTCCAACACTGCTGGCAAGGGTTTGAGCGATGAAACCTCTGCGTGGCTCTCCAAGAGCAATGTGGACTTGCCGTGGCTGGGGAGGTGGGGGGGTCTTCCTATTTTAATTAGCAAACTGTGGGAAGTGGAGGAGCCTGCTAATGAATGTGCCAAGGGTTTGCAGTTGGGAGGTGCTGCCAGTACAGAGGAGGATCGGGGCCTCCCATCGAAGAGACTGGATGAGCTGGAGGACTGAAGTGAGAGGAATGGGGTAAAGTTTAGCGAAGTGCAATATCAGAACTAAAAACGGGTATTTCTGCTGCGAACGGAGAGCTCAGCAGTGGGAACGAGAGGAAGAAAAGGGCCCGAGTGCGCTACTTGTGCCAGTCACGACCTGGATCTCACCCGCTGGTGCGACGTAGCCGTTAAAAGGCAAATGCAAGTGCAGGGATGCATGGAGAAAGGCGCAGCGCATAGAGAGAGGGCAGCATTTGTGCCACTGTGCAAAGCCCTCTGCAATTCTGCGTACCGTCTTCCTCCGCCAGGCCTTACAGGAGGCGAGTTAAAACATGGATGCAGAGAAGGGCGATTGGCGTGGGAAACATCCTCGCCCGGAGAGAGGTTCTGGGACAGCGGCAAAAAAACCAGGATTGAAGACGGAGCTGGATCCATTTATGAACGGGGAATTCGCTCTCATACCGTGGCCCCTTGCCTGTCGGGCTCCGGAAAGTTTATTTCCCCTGAGCTGCAAATGGCTTTCACTTGTTTAATTTTTCTTCCTCTGAAGCATGAGAGATCAGCCACGGCTGGAGCCAGGGCACTGCTGGGGGCGGAGGAGGGACACGTGATGGAGCGAATCCACTTGGGACCCGGCTTCATGTGTCCTGCTCCCAGGCCTTTGCCAGACCCTGGGTCAGGAAGGAGTTTGCTCCCGGTTAGAAGGGCAGGGACCTTTGCTGGGTTTTACCCTAGTCTGTAGCTCGGGCCTTATTTGCCTGCTGGGACCCCTGGGATGATGCCACCTAGTCCGTTCCCTGCCCCGGCAGCAGCCCTGGGCGTTGGTGGTGGTTGCTCCTCTCCGACTGTGGTGCCAGTCTTTGGTCTTTGGCTAGCGTCTCCCACGGCGTTCTTGCAAGCGAGCTAAGGAAGTCCAAGCTGGATGAAAGGACTAAGGTGGATAGAAAACTGGCTGGATCATCTGGCTAGAGGGTAGTAATCCATGGCTCGATGTCTAGGTGGCAGCCGGTATGAAGTGGATGTCCCGGGGGTCGGTCATGGGGACGGTTTTGTTCCATGTCTTCACCAGTGACCTGGAAGATGGGATGGACGCACCCTCTGCAAGTTCACAGGTGACACCAAGCTGGGGGGAGCAGTAGATACGCTGGAGCGTCGGGCTAGGATTCAGAGAAACTTGGACAAGTTGGAGGATTGGAAAAGAAATCTCATGAGGTTCAGCAAGGACAAGTGCAAAATCCTGCACTGAGGAGGGAGCGATCCCCTGCACCGGTGCAGGCTGGGGGTGACGGGCTGGGCAGCAGTTCTGCAGAAAGGGATGTGGGGGGACAGGGGACAAGGAGATGGAGATAACCCAAAAGTGTGCCCTTGGTGCCAGGAAGGCTACTGGCATCCTGGGTTTCATGGGTAGGAGCGCTGCCAGCAGATGGAGGGCAGTGATTCCTCCCCTCTATTCAGCACCGGGGAGGCCACATCTGGAGTCCTGTGTCCAGCTGTGTCCCCCCCACTACAGAAAGGATGTGGGCACATTGGACCAGTGGAGGGCAACAAAAATGGTTGTGGGGCTGGGGGACAGGACTGGTGAGGAGAGGAGGAGGGAACTGGGCTCAGTGGGATCCTACACGTGTGCAGAGCCTGCTCCAGTACACTGGAAATACAACACGTTGGAGCAGACTCGATTAATCAAGTCTGATGGGCCTGAAAATTGAGGCGCTCTGGCGGCTTTCTGCATCACGTACATCAGTGTCGCCGCATGCCTCTGCACGGAAAAAATGGAGGCAGCGCACGTTGAAATAAAACACATTTGATCAGCTTTCGTTTAAAGTGCACCACCTCCATTCAGCGCAGGGACATGCGGTGATGCTGACGCATATGATGCGTGGGTGCTTTTAATTAGTGCTGTTTGCTAATTAAAGTGCCCAGTGCCATGTCCCACAGCATACATAAAAATGCCCATTGAGCCTGCAGAAGAGAAGACCGAGGGGGATTGAATAGCAGCCTTCACCTCCCTGCAGGGGGGCTGCAAAGAGGATGGAGCTGGGCTGTTCTCAGTGGGGGCAGGTGGCAGAAGGAGCAATGGGCTCAAGCTGCAGCAAGGGAAGTTGAGGTTGGATATAAGGAAAACCTTTCTTACAAGGAGGGTAGTAAAGCACTGGAACGGGCTTCCCAGAGAGGTGGTGCAGTCTCCATCCTTGGAGGTGTTGAAGACCCGGGTAGACAAAGCCTTGGGTGGGATGATGCAGTTGGAGCTGGTCCTGCTCGGAGCAGGGGTTGGACTAGAGGTGACCTCCTGAACTCCCTTCAACCCTCGTTGGTTGTTATTCTGTGACTTCTGGGGACTGATGTTTGGCCTCGGTCAGGCTTTAAGCTTGTTACAGGGTATCTGAATAGCTAACAAGATGCTCTTGGTCAGACCAGGTGCTCTACCAGGCCCTTCCCGTTACAAATGCTGTGAGTCTGAGCGCTCGGGGACAGGCCAAGGGGGGGTTTGTTCTCGTTTGGGCTGGAGCAGAGGTAGGTCTCAGCTGTCAGCTCAGACACAGCGCTTAGATTCATGCTTTTGGGTGAGAGCACCCAGAGGCTGGGGAAGAGGAGAGACACGAGGACTGGGGGAGGGGGTGATGATGAGGCACCTGCTCTGATGTGAGGAAGGAGCAAGTAGGGAGGGGGCTGGAGAGGGCAGGGTCCTGGAAGACACGAGATTTCGGGTCGAGTTGATGATGATGCCGAAGGTGGCTGGCAGCTCAGCAAGGAAAGAGCAATGGTTCTGAGCTTTGCGAGGAGGAATTGCAAGAGCATTGCAAGAGCATTGATGAAGTTCATTGGGTGCAAGCTGCCTTGGAGAGCATTTAGGGAGGCACTGGAGCAAAGGAGCCCTGGCTGGTCATGGCAGACGGTGCCTTCAGCAAGCTGGGCCAGTCGCTGCAGAAACGCATGCCCAAGAGACAGAGGGGGTTGCAGCATGCTTGTGGTGTGCCTATGCACGGCACTCCAGGCTACGTGGCCGCTGCGTTTTGCAGCAGTCCCTGGGGTCTGTCTGAGGCCCTGCCTGGGGAGAAAGCGGGCGCGACTGGTGGGTCGTGCAAGAAGAGATCTTTCTCTTCCCGCCTCTGGTGCCTCCAGAGCCGCAGGTTTCTGACCCTCTTGTTCTTCCTTTCTTCCGGTTTAGCACGCTCCCTCTGCTCCACGTCACCGGTGCAAGGGTCTGAGCCCCATGGGCTGTCTTCAGCAGCTTCTCAGCCGTGGTTTATCACCCGCGAAGTGTCTTGGGCATTGTGCGCAGAAACGCACTGCGTCCGAGTCCTCCAGGCCCTGGCTGTAGCAGGTGATCACATCGGGTATTCCCAGGGATCAGTCTAGTGAGCCTGGTGTTTGGTCCCCACGGCTCCTGTTGAAGGCTGCCCCAGAACCGCACTGCTCAGATGTTTGGAAACCATCTGATTTCCAACCTACATTTCTTCATGGCCAGGTCAGGCCCCTTGGTTCTTGTGCTACCATCATTTTGTCATTTAAATAGATCATTTCCCTCTTTAGTGCTTAGCCCTCGTTTCCCCTGACAGTGTTGTTGTCAGCAGTCCCTGATGCAAGGATGACGGTCTTCCAGTCAACAGGAAAGTCATCGGTGAGTCTGTGGATGGATGGGGAGATTTGATCTGAGATCCCCAAGTTCAACTGCAGATGTGGCAAGTAGTTCTGGGAGGAAGGAGTGAGCCCCGGCGGTGTCAGCAGCACGTCGGCTGCCGCGGCTCCCCTGCTACCTGTGGCAGGTTTGGGCTGTTAGGTCTACGTTGCGTCAAGGTTGAGGGTAATCTTATGCAGAGTCTAAATTATGGTTGCCTGGGCTGGTTTGCACAGGACTGATCCTGCCTCGGGCAGGAAGATGGACTAGATGTGACCCCTGGAGCTTCCTTCCAGCCCCACTTCTCCACGACTCTTCCCTTTGCCTCTCATGTCTGTTCACCTCCATAGTGAGGTGAGTTTACTCAAAGCGATTGATGCCCTGTACATCACAGTGCCATTGGGGATTATTCAGTGCTCAGGTGTCCCAGGTATTGACATTTATATCTCATTTCTTCAGACTGGCCTTCAAAGTGTCCTTGAATCTCTTCTGTTATCCGTCTAGAGCGGTGACCGCTGGTGAGCTGGGAGTATAGGACTTGTTTTCAGAGCTGGCTGTCGGGCCTCTTTGGGACATGTCCTTCCAGGACATCTTGTACATGCATTAACAAGGCTTCAGCGCTGGCTGTGTTCCCTTGAGCCCAAATGTTGGCATCCCTTTGATCTAGATATAAAGAGGGAACTTATGTTCTTTTAGCTCTTGTTTTGTTTGCTCTTAAGTCTGTACTCCCTTAATCCTCTTCGTAGCCCCTCTCTGCTCCTGTTCCAAATTCAGCTCCTCGTTCTTGAACGTGGTTGCCTGGAGCAGATGGAAGTGCATTGGTGGGGCCCTCTCCTCCCTGCTTGACCTGTGGAAAGTTAATGGGTGTTTTTGATTAAGCTGTGCCCGAGGGCTTGTTCCCAAAGTTTTGCATAAGTTAAACCCTTACCTAGGACGGTTTAGATGGGGCTGGTCCTGGCTGGAGCAGGGGGTTGGACTAATGTGGCCTCTGGAGGTCTCTGCTCTGGGACACTAGCTCTGTGCAATGTTTTAGATGAGCTCTCGCTAGCGTCTTGTACAACGGCATCAATACTTCCTCGTCTCCCCTGGAAATACCCTGCCTGATGCATCCTAGGGTTGCATAGGCCTTTTTTCATGGGGACATCACGTTGGGGGGTGTAGTCTTCCTGCGAATGGGTAACGCACCCAGCCATTTTCAGCTGAGCTCCCAACTTACAGCAGACGTTCTCGCCGTTGGTCCCACAGCCCGTGACCTTGCTATGTACGACTGAATTGCATCTCGCTTCCTCGAGGTTATCCCGCTCTGTCTGCAGGCTGCCTCCGTTCTCCTCTGTACAGATCACACCTCCAGGCTTTGTGTCCTCAGCCAGGTTAATTCATCAGCACACACTCTTTGTGCACGCTCTTTTAGCTAATGAAAACATTAAATACACTCGGTCGTGAGACCAATCCTCAGCGAACTTCACTAACGACTGCTCTTCAGCTTGATTGGCTCCTCTTCGAACACAACCGTTCATCATCGCCCCGTCAGCTGGTTCCTTACCTTCTCACCGTTCTTGTAGCAACTTGCCTCTTCTCCAGCTTATCTGATCATTTCCCAGGAGGTACCATGTTAAAAGCTTTGCTGATGTGGAGGTAGGTAAGAGCTACCTCCTTCCCTTGGTCTAGATCGGGGGTATCAAACTCATCTGGTCCTATGGGCTGCACAAGTGACGTGGGGCTGGTCCACGAGTACCAGGGCTCCACAGCCCAGATTTGGCCCATGGGCCCTAAGCTTGACACCCTTGGTCTAGAAAATCAGTCATCATGTCAAAGAATGGTATTGGGTTACTTGGTTTCATTTGGGTTTTGGGCCTCATCTGGATAATCTTTCCTCGTTGCCCACATCCTTGTGCCATAGCAGCCCACTTCTTCTTTCCTTGTTCTCTTTATTGTTGCGGCAAGATAATGTACCACTATTTCCTTTAATTTTCTGTGCAAGGTCTAACCCCGCCAGTCTTGTGGCAGCCCTCCCTTCATCCCTGCGCTTTCTGACCTTTGAGGCGGCGGCGTTCTTTGATCGCTCCCTGCAACTGGAGCTCTTGCACATGCGTTGTCCATCTGCACATCGGGATCTTCCCCTTCTTTCCCCCCTTCCTCAGTTGCACCTGGTTTGTGACCACAGCTGAGAGGAGCAGAGGCACGTCCTGCCCTATGTCCCCTTAGTGCAAGGCACAGGGAAGTGGGGCTGCAGCGAGCAGAAGGTCTCTAACTGGGTGCATGAAATATATGCACACCCAGCGTGACCACGTGCATATGGACGGGAGGTCCCAAAGACCTCCAACTACTGGTAATGCCTTCCTCTACCTCCCATCCCGGTCTGCTTGGATGGTCTGCACTAGTGACAATTCTTGCACGAGCGTTTCCGTCTGAGGTTGGGGGTGCCCTTTGCACGGGATAACCCGTGCGGTTGGTGTGCAGAGCAGCCAGGTGCCCACTCCAGTGGGCTCAAGAGTTTGCTCAAGAGTCGGACTGGGATCTGATGATGCTGGAAATGCCCCTTTCAATCTCAACCACTGCTAAACGTGGCCAGTTCCTGCTGCTCCCGGGCTCGGCCCTTTGCTTCCCATATTTGGTGCTGCTTTTTTCTGCGCCTTGAGTCAAGCCTGGGTCAAGTCTTTTTGTTCCCGTCCAGGAGGAAGTGCGGGAGCATGATCACCATCACGGATGTAAGGAGCCCACACAATGGGGACCCGTGGGTTGCTCTTTTGGTTTCACAGGCAGGGAGCTTGCATAGTCCTGCCCTGGGAGAAAAGAAAGAGGAAATGTGAGCAGCGTCTGGGCGTTGGGGCAGTTCCTGGTCTTGCCCTGAAATGTCTGTGTTTTCAGCTAGCCTTGCAGTGCTTTTCACAGGCAAGCGCCCCTCCAGTGTCGGCGCTAGCCCCCGGCAGGTGGGGCAAAGCTGCCGTCAGCTAGGTGAATCGCCCCCACTGAGACCAGCCCAGCTCCATCCTCTTTGCAACCGCCTGCAGGGAGGTGAAGCTGCTATTCAATCCCCCTCGGCCTTCTCTTCTGCAGACTCAGTCAGCCCATTTCCCTCCTCCTCTCCTCACCAGTCCTGTCCCCAGCCCCCCGACCATTTTCATTGCTCTCCACTGGACTCTCTCCAATGTGTCCACAACCTTTCCATAGCGAGTGACAGAGCCTCCTGCGAGTGAGACACAGCTGCAGAAGTCGCAGGTCTTTCTGTGGGGGAGAGCAGGCCGCAGGCTGGGATTCCTCCCCTTGTCTTTCCTCCGCTCTTTCTTCTCTGCTTCAAGGCAAGATGCTTTCCTGTGAAGACTTGCAGTCCTGGTAGCACTTCCTCTGCTCCTCCAGGATCTCGGGAGAGATCTCTCTGAGCTGGGAGCAGAGCACTTGTTGTAGGAGTTGAGAGTCGGGCATCCGCACACGGTGTCCAGTCCGGGGAAGTTGGTGCCCGAGGATCACTGACTGGTAACGCTGGCTTCGGCAACGACGCCAGTGTTTGTGCCGCGAGTTTCCCATCCGATGCCAAGAATTTTTCATAAGCATTGCTGGTGATACCTCTCCTGGCTCTTGGGGAGATAACCATCGGTCACCCACGTTTCACTCCTGTTGAGGAGAGTGGGGGTGATGATTGCCTTTTAGACCTGCATTTTCGTGACTTTCCAGAAATTTGCAATCACTACTGGATGCATCTACATATATGCTTTAATGCACATTAGCCTATTTTAATTGGCATTAAAGGGTCACTGAAAAAAGTGCTATTTTAGTTATGTGCATTAAAATTGCTTAATGTGCATTAAGCATCACTTAAAAACTGTGCTCTTTAGTTAATGCGCATTAAGACAGGCTAATGTGCGTTTTCCTCGTACCTCACAATTTGAGGATCTAGATTGAATGCACATTAATTAAAGCACATTAGTTAATGCACATGTAGACGCGTCCAGTAAGGGCAATCAGATCTTGGACAGTCTGTCCTAGCAGTCAGAGGTGGGGCAATCGCCAGGGACGCAAACCACTGTAGTGATCAATCAGACAGGGGACAGCAAACCAGTCCACCAGAGGCCACGGCAAGTTTGTGCCTTGAGGCTGAAAACAGACAGGTTGGATGGATGTCTCCCAGGACAAAGCCTTTTATCCTGGGATGCTACAGAGACCCCTGTGATCCCACATTAAGTACTTGTGAAATATCCAAAGTCACACTTTTCCCTGGGGCAATAGTGGCTAATTGGAGTTAATTGCCATTAAAGCTTTTTGTGTAAATGAAGGTCCATTCCCCCACCATAGCCCTACCCTTCAAACCTCTGTTTCTTACCCTAAATCAGTTCTCCAAGGATGTACGAAGTCCTAGTAGTGCAAACAGGATGTTGTAGCCATTATAAACCAGAAATTATGGGAGAGGGAAGGGTTTCTTAGGGTAAGATCTTCCATTGGACCAACTTCATAGTTGGGGCAGACTTGGACAAGCTTTCGAGTGCGAGATGTTCTTCTTCAGGTGTGACCAGTACGAGCCGAGCCTGGCCTGGTAAGGAAACGGGTGTGGGAGAGGGGACAGAAACTGCCCGGGGTAGCAGACTAACAAATAACAGAGGAAAAGAAGCTGATTTGTTTTCTTCCCAAGTTCATCTTTAAAGGTGTTAGGTAGACTTCCCTTGAGCACAAGGATAGTGCGGTCAGAGAGGGAGAGGTCCAATGGGTGTGCTAACGCTATCCCATCTACGCAGCTGGTCCAGTAAAAGAGATCACCCTAGGAAAGCCTTGCTACTCGGGCCTAGTCCTGAATGACAGAAGTATTGGTTCTTCAATCCCTTCATTAGGCATCTGTATTCTTTCTCCTTTCCTAGACTTGGCCACCCTGGATAGGAAAGAATTCATGTTGTTCAATAGGAAAAAACCTCCATACTCAAGTCTTGCAGCCAATTTCTTCCTAGGAGACGGCCTTGGCTCTAGGATCCCATTGTCCCACATATCTGTGAAGAATGAGAGAGAAAGTGTGCTAACGCTTTTTCCCGGGACAATGCCGCGTAACCCTGCAAGTCGCTTATGATCACTCGGTTTCATCCTAAGACAATGTTTTCAATGTTGTTAGACTCCAAATGGCCCTCGGCAGACTCCAGGTACCCCTTGTTAGACTCAAGACAACATCTTCCTATAACTCCTGTGACTTGCTTGGCACCCCATTAGAAAAACTAACTTATTTCAGTGCTTCCTCCCTTGCAAAGGGGCCAGGAATTGGTGGCAAGGGAATGGCCAGGCAGGGACTGGGCCTCAACCTGCATTTGTTGGACCAGCGATGTGTGTAAAGAGCTGTGCCGCTCCTTTTTTGTCCTGGGTTTTGACTGGGATTGATCAGGCCTGCCTCAGACAAGGCATCTATTTACTGCCTAACTGTGCTCCTCACCCTGTTTCCTGCCCCGCTCGCCCTCCTGAGCGGCCTGGGATGGCGGTGTCCTTCCCTTGCAAAGTTGGTATTCATAGAAAATGAGGGCTGGAAGGGTGCATGCTGCTGCTGCATGTGGCTGCTTTTTGATCCCTGCATGCCAGCCTAGGCTTCATCCCCCAAACTGCCCCAATGAGACTACCTTGTTATTATCCATGTCCATGGGGCTGCTGGAAAGAGCACAATTCTCCTTGAGTTAATGAATGCAATAACTCAAAATCAAGGGCTGGTACCCCTGCCAGCTTTGCACTGCGCAGGAGCGGGAAGGTACTGTGGACCTGAGGGTCAAGTACAGCTCCGCAGTGCAGCGCAGATACCTCGGCAATGAGTGCCGTCGGCAGGGCTGGAAGAGCAGTGCAAGGAGCGGGCACGCACGCGTCGCTGTACACGTGCATCCTCTTAAGCAAGGAAAGAGCCACGCTGGTCCTCAGCCCACCATCCCACGATTTCCCCAAGGCTATTATGACTGTATGCTGTGCTTCCCCGGGATGCAACAACCCATAGGAAGTGCGACACATATTCATAGTGGCAAGCCTGGAGGAACCGGTGGATCATATATTCTGACCTCTCGTATGGCGCAGACCTTGCGTTGTCCCTTAGTTAACCCGGCACGGAGCGCAGTCGCTTGTGCCGGACTAACAAATCCTCCAAAACGGCATCCCCGCATCTGTTTGAGGACCTCAAGAAACGGGGACCCTGCCGGTTCCCCTGGGACCTGGTGTCCATGGTGAATTGTCTTCGTGCTTAACAAGTTTTGCTTAGTTTCCAAGTTGGATTTTCTGCCTTCAGGTCCCAGCCCCTGGCTCACGCTGTGTCACTTCGCAGGGCTCTTTGGTTACCAGACCCAGCGGAGACGGGTCCGAATGTCCTATACGGGGCCAGGAGAGCTCTGCTGGGGGAGCCGGCTCCAAAGAGAGCAAACGGGTGCAAGGGAAAATGCATTAGTCATGGCAGCTCTGCAGCTTGTGCTGCTTTGAGCTTTATATACATGGAATAGACTGGGCCAGATACCAGGGGGTGGCTTCAGTCCTGTTTGGCCTGGGGAAGGAGGGTTCACAAAGCCTGCCTCCGATGAGCCCAATCGATGGACCTCCTGTGAGCACGTCCACGAGCAAATCCGGCCCACGGGCCTGGGTAATGCCCACGGTGCTTCTTGTCCAGCACCTGCAGCTACTAATCGGAGATGCATCCACTTCACGTAGACGCTGCTTTACCTGCTTTTTGTCTCTGCAACCTCCAGCTCCAGCAGGGTCTGCAGGCTCCTGCAAGGCGTCGGGCAAAGAAAACCCTCTTTTATTTGCAACTCGGGGGCAAAGATTCCCAGACCTATTTGTCCTGGGCTTGGGGAGAGGTTGGCTGCAGGCCTGTCTGGAGGACAGATCTCTGGGGGTTGCTGCATCCAGCAGCACCAGGGAGTGAAACTGGAACAGCAAATAGAAAAACAACTTTCCCATATCTTTTGAAGTCTTCCCAAGGTGAGCTCAAAGCCAACCCACTTGGAAAGTGGAGTGGTTTGGCGGGTTATAAATTCACATTCCTGACAACTCCCTGCGAATAGACTGGAAACGAACTAAGGCAAAGCTGGAAGAGATCAAAGGCGTCGGTAAGTAGGGCACCCATTGCAGCGAGCCTTTATCTTCCCTGAGAGCAGATGGGAGATAGCAGGTATGTTATCTTGCACAGCTCGGGCAAAGGTCTAGCTTCCCGGTCTAGCAAAGACCAGCGGCCAGAGCCTTGTCAGAGTCAGGGTCTCCTAACGGGGCAGCGCGTGATCTGCCCGCTGGAGAGGAAAACACAGCGGTGTTCAAAAAAACAGGGCAAATGAACCAAATAAGCCCTTTGCTGTGCCTTCCTCTCTTAAGAATAGCCCGTATAGGTGCAGGTGTCGTTGTTGGATTCACTCCTTGCTCCTCCCTTTGCAAGATGCTTCTTCTCTGAAGCGCTGGGGCCTGTGGGTGCTTTTGGGAGCATCTCATCTTATTTTTGTTTCCTGCAGAAAGCGGTGCTGGACCGGGGAGAAAGCGAGAGAGACAATTCAGATGATACTATTGCAAACCCTCTAGATATTATAGTGCTGCTGTGTCTCTCTTGCTCACTGTCACTAAGGTGCAAAGACAAATGTAGTGGCCAGACTAGGAGGGGAAAGGAGCCCTTTCCGCGGTTTTCTTGTGGATAAGCAAGAAATGGCTTAAATCGGCTCTTCTGTAGGGGGTCCCAAGTGAACGCTGCTTTGGGAAGCAGATGGGGCTGGGACCGTGGCATGTGGCGATGGGATGAGGATCACCTAAATGTGGGGAAACCTGAGCAATGCGTCTTTCTCCTCCCCTTTGCTGTGCTGGTGGACTCTACCGAGAAGTTTTTGAGTTGCGGGGCTAATGCCTCCAGTTTGAAATCTCCAGGGAGCCGAGTTTACGGGGCCTGCAGTGACCCGCCTCCGTGGGAAAGTGCATCTGGAGCCAGTCCAGACTTCAGCACTTGCAACGGGCAAGCTCAAATCTGGAGCCAGCTGCATTTCAGCAGTGTGATGATTCCCATACGCTTTGTACAGGATGTGGGCCTCGATGGCCGCTTTATCCCAGCATCTCAGCAGTGAAGCCCAGGCCGTCGTGGCGAAGAATGATATTTAAGTCCATTTTGTGCCTTGTCTGACTGTGTTATGTCTTGTCGTTGTGCATGGAGCTGGAGGTGTGCAATAAACACGTTGGGCAAAAACTCCAAGCTCATACACCTTGGAAGGTGATTGGGGAAAATACTGTTTGTAAGACACGCATGCACTGCACATGGTACCACCCTTGGGCAGCACTGGCATAGGCGGACACCCGTCATGGTCGCACTCAGCATCCCGTAAGTTTGTTCTCTGCAGCATCTGTTCGGCGCTCTGGAGTGGTCTCCTTCCCTACCTTCAGGCTGCTTCTGGAGCCACATCCCTGCAGCACAGCGGGTGGGATAATTAGCACGGTTACGTACCGTCGTCCTTGCACCGCCTGCCCGCCGTGCCTCCTGGCTTTCCTAAAGCCGAGCATGCTGCTGGGTGCGCTCATGCTTCCCCATCAGTCCTAGGATAAGGTTGGGTCTCGACGCCGTCTCCCATCTGTCTGTGTTGCATTGAGTCCTCCTGTACCAGGACCAAGCGTTTGCCTCTGGCAGGGCGAGGACCACGGTGAAATGTTACTGGAGACCTTTCCTCCTGGCCAGGACCTTGTGCTACGCCCAGGCTCGGGGCGGCTGAATGTCATGCAACAGGGTCTGAAATGGGCCTGACACCATCAGTGTGTAAAAGGAAGGGCGGGCGCTGTGCAAAGCCCCGTGCAATGCAGGACAGGGGAGCGGCTGGGTCCAGAGCTGCTGTTTCCCCTTCCTACGGCGCACTCCTGGTCTCCTCCGCTCACTCTGCAGAGAGTGCAAAGGGGACGTACCAGGAATCGAGGCGTGTGTGCATCCTTCGCAGGAAGGATCTTCCCCTGAAGCCGCACGGGCGCCCTGCCTCTTCCTGTCATTGCCGTGTCATGGCCGAGCCCTTCCTCCTTTACTGTAAATGCCAGTCTTTCGCGCCATCTCCTTGGCTCTTGCAAGGCAAACGCGCGTTCGCCTCTCTCTGCAGTCCTGGCTCCAGATCACTGGGCTCCTGCTCAGCTGATGTTATTTCTGGTTGCATTTCCAAGAAAGCGGGGAGAGGAAACCAGAATTGTTCCTCAAATTCCTGAGGGCTGACACACCGTGCCGCACGGCAGGGAGAATGGAGCCGCTCAAGGGAATGATGACATTTCCTTCCTTCAGGGATTTCAAACATCTGTTTGGGATGGCGTAGGGACAGCCCAGTCTGCATCGGTGCTGGGAACTGGAGTTGGGTGGCCCTTGAGACCCCAACCCTGGGCTTTTGGGACCCCTGACCTTTGTGCACGTGTCTCTACAGAGCCATGCAGAAGCGAGGCTGGAAGGATCTCCAGAGGTCACCTAGTCAGTGTTGCCCAAATACAGGCAATTTGATTTGGATATCCAGGCCCAGGTAGCCTCGGGGGCAAGCATTTGCCTCTGGGACGTGTCCCCTGTTAAACCGGAGCCTGGCTGGGCTGTTGGGACCGTTGGTATTTTTAACCAAAGTGGAAGAGAGTCTCCTGTCTAACACCAAGGGTCTAGCGAGACTGCTGGAGGGGGTCGGCTTTGCTAGAGTATGGATTAATACAACCACTGCTTAGTGCAAATCCTAATTTGACAGTGGCCATGCTAACAGTGTGAGCCGAAGCAAGCCCCAATGCACACGGAGACAAGCATACTGCGTACGGCTTGCACAGGTGTGCTGGAAATGTCACTCGCTTGTTTTAGAAGAGCCTCCAAGGCTGACGGCAAGAGCATGAACTGATGAGACCGATACAGAGCATCGAGACAAAGATCATCAGTCCACCTAAACTCTACTTCTCAGTCCTTTTTGCAACCCACCTACTAGATATCATGTCACCTAAATGTGTTTTAGTGACTGGTGAAAGTAGGATGTGTCTGCTGTACAGACAAGGTAAGCACGGTGCATTAAAAGGGGCCTGGGATCCCCAAATACTTTGGGTTTAGGGGTTATACCATGCTTGCAAAAGACTGGGCGGGGGGTGTGGCGGGCCAGTAGGGGAGCTCCTGCATTGAGCCTCCCACCTCACCATGCCCGTCCACCTGCCGGACTCCACGTGTCTCTCCAGGCGCGCCTAAGCCCTGGCAGATCCCCTTTCGAGCCCCACCGCAGAGTCCGGGGATAGCGTGTGCTGCCACCACCCTGAGAAGGGACTGTCTGGGGCCTGTGTCCTCGGGGAAACACAGGCCTAATAGTCGTATGGGTACTCAACCCAGTACAAGAACTTGGGGCTCCTCCCCAAGTCAGGGGCCGAAAAGGATAGTCTCCCCTAGTCCGCAGACCCAAGGGGCCTCCTAGGCATAATTAAATCCACCCCTCAATAAGTCTCCTACACCAGTCACAAAGGAGAACTTTATTGGTTACAGAGGGTAGGGTTAGACTAGGGTACAGGGTAGAGCAATATCAGAGAAATCCCATTGAACAAACTCCTGTGGCTGGGGTAGCCTTTGATCTCACATCTGAGTTACTGCAAGCTGTATATCTAGTTGGATCTCAGGTAGCTTACTCACAAGTGTCATCCAGAGGCTGATAGATTTCCTCTGGAGGCAAGCACTTCCTTGATTGTGAGTTTTGGGAGAGAGAGCCAGTTTCAGATGGTACGGCTCTTCTTTGTTCCTAAGTATCCATCATGGCTGCTGCCCCCTCCTCCTGGGCTGTCCTTAACTTATATACTCCTTGTGACCTCACTGACCTGGTCCAATGGAGGCCAGCACCTGTTGGCTGTGAGCCAACCAATTTGAAATGCATCACTAGTTGCCGGGCAGACTCTAGCCCACCAGGAAGGAAGCCCCTCACCCAGGTATGTGATGCCAGTCTCGTAGGCAGAGGGAGCAGGTTTCCCCCCTCCCTCAGGAATGTACCCAGCTCAGGTTACCCAAAGAGATAGGGTAAGGGTATGTATCCTCTGCTGGGCCCATCCTCATCACAATTGTCACAGAGCAGAGTTTTTGGGAGAGAAACAAAGGTGGCTTTCTGCCACAGGGGGCATCACTCCCTCTTACAGAGGAGGACATTGAAACATAAGCTTTAAGTGACTTGCCCAGGGCCACAGAAGGAGTCTGTAGCAGAGCCAGGAGCTGAACCAAGATCTCCTGAGTCCTAACCTAGTGCATGCAGTGTAGAGCTGACTGAGATATGAATGGGGGTAGGGTTACTCCGGGTTAGTTGTCTGTGTGCACACTCTTACCCCGACGGAAATGGGAAGCAACCTCTGCAACAGAGGTCCAAGCTGCCCCATATCAGCTTTCTCCATGCTGGGGTAAGAGCAGTTACCCCAGGAGAGCCCTGTCCTCCTTTGCCCCATGGCAGTTTGTCTGCCTGGAGCTCTCCTGTCGACGGGGATGCGGTGTAACAGCTTTGCCGGTTGTTGGGAGCGCAGGGCAGGAGGAGGCTGCTCGGGTAGAAAGTCAGCGGGTTTTGCCCTGCGTGTGCGCCCTGCTTGAAAAGGGCGCCGTCCCCTTGAAAGCCTGTTGCAGGCCCATGCCTCTTGGACGTGCATGGTTGCGTGGAAAGACCTGACCGTAGAGATCAAAGCTTGCAGTTTGGCACTTGGCGGCTCCCCTGGTCCAGGCCCGGGGGGGGGACGAGAGAGGCAAGCGGGGGCAGAGCACCGTAAAACACCCGCTCGCATGTTTCTTGTCCCAGGGCTTTATCCTGTCGCCCATCGCTTAGTCTTAGCCCGACCCTCTCCAGATGTGCTGCAGCTTCCCAGCTGGAGAGAGCAGCAAAGGAGCCAGGCAAAGACACGGGTTATATTCCCCTTGCATTGCAGCAGCATCCCCAGGCTCCCGGGCGGGATCAGGCCCCGTGGAGCTGAGTGCTGGGTGGACCTAAAGCAAAAGCTGATCCTTGCAGAAAGGTTGCCTAAAGCTTAATGGCTTTTTGTTGTTTGTTTTTGGCTGGTATCAGCAAAATACTCTCCTTTCTGGCCTTGCAGGGATGAATCTCTTCTCTGTCCTGGGGAGCGAACACGGCCTCCTTGCAGCCGCTCGCTTGGCAGCGCTGGTGTATTTTGGGCAGCGTTTCCCTGAGGTGTGACAGAGTCCTGCCCCCGCTGCATACGTTATTAACACCTGATGTCACACACGAGTCCAATGATCAATCGCTTGATATTTACTCAGTGCTAGATGGTGCCACGGTCCGCCCACAGAGTCGGGAGTTTTGCTCCGGGGGTGGCGTTTTTCCCTTTCCTGCGGCTTCTGCCGAGTGCGGTGCCGTGCTGCAACGTCGGGTCCGAACTCCGACCCCGTCCCCTCCCGTCTCACCTGCGGGCCTGGCAGCGCTGCCGACGAGCGCCGGAGGAGGTGGGCTGTCTGCACGCTGTCATCGTCTAGGGGGTTGGAAGAAGCCTGTCTCCATGCGGTGCCCACGAAGAGCCGCGTAGTGCTCCCCTTGGCAGAGCAGGAGGCCCCGGGAGCAGCCAGGTGGGTCGAGTCGACCATACGTGCAAAGGGCTTGGCTCTAATTCCCCTGCAGGTAATTCAAGCCTGGCCATTTCCGGGGCTCACGCAGGCTTTGGTCTGGGGCCTGATGCAAAGGGAAAGGCCCACTGGCCTCATGGGGCTTCGGTGAGGTGGGTAAACCCCGGTGCCGTGCAGAAAGCGGACACGCCGTGGGGACGGGCTTCCCTGCCCCGCACCTGCGGGAGGTGACACCGGAGGCCTGGTGCATAGCACCAGGTGTAAAATTGAGACCCAGGGGGAGATTTTGGGGGGAGCGAGATGCTTTCGCCCGATTGCACCGCGGGCACAGGGCAGGCTGCGGTCTCTGGCCCCGATCCGGCCACCAGCTTGACCCCGAGTTTGTGAGCGAGGCGGGGTGGTCTCCGAGGCATCCCCTGGCTGTTGTCCCTGCGGAGCGATGACTCCCCAGGCCGAGTCCTCGCGGGAGCTTTGCAGAGGGCACGGGAATTAGGTCCCTCGGTGTTGGCTGCAGTCGGTTTTCATGGACCAGAGCTGAGTTCCCGACCTCTCCTCTGAAAATAAGCTGAGCTCGACAGGTGGAGAAGCAGTGGGAAGCCCCCTCCCCGACGGCGAGGTGAGGATGCAGCTTGCTGCAAAGGCGACCGGAGCAAAGCAAGCTGCGATCGCTTCCTTCAAATCAAGTGGCTCATTTCTCTTCCCCATGGAAGCTCCCTGGTTTCTTGATGTGCTTTTTACTTTTGGTTTTGAGCCATCAGCTCGGTCGTGACCTATGTGTCATCTTGCATCAACTCTTCCAAGTGAACTCCCTTCTCTCTGCTTTGGCCAAAGAAAGGCAGAGAGGGAGGGAGACAGCTGGGCGGGTGATGTGATCTGATGTGCTGTGACGCCGGGCTCCTCTGCTCCTCGAGAGGCTGCCTCTGCCCGTCGCACGGGAAGTGGCCTGTTCTCCCCGGAGAAAGTTATGCAACCTCGGGCAGAAATAGCTCTGCAGCACGGAGCTGCAAGTGCTCTGGTGTTGGCTTTAGAGGTTTTGCTGGAGCAGACCCGCCGAGACATCAGCCTGGCAGCCTTTCCTCTGCTCTCTGCATAGGCCTGGGGTCCCCTCGCATCGCTGGGACATGCACGACCGTGGGGGGGACCCGCCAGGAGAGCCCCCGGGGACTGGGGACGTGCAGGGCTGTCCCATCTGCACTGGAGCCCCTTACCCCAGAGAGCCCCGAGATGGTGAACTGAATGCGGCCCCCAGAACCGGGATCCAGGAGAGGGAAGCCACCGGGGATTTGTCTGGGAGATGGCCCGATGCCACAGTGAGGGGCAGCGGTGGGATATCCTAAGATAGGCAGTGGAGCCCTTTCCTTGTGTTGTTTCCTCCAGGGTCAGTCTGGAGTTTAGCCGGTCTCTTAGGAATTGCAGGAAGCCCCCGCTAGGACCCACCTGGACTTTACCCCGTTCCTCCCTCTGGGCCGTTTGACTTTCCTTGCACGGCCTTCTGCAAACAGGTGCCAGCTGCCGTTGTCATAAAGCATGTCGCTGTGTCCCCCACCCCCTGCTCGCCGTGCCCTGCCTACAGGCAAGCAAGAGTTGGGTTCGTTTTTCTCATCGAAACCCCCCCTCTGCATCATTAGGGGACTGGACTCGATGATCTTCCAAGGTCCCTTCCAGCCCTAATGTCTATGAAATCTGCGTGCAGAAGAGCTGCCCTGGGGTTGCTGCAGGGGATGGATGAAAACAAAGCATCGGCTAATACAGGGGATTTGGTTGTGATACCCGCCTGGCGTGGGGAAAGTGGGGAGTAAAACACCTTGCTTGGGTGCAGAGCTGGCTGCCCCGGGCACAAAGCCACCTGCGCTGCAGAGGACGGTTCCCTCCTCCTCCTTGTGCTGCAGAGAGGAGGACGCGGACCAATGGTTTGAAGCTGCAGCAAAGTTGATCGAGTTTGGAGATTAGGGAACACTTCACGGTGGGAGCAAGGAGGCAGTGGGAGAGATGCAAGGGAAGGTGTGGGCTCTCCATCGCTGGCGGTCTTCAAGGAGAGGTTGGGCACAGGGCAGGGGTGATGCAGGTGCAGCGATGCCTGTGCTCTGCTACGGGCTTCTGGGCCGTGCTGGGTGCCCCCCGCTTTTTTGCTCCATGCATCAGGGGGTTTTTAAGCCTCCCCCAGAGGTGCTGGGGGCTGCTGCAGCCTGGGGTGGGGATGGGCACGTGTCAATGCTCCTGCTGCCACCAGCCCCGCCGGGTTTCTTCTACCTTGTAGTGGAGGCATCACACATCAGGATGTTACCTGCCTGGATACTGCAGCATGCAGGTGTGCAAGAGCACCTCACACCTACCTCCACAGATGTCCCAGCTCCAGCTGGCAAGTCCTGGGGGGATACAGCAGAAGCTGCTTTCTCCAAATCCCTGTGGGAATCGTGTCTTTGCAAACACCCTCTGTGAAAGGCTGCTGCAGCGCAGAGCCTTGCACGGCCGTGTCAGGCAACTCTGCTGGGTGTCTCTTGCGGCAGGATGAGCTTTTACTCAGCTCTCCCCGTGCAAAACTGCCCCCAGCGCTTCCCGCCTGGGCAGCGACGGTGACTGGGAAGCGTGCGCTGGGAGCTGGACGCGGCGTCCCGAGGCTGCTGGGGCTGGGTGACTCCTCTGTGCTGGAGGATGGTGTGTGTCGAGTAGCCTGAGAGCAGGGTAAAACTGGCCGCTGCTCGTCGGGGGTAACGGAGACCAGCTGGGGGTAATTGGGCTGCTGGTAGCCAGGCCCAGCTGGGGATGAAGGAGCCGGCCTGCAGGCCTGACCCATCACCTGCCACAGCCCGGGTATGGGCAGCAGCTACCGGGCTGTCGTGTGTGGACATGGAGTCCCTGGCACATCCCTATGCCACAACACGGCAGGAGGGGCAAGGTCCGTACAGCAAAGGCAACCGGGAGAAGATGCACCCGAGGCTCGATGGGAGGCTTCCTGCTCAGCAGAGCTGAGCGTGGCCTTGCAGGGAGCACCGAAAAGGGGACTGGTCCTCGCCAGCCCCGAGCAGAGGAAAAGGCAATGCTACAAGGATACGGAGAAGAGCCACGAGGAGCTGCCTGCTGATGCCAACGGCCCTGCAAACTTGACCCAGCGACCGCCAGGTGCAAGATAAAGACCATTATGCAATAGCAAATGAGGGCAATAAAGCCTGGTGGCCCGGTGCTGGGAGAGACGGAGACACCCAGAGCAAACGGGGAGCGTTCGAGAGCCTTCGAGCGGTGCAGAGCCTGTGGGGAAGGCTGGCCGTGGGGTCGCCAAGTCTCAAACCAGGTGGAAATGCACCTGGGGTGACGGTCTGCAGGGCTGCTTGGAGACCGAGAGGAAAAGTGATGTTTAGGATGGGATTTACAAGCCATAAGCAGGAGGAAAAGCTCCCAAGGGGACGAGGCAGGGCTGAAAGGTGGCTATGGAGTGAGGGGCCAGGCTAGAGACAGGGCATCCCTCTCCAGGGAACTGATTAGAGCCATCCCTTCTTCCTCCTCCTTTGCAGGGATTTCCCCTTCCAGAGCAGCCAGCCTGGCTCTGGACATAGCCAGACATCCCCAGAGTAGGGACCAGCGGTCTGGGGGAAATCCCGACCGTGCCCGTGATAACACGGCATTACTATCGATGCTCCAGACACGCGTGCTCAACCGGGCCGGGGGAGCCGCTCTCTCGACGCCCGTGGGGAAAGCGCGTTGGAGGGACCCGAGATAAAAACGCATCCCTCGCCCCGTGTCGAGGAAAAGCAGCGGGAGGAAGCCAACCCGCGCCTGCTGCACTGGTCAGGGCCCTTTGGGTTTGAGGTTGGGTAAAAGGAGAAGGACCCTGAGCAAAGAAGGAAATAACAAGGCTGACGGCAGAAGATATAGGAAGAGGGTATAAAATAACAACCGAGCGACGAGGAGGGAGGAACTCTGCATGCCCTCGTCCTAAGCGTGGGTTGAAATGAAGGCAAGAGAAGGAGAAACGACCCCCCGATGACTGCCGGTGGGACCCCGGGGATGGAGAAGGAGCGAAGCCGAGCAGGGCAGGGCCCGGCTGGAGCGGCCGTGCGGGAAACGAGATGCCAGGTGTGCGGGGCTGTTGTGGGTGGCGGGCACGGGGATGTCCTGGCACAACACGTTGCTCCGTGAGAGCGACACGATGGCCTGGTCCTGCCCACTCCATCCTGCGGCGTGTGGCCGAGGGGACGCTGCCCATCCCTGGGCACAGAGATGCACAGCTTGTGCCAAGTGCCTGGCTGGAAGGGCCTTGCCGGCCCCCCATCGCCAGGCTCCATTTGGGGATCTCCTTTGACTGAAAGCGTCGGGGACTACTAATATTTCACCACTGGCCCCATGCAGGAGAATGCAGCCTGGCAAATGCCTGGGCACCTGACCCCCCGAGCCCCTTGTCTTTCAGAGCACCACTGCTCATCAAATGCAGTCGCTTGGGGCTTGCAAAACCAGAGCCCCGCAGTGTACCGGGCCCCGTGCACATGCAGCAGGGAGATGCAGCCGGCGCCTCGGGGATGGACCGGAGGACGGGTCGGTGATCTCCCCGCCCGGCCCGGCAGGTGCAGGCAGGTCTGGAGGGGGGATCCCTGGTGCGATGGCGGTGGGGGGGTGAAGCAATGGGGGGCTGATGAGGCCAAGATGGGCAGCCCTACGGCGAGAGGGCAGGGAAAGGGCTGGCAGAAGGGTTTTTGCAGGGATGCAAACCCCTCGTGTTTCAGGGCTGAAAACCCATGATTTCCGTGCAGAGCGAGGGGACCCCTAACTGCCCCTTGCACGGTGGGATCTGCAGTCCCCTGGGCCGGAGGCGGTCTGGACCCCGAGGACGACTCGAGCTCCCTTGCAAGTTCCTCCTTTCTCTTCCCCTTTCTCCGAGTGGCGCCTTTCCTCCTTCCATGTCATTTTATGGCCCTCCAGAGCGATGGCCACCCTGGGCATCCCGGGAAGCTGGGTGCTTTGCTTTCCTGGCCCCCCGCGCTTCACAGCTGGCGTTGCGGTGGGTGTTTGGAAATGAGCACTTTCCCTATCCACAGGAAACAGAAAAAAAAAATAATGCCAGAAGAATTTGGCCGGTAGCCAGGGCCGGAGAGGGAAGAAAGCAGTCGGGAGTAAAAGTAGCTGCTAGGCTTTCCCGCAGCAGCTGGGCAGCTGCATGTTTTAGGGGCTCTGGCTGGACGCTGCCGTCCTTGCACCCCGGCGTGGAGCGGCCTGGCTGTCCTGCATCCCATCTTCCCCCCGCGAGCCCGAGAGGAGCGTGAGCAGCCCTGGGGAGGAGTGTGCCGGCGTGCTATGGAGGAAGGCAGGGGCTGGGCGGCTGGGACGTCGACGAGCCCCCCCGGGTAAGGTTTAGCACCCGGTGTTCGCCCGCCTGTGTCCCTGCCAGCTGCAGCGGCAGAAAGTGGGTGTTTTCAGGCACGCAGGTCCTATCCGGGGAGGACTGGGCGTGCAGCGCTGATGGGTGGAGGGAGCTGAGCCCTGCGTGGTTTTTAAAGCCAGGCAGCTCAGGGTGGGTGGGGGGCTTCGGACGGCTGGCACCAGCTTGTGACTTGGAAATGCAGCAAGTAAGGGGCTGGGTTGGTTTCCTGGCAGTCCTACTTTCTTAACCGGCTGCTCTTTGCAGGGCAGCGCCCCGGGGCCGGCCGGCCCCTCTGCTCGTGCTACCGATGCCGAAGGAAGCTCTTTGGGTGTGTAGGGGCTGCTTCCGCCCGCCCCGCCGGGGGCTGGGTTGCAAAATTTCTCACAAAATCTAGGCTGACATCAGCTAAACCCGACCCCGCCCAAGGCAGGGAGGATGAGCTTGCTGCGTCTGAGAGTCGAGGAACAAAGACTCCCTTCTCGGCTCTGCCACAGGCTTCCTGTATGACCTTGGGCAAGTCACTTTGCTGCCTCGTGGCTCAGTTCTCCACCTGCAAAATAGGGTCGTTTGGGCTTAGTGCCACCCCTTGGAGAGCATGGGGGGAGAGCGAGCGTGAGCGCTGGCTCCGGCTGGCTGAGGCCCTTTATCGGTGAGCTGTGGCTTGTATTTTTTTCCAAAAGGCCCGGCATTTGCAAACCGGTGTGCCCGCAGAGAGAGAAGCGAACCTCCCCTGACACCCGGTTTGCACGGCGCAGCTGCCCATCTAAGCGCTTGCACGAGCATTAGCTGGCACCATTACTAGGGGGCAACCGGCCTGCTACTGCACGGGGGTGTCTGAGATCCGTCCCCTGATGCCACTGGGTGTGATACCAGACAGCCAGCGTTGATTGGGCAGTATCTGGCGAGAGCCACTGGTGGGAGGGATTGATGTGCCCATTTCCCAAGCCTCAGTTGACCTCAGCTGAAGTTGGTAGGGAACTGGCCTATCCTGTCTAAACCCCCAGATTTTATCTTGGCTGCCACCAGGAATGAAGGCTCCCAGGCCGTGGCTTCAGGCTCTTGTTCCTCTTGTGATGGGCTGTAGCCTGGATTGGGGATGCCACGGTCCATGGGCTGCTTTAAACCCCTCTTAGGCAGGCAAGGTTTTTGGAGTAGAGGTGATATCTGTTATTAGATCAGCTGAGTTGTTGGAAAAAAAGTTCTTAGCAAGCTTTGTGCCCGGAAGCTTGCAATTAAAGATTTTTTTTTTTTTTGCAAAAATCTTATTGGTCTAATAAAAGATATCATCTCTACCATGAGTCCTGATAGCAAGCTTTCCGGCACAATCTTCCTTCCTCAGGCGTAGGGAGTCTCTGCTGGTCTAAGACTGAATGAGAGAAACTAAAGGTGTAGCAGGATGTCACTGAAAATATAAATCGGTAGAAATTAGAAAAACAAAAGGTAAAACAGGGAGAGGAGGAGGAAGAAAGCAGGTGGAAAAAAGCCAAAGAGAAACATAACAGAGGCAGTAATACAAGGTAAAAAAAGAGGCATCGATGAGAAAGGAAGTATATGGAGATCATGAAGACGAAGGGCAGAAAAGGAGGGGAGGGGAGAAAGTTGGGGGAAAAGAAGAACGTAAGAGGTCAGGTCTGGCAGGTACCCGGTGAATCCGATGTCCGGCAGGTTGTAATGTGTCATAAATCCAATGTCGATATTGAATCCGTGGTTTTTAGTATCCAGTAGATTTCTGAAGTGAAGTTCGTGGGCTTGTCTGCGAAAGGTGTTTTGTAAGGTCCCTGTGAGGATGAGGACTGCGAGATCAGAGAGGGAGTGGGTGTCCCGTGAGGAGCGTGCACGCACAGGTAGTTGGGTTTTTTTGTCTTTGGTGGATTGCCGGTGGGCGTTCGTTCTGGGGTGCAGTGGTTGCTTAGTCTCTCCTACACGTTTTCCATCAGGGTATTTGGTGCACTGGACAGAGAACATTTCTGGAGGTGCAGGTGTAGGATCCAGGGATGGTGATGGTGATGGCTCTGTTGTGAGGTGTAGTAATGGTGGGGTGGTGGAGATGTGTTGGCAGGGTTTGCATTTCTTGTCCTGGCCTGGTCTGGATCCATTGGGTATAGTTGGGGTCATAGGGAGTTTGTGTCTGGTGATGAGGTTAGCAAGGCTTGGTGCTACGTTTGAAGGCTAGGATGGGTGGTTCTGGGAAGATCTCTTTAAGACGGGGGTCTTCTTCTAGTATGGGTTGCAATTGTTTGAGGATTTTCCATATGGGTTCTAGGGAAGGGGGATATGCCATAACTGACGGTGTGTGGTTTGTGGGGATTTCCTTTTTGTACTGCAGCAAATCTTCCCGTGGTACCGGGGCGGTCCTTTCAAAAGTGCGATGCGTCCTCTGGAGGAGCGTCCTTCTTGGCTGAAGGCCCTTTCGAGAGTGGTGAGGTGGCGATCACGGGTATTCACCTCGCTGCAAATTCGGTGGTATTGGAGGGCTTGGCTGTAAATTGAGCTTTCTTGGTGTGTTTAGGGTGAGTGCTGGTTCTGTGTAGATGGGTATGTTGGTCCGTGGGTTTCTTATATATGGTAGTTTGCATTTTGCCATCTTGGATATTGATCATGGTGGCCAAAAAGGAGCATTCAAGTGATAGTCTGATGGAGGGGTGACGATTGTTGAATTTTTGGTGGAAATCAATACGAGACTGCAGGGTTTCCATCCAAATGATGAAGATGTCATCTGTGCCCATGGTCTGGAGGAAGTGTTGGTTCTTGAAAGTAAAGTTGTTGTGTATAAGGATGTATATGAATTATAGTATAGTAATATACTGTATAGTATAGTATAGTATATGAGTTCGGTGATATCCTGAGGTCTGGACTCAGAGTTGTAATCTCATTTTGTAGATACGTGAGGCAGGCTTGGATGCCATCCCGGTGTGGGATGGATAAGCTAGTGACATCCGTGGTGACTGGGAGCGTATTGCTGGGAAGATGGTCTGTGTTTGAGTTTTTGCAGGAAGTCAGCTGTGTCTTGGATGAAACTCGGTCTTTGGGTGACGAGCAGTTTTAAGATGAGTTCGATGAAAGCTGATATTTCTTTGTTAGGGTCCCATGGTTTGAGATGATAGGTCTGTTGGGGTTTCCTTGTTTGTGGATTTTAGGGAGCAGGTAAGAAGTCCCTGGATTGGGTAGTGGAGGGATCAAGGTCTGACGTGTTTCTTGCAGCCCTGATGGATATGATGTGATGGTGGGTTTGAGTTTTGAAGAGAAAAGGGGAGTAGGGTCTTCCTCGAGTACTTTTATGGTCGGTAATATCAGAGTTGTCCGCTGGCTTCTTTTACGTAGCGTGTTTCACCGAGCACGAAGTCGGAGCGGTGTACGGCATTGCCCTCTTGGATGTGTAGTGGTCGGTCAGCCATCGGGCAGGTCTGGTCTTTGCGTGGAGGGATTGTCTGTGAAGACTGGCGTGCTGTCTCATAGCTGGAAGCAAACGCAGCCCTGCCCCAGCATCGTGGCCTGTGCTCTGCTATGGCAATGCAAGGAGCTGGCTCGGGCAGCTGACCTCGCTTTCCATCCCGGGCGTCCGCCCTCTGCTCCCCGGAGCTGTCTGGCCTTCGCGCTGCTGCTTGCTGGGATGAAAAGCGCCCCTGCCTTCACCCTCTGTCGCCTCGAGGGCAGGCGGCTACTTCTGGCTGAGCTCGGGGCCGAGAGGAGAGCACGTCGGGCCATTTCCGTGGGTGCATCACGGCCGGGGAGACACCGAGCGCTTTCCCTTGTGACTCTGGATCTCAGCTGGCTCTTGCCCAGCATGGACCTGGAAGCTGTCCGTGCCTAGGGTTGAGGCTGTCATGGTCCTCCATCGTGGAAGCCGTTCTTGGGGAGAAGCTGGCTGGCCCTCGCCGGGCTGCATTCAGGGCACGATGCCCGCGCTCTGTACAGCAGCGGGAGGAGCGCTGGTCTCTGATAGATAGTAAGCAAACAGCACTGCAAAAACCCCAGTGCTCTGCATCCTCAGGGGTTGGGAACTGCACCTTTAAGTGACTCCGTTCTCCAGACACGAGCAGTTTTGGGGGAGGTTGTCGCAGAGGCTCATGTCAAGAGGAGTGTCCCAGGGGTCGGTCCTGGGGCCGGTTTTGTTCAATATCTTCATCAATGACCTGGCAGATGGGATGCAGCGCAAGTCTGCACGTGACACCAAGCTGGGGGAGCAGCAGATACACTGCAGGTTGGGTTAGGATTCAGAGAGACCTCGACACATTGTGGGATTGGGCCAAAATAAATCTCATGCGGTTCAACAAGGACAAGTGCAAAGTCCTGCACTTGGGATGGCACAATCCCATGCGCTGGTGCAGGCTGGGGGTGATGGGCTGGGCAGCAGCTCTGCAGAAAATGACCTGGGGGGACGGGGGACAAGAAGCTGGACAGGAGCCAGCAGTGTGCCCTTGTGCCAAGAAGGCGACTGGCATCCTGGGCTGCATCAGTAGGAGCATTGCTGGCAGATGGAGGGCAGTGATTCTTCCCTTTATTCAGTGCTGAGGAGGCCACATCTGGAGTCCAGTGTCCAGCTGTGGGCCCCACTGCAGAAAGGATGTGGACACATTGGAGAGAGTGCAGCGGAGGGCAATGAAAATGGTTGTGGGCTGGGGGACAGGACTGGTGAGGAGAGGAGGAGGGAAATGGGCTGGTTGAGTCTGCAGAAGAGAAGACCGAGGGGGATTGAATAGCAGCCGTCACCTCCCTGCAGGGGGGCTGCAAAGAGGATGGAGCTGGGCTGGTCTCAGTGGGGGCAGATGGCAGGACAAGGAGCAATGGGCTCAAGCTGCAGCAAGGGAAGTTGAGGTTGGATAGTAGGAAAAACTTTCTCACAAGGAGGGTGGTGACGCACTGGACCAGGCTCCCCAGAGAGGTGGGGGAGTCTCCATCCTTGGAGGTGTTGAAGACCCGGGTAGACAAAGCCTTGGCTGGGATGACATAGCTGGGGCTGGTCCTGCTTGGAGCAGGGGTTGGACTAGTTGTGATCTCCCGAGCTCCCTTCCACCCTGATTGTCTGAGATTCGATTTCCTGTTAAGTCACGGCTGAATCACGAGGATCCCTCGCAGCACCACAAACGCGGGAAGAGCCCTGACCATCACAAGGTGCCACGAGTGAAAAGACGGCGTGAGCGGGACGACGGAGCAGGCAGAAGCTGCTCTAGACCCAACGCGGGGGAGGCAGGCGCAGGTGCGTCGCTGGAGAAGGCCGTTAGGAAGCAGGCATCTTTCTGGCCGGGGCAGGGGCCCAGGCAGGTGGTTTTCAGTTAGTTGAGCCAGAGACGACTACGAAATCATGTGTCAGAAATGCTGAAGTGTGTGTAAATATGAAACCCGAGGCAGACGTTTCATTTTTATTCAGGAACGGAAAACCACAGGAGCGCTGTGAGGCCCCGAGTCGTGGAGGGCCGCTGGGAGCCTTGATAAGAACCCAGACCATTATTAGAAACCGGAACAAAACCTGAAGTCTGTGGTTTAATGCCTGCTGAGGCTGTGGAAACTTGCCAAGACATGGAAGTTGCTTCATGTGCAATGCAACTCGTGGAGGGTGGAGGCTGTCCTGGCCCTGCCGATGCGATTCTCAATCACAACCCCCGAAGAAAAGGGACCTGGGGGATAAAGGCGAGCCCCGGCTGCAAAGGTGGCTACCAATGCAGCGCTGACTCAAACGAATTGCGATGCCGCTCAGCCGGTGGGAAAGGAGGGCAGAAATGCAGCAGATTTGTTCCCCTCTGCAAGAGTGTGCCAGCGCCAGCAGCGCGTTCTCAGTGCGGACACAATAGCGGTGACAGCGATGCCGCGGTCCTGCTGCTGGGCCTGAGGCAGGTCCGGATGCAACGTCCGGTGCAGTTTTGCTCAGAGGATGGACAACGGATGTGTCCGTGCTGGTTTGGACAGGGCTGATCTGGACCAGATGCTACCCTTCCAGCCCCGTTTCTCTACGAGTCGATGACAGCGCCATTAGCCGGGAGGAAGCTTTTTTTGTAGGGGCAACGGACACGGATGCAGATCTGTTTTATAGTAGAAGGTGACTGGACTTTCGACCTGAAAGAAAACAGGTTGCTGCTGCTTGTTAATGGAGGTGGGCAGCCACGTCTGTCTGCAGTGGGGCACGAGGGAGGGCAAGGCGGCACCTTCGAGATCCTGCCGTCGTAGCTCCCGATGAAGTGGCTTGCTGCCTGCCAGCACGCATGGCTTCCTGAGCCTGGTAGCTGTTAGCCTTGAGTTCCCACTGGTGCACAAGCCGTATATTGGGTTTTGGGTCAAAACTGGAGACCAGCGACTTATATGCATTGCTAACAAAAGAGGAGTGTCAACAAACACAAGTAAAGGAGGCAGCTGCGAGCATGGCACTTGGTCATAAAATGGCTTGTGTCTTTGTTTGGAAGGCCACTTCTAGCTGAGAGTGAGCATAAGCCACTTGCTACTACGGCCGAAAATGGCCTTGCAAACAGCCTCTTAAACTAAACCCTAAGGCTTTTTTTGTTATAGCTTCAAATGAATATAAAGCTAGGAAAGATTTGGTGGTTACAGGTCCAGTTCCTAAAGTGTTTGACAAAAGTGGAGCGCAGTGAAACGCAGAGCTATGTACTCTGCCTGCCTCATGTTGATTCATACACAAACACACACGAAGATATATATGTGTGTGTGTGTGTGTGTGTGTATACACATAGAAAGAGAGAGAGAGTATGTGTGTACGTATACATGTGTGTGTGTGTGTGTGTGTGTGTGTGTATACACATAGAAAGAGAGAGAGAGTATGTGTGTACGTATACGTGTGTGTGTGTGTGTGTGTATACACATAGAAAGAGAGAGAGAGTATGTGTGTACGTATACGTGTGTGTGTGTGTGTGTATACACATAGAAAGAGAGAGAGAGTATGTGTGTACGTATACGTGTGTGTGTGTGTGTGTGTATACACATAGAAAGAGAGAGAGAGTATGTGTGTACGTATACGTGTGTGTGTGTGTGTGTGTATACACATAGAAAGAGAGAGAGAGTATGTGTGTACGTATACATATGTGTGTGTGTGTGTGTATATACACATAGAAAGAGAGAGAGAGTATGTGTGTACGTATACATATGTGTGTGTGTGTGTATATACACATAGAAAGAGAGAGAGAGTATGTGTGTACATATACATGTGTGTGTGTATATACACATAGAAAGAGAGAGAGAGTATGTGTGTACGTATACGTGTGTGTGTGTGTGTGTGTGTATAATGCGTGTGCACACACACGCACACTGTGTTCTTGTTCTGTAACATTTTTCTCACTTCCCTGAGAAAGCCTTACTCGAAGACACTTGTGCCATCTAGGTGGTTGTACCTATTCGATCGCCTTTTGCTAGACTTAGTACACGTGACACAGTTGTGTCTGACGGTTGGCCACAGTTGAGTGGACTTGGATTGAAGGGGTTTTCAGTGCAGCCTGGGTTTAGACACGTCACCGTGGGTCCCCGGTGTCCCCAGTCAGATGGGTTGGTGGAAGATGATGTTCAAACTGCTGCTGAAAAGGGTTGCTGTTTATCAGATGCTGCTCAGAGTGAAATGCCCGGCTCGCACCACTGAAACATCGCTTGTCACCACCATGCAACTCCTGCCCAGACCGAGGTCCCTTCCACCCTAAACTTCTGTGAATCGGGGAATAAGATTAACCAGAAGAGAGAGCTGACACATCTGTGATGCTAGAGGAGTGTGCGAGTACAGGGACACGGTGGGAGTTGATGACTGCCAGCCGAAACAGGGACCCACGAGGTTGTTGTGTGACTTTACAAGGCTATTTCCTCAAATGGGCCCCAGCTTGCAAAAAGACGGGAAGGACATCAGGGTCACAATCTCTCTGGTTTTGCTTGAGGAGGTTGGTTTAACAACAGCTGCAATTAGTTAATACAGCGGAGGGAACAGGCCAGAACTGGTGCCCGGGCTCCGTCGTGACACTACTGGTATTTCAAGTGCAGCCAGCAAACCCAAGCAGCGGAGCAAGGCACCTCGGAGACTAACCAAGCCCAGTTAATCAGTCTAATTAACAGGCCAGTTATAATAAGGGTTCGCAGTTGTGTGCAAGAACGAACGGTGTTGAAATGCTGCCCAGTTTGTCTGGGAAAGGAAGAAGCATTGTTGGGACTGGTACCACACCGCTCTCTCTGTGGTTCTCTCATTCTCTGGGTGCGTCTACACATGCACTTCAGCACGACTAAATTTAATGTGCATTAAGCAATTTTTGGCAGATGTTGGCTCTAAAGTTAGTGCCAAGTCCTGCAGCCCTGCCACGTGCCCCTAGTGGCTGGGAAGACCCAGCACTAAAGTTAGTGCCAGGTTGCATCTACATGCGCATTAATGCGCTTTAACTAATCGCGCCTAAATTTGCCATTTTTAATGCGCGTTAAGGGTGTGCACATGTAGATGCGTGCCCTTAATGTGCGTTAAATTAGGCTAAAGCACATTAATGTGTCTCGTGTAGATGCTCCCCCTGTCCCCTCCGATCTCTTTGCTGTGGTGTAGAAAGGTTTGAGGCGCGGTGTTTGAGGTGAAGCTGCATGGCAGAAAGCTTTGAGCCTTGCAGCTGGCTGACGTGCCCCTACGTAGACAACCCCCCCAGGGGCAATAACCTTGTCTGTTTGCCTGCAGGAATTGCATGGACTTGTGCTGAAGCCAACTCTGGGGATGTCGCTCTTTGGATGGAAATTTGGGAAGAAGAAATTCAAAGGTGAGTGAGCTCCGGCAGCGCTGCCCAGGTCCCGGGGCAGCACTTCGCCTCCCCAAGCAGCTCTGGATGCTGAGCGGATGCTTGCGTGCAGGTCTCACCCCCACGGAGCAGCGCTTTGTTTCCGTTCGCAGGGTGCGGTTCTCCGGGGCGGGGGCGAGCTGTGCATGGAGCCCCAGGGCACCGGAGGAGGGTTAGACCAAACGGATGCGCTGGGAGATCCTTGGCTTTGCATCGCTTTGCATGGCGCTGCCCCTTGGGTTGGTCCTGTGGCTTTGGCCCTCCAGCAGCCAGCCCCAAGAGCCTGGATAGCGCCGATCCTGCCTCTGGGCTCTCTTCCCCAGGGAACCTGGCACCAAACTGTCTCCGCTTGTATGCTGCCTTCCTGTTTTGCCTTGCAGTCGAAGGCAGCTTTTAGACCCAAAGCACCTCTCAGACCATGCCAGCTCTTTGTTTTCACTTGGTTTTTGACTGCGGAAAAAATAATAGAGGTGTTTTTCAATTGCAAAGAACTCGGAAAGACCACAGCAGGTCTGAACATTTTGGACCTGCTGGATTCCTGTTTGAAATTTCTGGGTTTATCTTGGGAATTGCGTTGGCACGGCTAACGCTGCGCGCCATCCCTGCAGCACCTTGAGGCACTATGGCACTTCCAAGTGTTCCTGTTTGGGTCGGTGTGGCTGTTTCCCTACCCCGGAGGGGCAGCACGGGGGTACCCGTGTTTCACCCCGCAAGCCGGATGGGACGGGTGTGTCTATGCCACCCCCCTCCCGAGCCCAGGGCTCAGCAAACTCGCAGGCTTTCCTAGGAGAAAAGCAGCACTCTGGTGTGGCCTTGCAGGGACCCTGGCACCAGATACTAGACCCACCTAATTGCTGGGTTTAGGGGCACATGCAGCAGAAATGCTTGGGCAGGGCTGGACTCTCTGGGATAGTCCCCATCTTGACAGGGAGGCAGCACAGACATGCTCGGAGAGGCTCTAACATCCAGGATTTCACCCAGTTCGGGACCTTTCCAGCTCCGGCACCACGGCATCTAGGCTAGGCACCAGTGTGTGCGTGCATCGTCGCTGGGAGCACCCAGGCTTGGATACGAGCGCTCTTCTTAGTCCTGACCAAGCAGAAGGCTGCTTTTTCCATGAGCATCACACGCGTTGTGTTTTCTGATCATCGTCCCGGTCCAGAAAGAGGATTTTCCTGCTCAGGGTAGTGCCGGTATCTGCTCCTCAGAGGGGCAACGCTGCAACCGCATGCATCAGCTTGTGCGCTGCACGAGAGCAGAGGAGCAATCGGAGCCCGCGAGAGAGCAAGGAGCAAAATTCACGGGGAAAGAATTGAAGTGGTTCTGAAAACAATGGGCATGGAGAGCGCCAAGGATTAAGAGCTGAGCCAACAGCTTGATCTTCTTTTAGCTATAGATGTTTAGTCCTTGCACTTCGGAAGAAGTTTTAAGAGCTTCCTGATGACGAATGCAGGGCATTTTCGAGGAAGCCTTCCCTTTTTCTCTTTACAACTTCACAACTTCCTGTTTTTTCATTCCTCCCAGGTTCCGCTCAGTGATTCTCATTGAATTCTGGGAAATTAGGAGTGGAAACTAGTCTTGAAAGAAGAGGAACAGTGTTTACTTTTACCAGGAAAAAACAAACCAAGAAGTGTTTGAAGGTTATTGTTGGAGCCGATGCAAAGCTCTGGCTCCAGTCGCCGCACCCAGCGCGCGTGGCGGTGGCTCGGCCCTGGGGCTGCCTGGTGAGACGGTGCAAGCCCCTGTTAGGTAGGAGGTTTTGCAAGGGAGGATTTCACTGCTCCAACAGTAAAAGAGCTGCAGGTTACAGACGGGGAGATTAAGTCATTGTTTGACCAGTGATCAGCAGAAAAACTAATATTTAAAGAAAGTGTTTACTTTTTAAACTCCTGGGTAGAGTTCCCCTTTCGCTGTCACTGATGTGACTCCACCGAAGCCAGTAGATAGATGTAGGATGTGCTGCAAAGTCCAGGTCGTGCGTTTGGGCAGCAACGTGATTTCTGCTATGCGATGAAAACGGCGAGGAGCAGAAAGACCCGGTTCGTTAGTCGTGGGCTGACGACGTGGTCACGAGAGGGAAAGCTGCGCCGGGTGAGGGTTTTCCAGGAGCGACGGGCAGGTCGTGGTTAGAGGAAGTGGTTGACTTCTCGTGTGAATAGAGATGGCCTGAGTTGACACATCTCGATGACGGCGCCCGTCAGCTCTGTGCAGAGGCAAGCTCCACCCGTGCCTCCTCAACTGGGAGCTAGCAGAGCTCATCGGTGCGTGTGCAGCGCCATGCCGTGACAGATAACACGCGTGTCTCGGTGCGGCGTTGCCAGGGAGCGGTGTAGACAGCCCCCCGCAACGGGACTGAGAACAGAGTCTAGGCTCCAGAGCCAAACGCGCAAGGAGGGCAGTGATTAATTAATACCTGTGACGCTGGCCTGCACCCGATGGGAGCTGCTAGCCGATGCTGATGGAAAGGAGCCCAGGTTGAACGCGAGTGAGTTCCCGCCGGCTCCGAGTGGGTCCATGTGGATTTTGAGAGAGGAAAGTGCCTGGCCCCATGTCCAGAGCCAGCTCCATGCTGATGTACAGCGCGGGCGCTGGAAACACGAGTCACGTTTCTACTCGCAGCAGGTGGGAGACTGGTTTTCATCACAAAAACATCATTTCAATAGGTTGGGAATATTTGGGGACACGATCTTCATTTTGACAAGCAGTCCTCTAGGAAGAATCATTTTGACTCCAGGAAAAACATGTTATTTTCATCCTTTTCAAATGCTGCTTTGACTATTATTTGAATCGGGTTTGCTGACGTGTTGGCTGCAGAAGCTGTGCGCAGCGTGGGGCGGTGTCCAACCATTTCAGTGCAATGCACATGGGAGGTGCATCCCGTCTAGCAAAGACGATGCGATGCTTCAGTTCGTGTGAGGTAGCAGCTGCCTTCCTGAATTTTAAAATAAATAGAATAGACTATTTCAACCCCTCCTCCTGACATGCCAGCGTTTAATAATGCGTGACACACTCGGTGTACACTCAGCTCCATCCTCTGAGTCGGCGGTGAAGAGGTTGAATCGTACCGGGACCAGGACAGGCTCCTGGGGACTCCCGCGCGATGTCTCCTGCACCCCAGACGAATCCAACATCTAGTAAAACTCCTGTCAACTCTGACATGACGCACGGTATGACTCCCAAACCCGCCATGGGTCTTTGTGCACGAACAGCAAGAGCTCGGTGTCACGTTGACGACTTGCGTTCGTCTTGGAGTCGCTAGTGACTCCGAGATCCCTTTCCATGGCCGTGCTGCGGAGGAGGCCTGGAAGCGCGCTGGTGATTCCTTCTCCCCAGGGGCAGCACCTTGCATTTGTCCTTATTGAACTGCATCCTACTCTGTTCTGCCCAGCTCTCCAACCTGCCCAGATCCACCTGGGTTCATCCCCTACTCTCTGCTGTCTTAACTTTACCCCATCATTTCGTGTAATCTGCAAATTTGGGCAGAGTGCTTTCCACGCCCTCGTCCAAGTCACCGACGAAGACATTGAAGAGCATCAGTCCAAGGACCCCCACAAATGTGATCCTTAATAATTTTTTCAAAGGTTTTCCCAAGGATACAGGTGAGGCTAACTGGTCGATAGTTACCCGGATCCTCCGTCCTCCCCGTCTTGAAAACAGGGACCACATTGGCCCTTTTCCAGTCCTCTGGGACCTGGCCGGAGCACCGCGAGCGCTCGAACAGCCGTGCCAGCGGGTCTGCTGTGACACCGGCCAATTCCTTCAGCGCCCTTGGGTGAAGTTCATCCGGCCCCGTCACTACGTCTGAATGAGCTCTCGGTGGGCTGGCGTCCCTCCTATCTGCAGTCCAATTGGGAGATGTGTCCTGATCCGATTTCAGGACTACAGAGGCAAAAAACTCATTGAAGAGCTCAGCCTTGTCCCCCCATCTGGCACTAATTGCCCTAGTTTGATCTGTAGGGTCCGATGCTACCCTGCGCCTTCCTTTTGCTCCCTGTAGACCTGACGAAGGACTTCTTGTTGTCTTTAATTGTTGTCCTCAGCCTAAGTGCTAATCCTGCGTTGGCCTTCCTGTCTGATTCCCTGCACGTGTGAGCCAGGGAGGTGTACTCCTGCTTGGTAGCTACCCCCTCTTTCCACACCCTGCTTGCCTCTTTTTTTGCCCCAAATCTTTTCTGGATTTCCCAGTTCAGCCAAGAGGCTTTCTTGGCCCCTTTGTCCCCTTTGAGAGACGCTGTCAAAAGCCTTACTAAGTGGCTTAGTAGCCACTAAGTAGAATAATAAGCCACTTAGTAGCCACTAGGTAGAATAATATCACATCCATCCGTCCCCCATCACCTAGTCATCGAAGGAAAACAGTCTGCCTAGGCATGATTTGCTCTTGATAGGTGCTTGATCAGGTCCTTATAAATTAATCAACGGATTCATCGTTTGCTGCAATACCTTTCCAGTTATTGAAGTCGGGCTGGTCTGTAATTGTCTGGATCTGCCTTGTTGTATATTTACTCCTTTCCAGTCTCCTGGGACCTTGCTTGGCCTCTGCGAGTGCTCAGAGACAGCAACTGCTTGAAAAGCACTTTTCTCTAAAGAACTCAGAAATGCTTGGTGACACATTGCTGCATCTTGCACCAAATTACAGCGAAGCACGAGCTCCCGGCGTGGTGCTAGGGATGCATCGTCAGGGTGCCGTCATCTGTGCTTTTGCTGCATTCTCGTTATTAGATGAAGTGTATTTCACTAGTGAGCCCACGTAGGTTTGAAGTGCAAGTGCAGGAGAGAAGCAGATAAGGGCTTTCAGAGTCATCTTTCTTCCTGGCGATCCTGGAAAGCTTGGCAAGTCAGGGACTAGCATCGCATTTTGTATTCAAGTTAAACATCGACTGTTGGCAAGAAGGAAATCGTTCCCATTTGCATGCAGCTTGCTCTAGGGAAACCAATGTTGTTGTGCATCTTGTATGCAGATACCACTGATATATAAGGAGAATTTCCTGGTGCATTCAATGCCCTGCCCAGAAGTGTGTTAAAACATTGTCTCTGTGTTTGCAAATTCCAGCGATGAAGTCTGGGCTCAGCTTGGTACCAGGCATGTACATAGACACCCCCTGACCCACGCAACTTGCATCTTACAACCATCTCCCTCTCTCTTCCTCCTCGCTTCCCGGAGGAGCGATGGGAAAGCAGCACTCCCGGAGGCTTCTTCCTTCATTTTTGTTAATTAAGGGCGGTGCTTGGATATTGCAGGAATGGTCTCCAGGTAGGAACCGAGGGACCAGCAGGTAGGAGTCATAGGAAAGTGGGGCTGTCAGGGATCTGCGGAGGCAGCATCAGCCCTGTGCAAACCAGCCCAGATGAACCCATTGCCCAACCTCTGAGCAGAACTACAGAGTCAGCCCTGACTCAGCCCCAGGCATCACACTTGTCCCTGCCGCAGGGAAATCAGGGGGCTGCCAACATGCTGCTGCTGCAAAGGGGGTTCAGAGATGCTCCAGGGAGCCCAGGCAGGGCCGTGCCCCCGCTGCAGAGGAAGGCAAACCCCCCAGACTAGGGGGGAAATCCCTTCCTGCCCCCAATGCAGCATTGGTCTGGCCCTGTTGCAATAGGAGTGGGGAAAAAGTTGCTCCCCGGCTCCATGGGGCATCCAGCAAAGCCCAGAAGCCTGGGAAAGCCGTCCACAATCACAACTCGAGGCTTGTGACTTCCCCAGGAGAGGCTGAATGAAAGCCTCTTCCACCCTCCCCAGGGCTATTTGTGGGGCTTCAGGCTAACCCGGCTCAGGGTGCAAGGATTGTCCCTTGGAAAGCGCCGAAGAGCACGTAAAGCAAAGTCCTCCTCAGTGCCTGAGCGGGCAATGGGCCCTTTCAGGGACAGGGAGATCGCTCCGTGCAAGTGCATTACCCAGGCAGCGCCCTCCAAGCTGAGCCGGGGCCTCGGCCAGACCCGCGGCGTCGGGCTCGAGCTCTGGAAAGTGGTTTCTCTGCGGCCGCACCCTTGGCAGCTGCAGAAACGAGCCCCGCGCCACTCCCGGGGCCCGTCCAAAGGCCGCACTCTTGGCTCTGCTGCTTCAGCATCCCTCAGAAGCAAGTTTCCAGGCTCTGCAGCCAGGACGTGGAGCCTGTCTTTCACGAACGATTGCCACACAACAGCCCTAAATAAAAAGGGGGCCGGCTGGCCGGGAAATTACATTTATAGCTGCGTTTTGGATGTTATTTCATCCGGATGTTGTTTTGTGGCTTTGCTCCTAAATCCGTCTGCCTGGGAAAGCAACTGTTTTCCCAGTGACTCCTCGTTCTGGTCAGACCGAGGTCTGGCACGCGATCAGGGTGACGTGCGCGGAGCGTTTCCACGGGGCGCTGGTCTTTGCCAGCTATGAAGCGGTCACTGGAGGCACACGGCCCGGTGTGGGGCCTCAGTGCTTCTCTCCAGTGACTCACGCCGAAGGGAAAAAAGTTTGCTTGGAGCCGATGGGGCTCCCGGGAGTGGAAATCCTCGTGCTGGAGCGGCGCTCCGCGTCCAACCGTTATGGCTGCATCTGCGAGCACGCATGGTAGAAGCTGGCAGCTGCAGCCGAAATGTTTTGAGCTGCGGTTTCCATCTGTGGGGTTGGAGGGACAGCAAGAGGTTTCAGTAGCTGCGGTTAGACACTGGTCCTGCATTGCCTTGACTCTTGTTGCTGCTTCAGGAGGTGCTGGAGGACGTGGCTGGGGCGTGCCATGTGGAGCAGGTCCCAGTGCCTGGACGCGGGCAGCGACAAGTCTTGCAGCTCCCGAGAGCTGAGTTGGACGTCTCCGGGGAAGCCCCCGTGCATCCTTCAGAGGTTGCACCTGGGCCTGCTTCCTTTGCAGCGATCTGCAAGCCACTGCAGGGACCCTGCCTTCTGGGCACACTTACGTGCAACGTCCGGTCGTCCCCTTCCAAAGTCACACGCAACACGGTGTCTAGGCGTGTGTCTGCACCGCGGCAGGGAGAGATGGCGAGGGGTTTGGAGCCCCCTGAATAGTTGGGTGGGGATTGCAGGGGTCCCTGCTCCGGGAAGAGCCAGGCACAGTGAGCCCTTCTGAAGGGACAGGGTTATTTTGGGCTAAGCCCTCTGGGATGCTTCACCTGGCGCTGAGCTCCTTGCCCAGCTGGACAGCTGTCCAGCTGGACAGACCCTGCCTTTTGCTGGTGGCCGGCGCTGCTGGGGTGTCGCATCTCTGACCGGCTCCTGCGTGTGTGGTGATGGTGCCGCTGAGCTGTGCGGCTTGTGCTCAGGCTTGGGGGGATCGGGACCCCTGGGTTTCCTTCCTGTCGTCCCTCTGACATGCAAGTGTGTGGCTGGGCTGAGCCACAGGGTGCTCTTGCATTCCCGGGCTCAGCAAGTGCATGTCCATGGGCTCGTGGCAGCGGGTCTGGTTCGCCATTAGAAGTGGGAGCTGGATGCCAGGACCCTCCTGCGGTCAGTCTCCAGCTTTGCTTGCATTTTAGGCAAGTCCGGCTAGCCCCACTGGGCCTCAGTTTCCTAAATGGTGCAAAGAGGCAGAATATTTGCCCAGTGAAACGAGCACAAAGATTCATGAATGCATATTGGAAGTGGTCTGAGGTCCTTGCATTGAGCCTCTGGGCTAGCCAAGTCCTTGCTGCGTTGGGGTGGTGATGCCCTCCACTGCCCAGAGGGACGGGATTGCAAGGAGCTCACGGCATCACTGCAGAGATTTGATGGAGGGAGAGGCAGTTCAAGGCTCATTTGTCTAGTGTTAAACCTGACTCCCCGAGGGAGATGGGATAAGCAGACAGGAGGATTCACCTGTTACACTCATGCTAATTTTGGCACCACCATGAAGGAGCGTGTTGGTCTGCGAACTCCTGAGTGCTACAATCCCAGCGCTCCGGGTGGGAACCTGCCGCACGTCCCCGAGCCCGGGCATCATCTCTCTGGGCTTGGGGATGTGCAGCAGTTCCCAGTCTCTCCTTCTGGCTGCTGCTTCGCTTGTGCATGTATTCATTGTTATCCAGTACATCCTAATTTCCCTGCTGCAATCTAATGTGTTTCCTCTTCCCTACAGAGGAAGAGAGGCAGCTTCAGGCAAACAACCGGGACTTCAACCTGCAGTTCCAGTATGCTGTAAGTAGCAGCCCCGTTTCGTGCAGAGCAGTGACCGGGTCCGCTCCTCCCTTGCAAGTGTCCCTCCGGTCCTGTTTGTGGTGTGCGCGAGGTTTTGTTACAGTCGGGTTGCTTTTGGGAGGAAGGGGAGGGGACCTTACTGTGGGTTTGGAAAGGACTGTTGTAGAAGATGCTTCTGCTAGGACCGGAGCAGAGGGTCCTGGCTAGAGCGTCTTGCCCCTCCGCTCTGGGTCAGACCGATCACCATCTTTAGGGTTAGGAAGGAATTTTCCGTCCTGGTCAGACTGGTCCATACTGGGGGAGTTGCAGCAGGGGCACGGCCTCTCAAATGTCTATTAACATCCTTTTACAGCAGCAGGATGTTGGCCGCCACAGTCCCCCTGCTTCCCCCGGGGTAGGGTTGGGTGTGATGTCTTGAGTTGTGTCATAGATGTTAGAGTCGGAAGGGACCTCAATAGATCATCAAGTCCGACCCCCTGCATAGGCAGGAAAGATGGCAGTCTTCTGCAGGGTTTAGATGATGGGTTTGTCTGGGACGGTTTGCACAGGGCGGATCCTGCCTTAGGCAGGGGTTGGACTGGATGTGATCCCCGCAGCTCCCTGCCAGCCCCGCTGCTCTAAAGTGACTTGCAAGTCCGAGCGGTGGCAGGATCTGGCCCCAAATAAGCAGAGGAAACTTTGCCTGAAAAATGCTGCTTTGTTGGAAGCGTAGCTTTCCAGGGAAATGTTGCTCTCCACGGCTCCTCCAGCAGGGATGATGCAGTTGGGCTGGTCCTGCTTGGAGCAGGGGTTGGACTAGATGGTCTCTTCCCACCCTCATTTTCTATTATTCTTTGATTCCTGGCCTGGGTTCGGGGACCCTGACAGCGGTTGCATGAAGCTGATGTGGCTTTGAGTCCATTTTGGTGATACCAGCCACCCAACAGCATCACTGAAACTTATTGGACAGAGTCGGGCAGCAGCGGCCGGGGTCCTGGAAACACGGTGCATTAGTGGCTTTCTTTTAATGAAAACTTCACAGCAGTTGTTTAGCGGCAGATTTCTGAACTGGACTGAAAGCCAATCTCAAAATGCTAGGGTTTCCCATGAAACGGGTGTTCAGCGTTTCGGCTGGCTCCTGCAGCGAGCCCTGTCCCGGCAAAGGAACCGGGTGCTTTGTGGTGGCTCGGCTTTGCATGTGAAGCAATGCAGAGGATGTGGAGGCTCCCTGGGGGATGCAGCTTTGGCACAGTGGTTGTGCACGTAGGTGTTAAGTGCAGAGAGCTAGATGAAGACGATGCTCCACGTAAGCCATAGGAAGCTGGGGGCTGCAGCGTGCGCCTGGGTGACCCGGGAGCGGGGAGGTTGGGATGGGGAGTCCGCTTGCACACGGGCGTGGGAAGAGGCATCTTCCTCCAGCCAGCTGGCTGCTCCCATGTGTTGTGAAGTGGGAGGATTGATCCTTGTCCAGCCCATCCTCCTATCTCTCCACCTTCTCCCCCAGCTTGGAAGGAAGATAATGGGTGTGTGTGTGATGGATTAACCCCTACTCCTTCCTGGCTCCCAGCAGATGTGCTGCACATCTGTAGATCTAGGGGCGTGATGTCCTAAAGGTCAGCCAGGCCGGGACCGTGTAGCCTGGCACCTGCAAGAACCGGCATGCCGTGGCCTTCTGTTAAGGTTTGTGGGTGCGGCAGCTCCGTCTTGCTGTCGTCTCCCTGCCCTCCACACGCCAGGCACCAGCCGAGGTCCCAATTCTGCAGCCTGCATTGCGGGAGCTGCAACTGGATTTTGCCTGGTGCCTGCCAGGTACTGCCCTGCCAGGTCTGTGTGCATTTGCAAGAGCTCGTTCTTCTTCCAGCCCAGCAGCTTTGCTCTGCAATTCGGCACGGCTTCAGGGCCATGTCACTAGGGCTGTGCATTTGTGCAAACAGCTCTGGAGTTGGCTGCCGGATAACAGGAAAGGCAAGGCCAGGCCTGAGGACCAGAAGCGCGCCGCAGCTCCATCACGGGGGTGGAGTCCCTATCCTGCCCGCACAGCGTCTGTCCCCCCCATGTTGTCTGTCTGTCTCTTTGTGCCACACCGGTCAATGCCTCTCTCGAAGGCATTGCCTCCTGTGATGCAAACAGACGCTGCCTGGGTCCGAGCTGCAGATGGGAGGTCTTGTCTCTTGCAGCTGGACGTGGCCCCTGCACGGCCGTTCCAGGGGGAAGCCCGGAGGGTCTGCCCCGTGGACCCCTGTCAGCTTGCCCATGCTGTCCCTAAGCAATGCTCCTGACTGTGTGCCATCCTCTGCCCTGTGCTAAGCCGGGGAGCCGGGTCCGGGTGCGCCCTGCTCAGCGCATGCAGCAGGCGCGGCGCCGGCAGGACTCCTTCCACCCTGGCAGGAGCACGCTGGGGGCATGCACGCTCCACAGCACCCAGGTTGGTGGGGGGAGAGGCCGAGCTGCCCTTGACGTGCATCTGCATCGAGTCTTGTGACTTGACCCAGGCACCACTCTTCTTGCATCGCAGGATCAGGACCTGGCCTTTTTCTTTCTGCAGAAAGCGAGTGCCTGCTGTGCCCTGGGTGCAGCATCAAGGTCGCCTGCGCCCTGGGCCCTCCAGGCTGTTTTCAGTCTCATGCTGTTGATTTTTAACTTGGTTCCTGGTGCTTATTCTGTGTGCTGGGCTGGGCTGGGAGGTGCGTGACCTAGGCACTAAAGCAAGCTGAACTGCAGGGTCCGCGGGTTCAGTTTGTGGGAGGACGCTGACCGTGCGGCCGAGGGCTAGCTGCGTCCCTTGGCCTCCGTTCCCCTTGCTCGGTGTCATTACAGTAATGATATTTGTCTGGGAGGGCGGTTATGCACGCCGGGCTCTGTTTGCAACCTGCCTGGAGAGCTGCAGGTGGAAGGCACCCTCACCTGTGTACACAGATGCAAATGCACTTTCCTAGAGACTCTCGTGGCTCACAACTGGGTGTAACTCGGTGCCGTTGGGTATTAATGGGGTCAAGGATCAGCGCCGGGCGGGCGGGCGTGTGCATCACGGCCCTAGGAAGTGAGTTCGAACGACAGATGAAACCTGCTTCCAGGGTGAGGCCGGTCTGAGCTGCTGACCGTTCAGAACAGGCTTTGCTGGGGGCGTTGACTCTCCCTCCGGCGGTTTCTGGGGTACAGGGCTGTTCCGGTCCCCGATTCCCGTCTTCCTTGCAGGATCGAATCCGAGGTTGCATGTGCGGGGTGCTATGGGCACGTCCCTTCCCACCCTCACTTTCTGAGTCCGTGTGTCGCCAAGGTGTCTAAGCCCTGACCTAGGTTTCTTCCCACTCCCTGCATCCTGCCCTGTTACCTCCACCTTTGCACCATGACAGCAGTCAAATGCACCTTGTGCTGCTGCCACAAGGAAGTCCACGTTTATTTGTGCAGCGAGCAAAGGTGGGAGTGACTCAGTCCATGCCAGCCAGGCATGGGGGGCGGTGAGCGTGGCAAGGCTTGTGAGCCAGCTTGCACATGGTCCCAGAGGGAAACTCTTGTGAGGAAGTGTTCGGAGCCTGCCCCGGGAACGGGGTTTTTACATGCTTTGATGGCAATAGGAAAGGGAGCGACTGGCGCTGGTTCTCTTCCGTGGCTGCTTTGACAGACAGTGGTGCAGGAATTGAAATAAACTGCTCGTTTCCCAGTGTCGTGGTGTGCTGGAAACGTGGCCCTGATGGGAGACGCTTGCTCACGTGCTGCAGCACACAGGTTGGAGGTGGTGGCTTAGCAAATGCACTGGGCACGGTGTGTGGAGCCCCAAGCCATCAGCTCCACCCTGCCAGGACTGCCCAGTCTCAGCGCGATGACTGTGCAGTGATGACCAGGGATCCTGGTTTTCTCCCATTTGAAAAAAAAAAAAAAAATCCCAAATTTTCTGATTTAAAAAAATAACCCCAAATCCACACTTTTCCATGATTAACATGAAACACTACTGCATGCATGCATGCATACGTACACACCACCCGCGTGCCCTGAGAATGAGCCATCTCTCCTGTCTGCCCTCAATGCAGGGCGGGATGTTATGTGCTCCACCCCATCATCCTGGCCCACAACATGCCCCAATTTTTGGGTGCAAGCCGGTCCCGACAGTGCCCCCGTGTCCCGATAGAGCATCAGGAGCTACAGGAGAATGGCAGCACTGCACTAAAGTCCTTGGAGAGATGCCAGTCAGCAGACACGTTGCTATCGGTGCCCAGGCAAGGGCTTGGAGCTTCTCCATAGCAATGAGATAACGCCGGAGCCGTGAAAAGGGCTGATGTTTGGGTTACCCCACAGCAGGGCTGTTTAGCAAGGGAGCTGATGAGAGGTGCAAAGGCCATAGACATCCAACCTGCACGCCCTGGAACAGGAGGGGAGCCCAGCGCCACGGGTCGGGGCTGGTCCCCACTGCACAAAACCAGAGCCCTGGTCCTGAGGCTCCAGGGGAGTCCCTCTCCTCTCCAGATGGGTTCCCTGCAGCTTTTGGCCCTTCTCCAGTTCGGGGAACATGCACGCTAGGACAGGACGACAAGCCCTGCTTGTGTCCAGCACACGTCCTTGCCGGGCCCTGGACCAGAGCTGTCCAGAAGGGCCATGCCTGCCTTGCACCGGGCTGGTGTGCGCTTCCCAGGAGCGGTGGAGCGTGCGTGCATCTCGGTGCCTCTTGCATTACACCCTGGCGAGGTGGCTGAGTCCTGTCTAGTCCGCTCTGCCAGGGTGTTGGCCTGTCTGTCTGCTTGGTTGGTTTGGAGCCCTTCGTGTGTGTGTGTGTGTGTGTGTGTGTGTGTGTGTGTGTGTAAAGGTTTGGTAAATTAACTTGGAAGAGGGGGTGTGTGTGTGTAAGGGCTTGGTAAATTAACTTAGATGAGGTATGCATGCATGCATGTGTGTATAAAGGCTTGGTAAATAAACTTGGAAGAGGGTGTGTGTGTGTGTGTGTGTGTGTGTGTGTGTGTGTGTGTGTATAAAGGGTAAAGGCTTGGTAAATTAATTTAGATGAGGTATGCATGCATGTGTGTATAAAGGCTTGGTAGATGAACTTAGAAAAAGTGTGTGTGCACGCATGTGCACATAAAGACTTGGTAAATGAACTTGGACAAGGGAGGTATGTGTGCGTGTGTGTAGCCATACCTGCCACTGCACATGCACACGCACACACTGTTTAACGCCCCGGTTCCCGGAGGAATCTGTGTGTTGATCACAGCGGATCCCGAGCTGCCAGGGGAAAGGAAGGGTTTGGAGTTGCTGCTGTGCACAATGCTATTGCTAAATATAACCGAGTGGAAACCCCCATTGAAATGGGCTGTGCTGCAACTGCTTTTCCTGTGCCCCCCTCCCATGCGTTTGCTTTTCTGTTTCCGCAGAGCAATTCCATCAAAACCTCGAAATACAACGTCTTCACTTTCCTGCCTCTCAACCTGTTCGAGCAGTTCCAGCGAATAGCCAACGCCTACTTTCTTTTCCTGCTGATCCTGCAGGTAGGCGTTTTTGCCCTCGGCTCTGAGCACCGCGGGGCTGCGGGTCCACGTGGATTAAAATGCAAACTGCGTCTGAGGGCACCCCAGTGTCGATGTCAAATAGGGGAGCAAGGGCAGACGGTGCAACTGCGCTCCAGTTCCCGTTCCAGACACCGAGGCCTTTTGATGCACTGGGTTGAGGTTTCAATGTCAATATTTGTCAAATATTATTGTGCCCATGTCCCATCTGCTTTCTGCACTGCCCCTTTGTACACACGGGTGAGTAGAGCCAAGGGTTGCTTTTGGGTTTGCAGTTTTGAAGCCCCGGGTAGACAAAGCCTGGGCTGGGAGGATGCAGCTGGGGCTGGTCCTGCTTGGAGCAGGGGTTGGACTAGACGTGACCTCCCGAGTTTCCTTCCACCCTTGTTTTCTATCATTTTAACTCCCCTGCACGCCAGCTGCTGCCTCATCTTTTATCCTTATCTTTCTTCTTGTTCAAAGACAAATGGCTGGTATTGCCTTGCACTGAGGGGGCACGGAGGGAGCCAACTTCACAGCCATTACCATCGTCACAGCCACATGGAGGGGAGCAGCACTTAGAGCAAGGGTTGCAGCTAATTGACACAACCCTGGGGAGAGGGCTGGCAGGGGGTATAACTGCACGCCGGCACGTGTAGCCCATAAGTTGAATCCACCATAACCTGAAGATGAGCCAAGAGGGTGCTCTTGTTGCAAAAGAAGCCAACAGCATATCCTGGGTTGTATCGACCTCAAGTGTCATTTGCAAACCAAGGGCAAGGATCCTGCTGCGCTATTCAGCCCTGGGAAGGTCTCACCTGAAGTCCTGTGTCCGGTCTCGGGCCTTGCACTTCGAGAAGGATGTGGATCGGGTGGGGAGAGTCCAGTGCAAAGCGGCAATGATCGTGGGCCTGGAGGCGAGACCGCGGAGGGGAAGCTGAAAGAACTAGGGCTCTTTAGAGTGGAGAAGAGACAACTGCAGGGTGGGGGGTGATAATATTCCTCTCCTACCTGAAGGGCAATGGCAGAGAGGATGAAGATGAGCTTTTATCCATGGCTGCAGGAGACAGGAGTAGGAGCAATGGCCTCAAGCTGCTGCAGGGGAAACTGAGGCTGGAGGCGAGGAGGAGCTTTGTGCCCGAGGGTGGTCAAGCATTGCAGCCAGCTGCCTGGAGAAACGGGGGCATCTCATCTTGGACATTTTCAAGAGCAGTTTGGGCGGATGCTCGCCTGCAGGATGCTCCTGCCTTGAGCGGGGGCTGGACCAGATGACTTTGTGAGCCACCTTCCCGATGGGGCTGTGATCCTGTATAGCAGGGGTGGGGTAGGCGGAAATCCCATTGTCGAAATCCATGGCTCACGTTGGCCCTGGGCTGCCCTTTGCCCCTATCTGATGATAAAGTGCCTCTTCCTGAAGGCTGTGCTTATCTCGCAAGCCCTTATCAGGCCCTCTGCCCTTTGGCACGGTGCTAAAACAGTGCTAAGCACCATGAACTTTGTTGCTATCAAAGATCCTCATACCTTCAAGGGACTGATTATGTGGCCAGGTGCATGATTTAAGTTTAAGCTTCATTAGTCATCCAAGTGCAAACAAGCCTGGAAAACCCTCTGGATGCATTGCCCTTTTCCAGGTGTCATAGGGCTGGAGCCTGGGCGAAGCCACGATGGTCCAGGAAACACCAGGCAGGCAAGGGGATTTTTGGTGCAATACTTCCCTGGACTGACTGTATAGCTGCGTCTCTGTGCAGTTGGTCCATAAAAGATATCGCCAATAAACCATTGCTTTCTATACCTTGACAGCTCAAAAATGACGGTGCAGAACTTCACTACATTTTTTTTTTTTTTTAAAACCTCCCCTTTTTCCAGGAGCAACGATAAGAGATTTGAGCCAACAGAGCCTTTTCCAGGAAGTTACAAGAGCCTGAAATTAGAGTGAAAATCCTTCTTCAGTCGTAAGAGCAGCATTGCTGCTATATTACACCATGGCAGGGTCTTTCTGTGGACTGGATTGATGGTGTTTATGGGGTCCGTGCCTTAGCAATATCTTTGGCTGACCAATTTAGGAGAGAGCTGTTATAAAAGAAGTGTGTGCTGCTCTGCTGCCTTGATATCCAGATGGACTCATAAAAGCAACTATTTTTTTATGTGTAGTTTTGCCCTCCCTCCACTAAAGCAATCGGGTTGTGCAGCCACGCTCCTCTCGCTCCAAGGACCTTGGCAATATTCATAGGATCTGGAATAGGACAAGGTGGTTAGAAAGCCGGCTCCCCAGCTGCAGTTCCCCCCTGCTACGAGCTTGTCTTTGCTGGAAGTGTGTATGTTTTAGCTCTGTCGGGACAGCTAACACGGTGCAAGTCCCTTAGTGTAGACACGATCATACTCCTGTAAAGGTGCTTTGCACCATTAGGGTTTTTTACAGGTAGGAAAAGAAATAGCAATATCAAGATAGGCCTCCTTTGCACTAGGATCACTGCACCCTTGCTTTCTTCTGATGCAACTGTCTTGGTAAGGAAGAAAAATCCCACCCCCACTTCTCCCCATCAGCTGCTGGTCCCACCGGGGTCGGGTAAATGTAGGTGAGAGTCAGGTAAATGTAGCCTGATGATCTACCTGCAATAATTGGTTGGGCCATTAGATGAACATGAGCAAGACTCATAAGAGCATATTAAAAACATAAGACTTGTGTTTTAGTGGGTCAGATTGTGGGCCCAAACTCCTGTTTTCTATAGGGGCAGAGAGTGGAGGCTGGAAGGGGGAGCGAGCTGGGTCTGAGCAGGGTTTTCCCCTGCTCCTCTCTCCCTTGCAGCCTCCAGCGTTTAGGGTCTGATGCAGACGCCGTGCCCCTCGCACCCTGCTCCAAACTCAGCAGGCCTGAAGTTCCCTCATGTACAGCAAAGTCTCTTAAAAAGCAGCCGCTGGGAACCAAAGGACTATCGCCGGCTTCCCGGCCCCGAGAGGCAGCAGCTGGCCCTTTACAGCTGTCATTTATTGCAGTGTTTAGACTAATTGCCCTTATTCCTCTTAAATACTCTACTGTGCTACAGATGGGCTCCTGCCTCTCCATTTCCTTTTTCTGACGGATGGGTTTTGCACACACCCCCTTACAAAGCTCCCTTTGCTAGCACTGCAGCTATACTCCTGCTATCCCTATCCATAGGAAAAATGACAAAATTCAGTAGCCAGGGCCCAAAAAGTTGCTTGGAGAGAGACCAATGCCTCAACCCACATGGTCTATGGAGCTTGCCTCTGGTTGGCGCCGCCCTGGGCTGCCCCCGAGTCAGCAGATGCATCAACCTGTAGTGCTGTGATAACCCGAGACCAACACCCCTCTCCTGCATTTCCCTCTCCTTTCCCAGCCCTTGTTCCAGCTCTTCCGTGCCTCTTGGAGAGCTGTGCACCCTAGACCTTAGTCTCCTTCAGGAGGCTTGTCCTTAGGTCCCCCGAGTGCGTGTCCCCCATGCACCGGCAGCTTTGATATCATCCCGGCTTGCTCTTAAAATGCATCACGAGTATGCACCAAAAACCAGAGGCCTGAGATCAAAACGAGCTGCCTCCACTGACACAAGCTTTGCCCGCTTCACGGGCAGCACAGGAGAGCAGGTGACTTGTGTTGCTGTAAGTGCACAAACGTCCTGCACACTTGGGCACGATTGATTGTGTGGTTGTCATAAGATCACGAGAGTGTAAGAGCTGGGTCAGAGCACAGGTCCATCTCTGTCGCGGAGGCTGAAGGGAGGGCGATTTCCTGCTCCTCTCTCCCTTGCAGCCTGCATTGAAGGTCTAGGAAGCTCCGATGCAGAGGCCGTGCCCCTTGCTCCCTGCTCCATAGCTCCCGGCGCCTCTTTCCTTCAAGGACGTGTCCGATTCCTTCGTGAATGCGGTTGCATTCATGGCTCCCACCACATCCAGTGGCCGTGAGCTCCATGCTTTAATGACACGCTGCGGGGAAAAAAACAAACTTCCTTTTGTTGGTTTTAAACTTTAAAATTTTGCCATTGACTCTTCTTCGCCGTCCTGTCTCAGCCAGCCCCTGAGATGCCTCCTATCCCACAGCCCTTCTCAGATGTTTGCTCCTATTCTCATTCTCTCGGCGTCTCTTGAGATCTCCTCAGGCCTTTTTCCAGCCAAAAAATGTACCCTGGCTCAGGAAAAGCCAGCTCCTGCCAACACCGGTCCCAGACAGCTCTGTCTTCAGGCCAGTGTGAAGAGACACGAGGTAGCTGTAATGCAAAAAACAAAGTGAAGGAAAACTCCCTTTCCCTCTGGAGGCCCCTGTTTTATCTCCCGAAGGAGCACGGGCCAGGCAGTTTTCCCTTTGCTTCTCCCAGGGCGAGAGGGTCTCCATCTTCCCCTTGCAAGCAGGTGATGGCAGGGAAGGGGTGATGCTTTCCCAGCCAGCTTTGCCCGTCTTAACCCTGCCCGTCTCTTCCCGCAGCTCATCCCTGAGATCTCCTCCCTGGCCTGGTTTACGACCGTGGTGCCCCTCGTCCTGGTGCTGGCCGTGTCGGGCATCAAGGATGCCATCGATGACTTCGTAAGGCGATGGGAGGGGGAGATCGCTGCCTCCCCATGCAGTCGGTGGAGGGGGGGTGGAGACCCAGCCTCTAATAAACCCCTGGGTTTTCACAAGTGCCACGTGTCCAGAAGCTCCCCCCAACCTTCATGGGACTTGCTGAATTGGGGGTCTTTGTGTGGATGCAGGCGTCTGAGCGCGTGCATTCGTGCTCGCCAGGTTGGAGATGCCCCTGGGAGAGGGAGCGGGGTCCCCGATTCATGGGCCCAACGGCACTGGCTCTCTTCAAGTGCAGGGAGTTATGGCAGGAGTCAAAGTGCATCGAGGATTCGATGGGAGGAAAAGTACCATGCAAGAGTGGCGTGTTCCTCTGGGAACCCCAAAACGGGCTGCTTTACCTCCCACTTGCATGCATTCGGGGGCCAAGAAGTGTCTTCCCCACTCCCTGATTTGACTTTTGCCTTTTCAGAATCGGCACAGGAGCGACAATCACGTCAACAACCGCCCGGTGCAGGTGCTGATCAACAGCAGGTGAGGCTTGCAGCCGATGCTGTCCTTGGGGCCACTGAGGGAAGTCTCCTACTTTTGCAAATCCCCCCCATTGCATCGGCCCTTGAGGGGTCTGGCCAAGCCCCAGCTGAAGACTCGGGAAGTTTTGTCCTGGGGGAGGCCGTTCTCGGCCTCCCTGGTTAGAAACCACCTCCCTTGCTGCAACTTGAGACCATTACTCCATTTACAGTACATCTCAGAGACACCAGACTACTCCTTGCCGTGTCCCACGTGCCTCTGTTGGATTAATTTCTGAGCGTTCAGAGCAAGACGTGGTCAGCGAGCAAGGAGTTTGGTATTAAACTGACAGATGCTGTGGATGGATGGAAGGAATGATAGTGACTGGTGAGGAGAGGAGGAGGGAAATGGGCTGGTTGAGTCTGCAGAAGAGAAGACCGAGGGGGATTGAATAGCAGCCGTCACCTCCCTGCAGGGGGGCTGCAAAGAGGATGGAGCTGGGCTGGTCTCAGTGGGGGCAGGTGACAGGACAAGGAGCAATGGGCTCAAACTGCAGCAAGGGAAGTTGAGGTTGGATATTAGGAAGAACTAATATCCAGTGACCTAAAACAGGGGGGTCTCACTCTCTCACTCACCCCAGACTGGACCTGGGCTGCAGGGGATCCTTCTCAGCTGTGGGTGCAGCAGGCCCAGGGCTGCGTGGCAATGTGGAGCGGTGCTTGGGTGGCTTCTCGCATCCGGAGGCACAAAACTGTGTTTGGGTGGCAGGGGGCTGCTACGTTGGCGCTGTCCATCACGGTCCAGGACCCCCAAATTCTGCAGCAGGCCTCATTGCCCAACTTCCAGGCGCCCACTGGACTACTGGTAGGCCCGATTGAACAACTTCCCAGGCTGTCTGTTTGCCATCCCTGGTCTAAGTCCATCGGCCCAGGTCTGCTGTGGAGTTTTTCCAGTGTGAAGGTGACCAAGAGCAGCGGTGCAGGACTGCGGGCTCACCTGGCCACATTGCACTTGCTCTTTTGTACCTGCTCGGTCCTGGCAAGAGGCACACACGCCAGTTCGGGTGTGAGCCCTGCAGGTGCCAACAGGCAGCTGGGCATCTCTGCAGGCTGCTCTCAAGCACTGGTCCCAGTATGTGCCCGTGCAATGTGAGCTCTCGAGCACTGGTCCCAGTATGTGCCCATGGGCTTGGAGATCACCCGGCAGAGGGTGATCCAGGCTCCGCATGACACCTGATGGGGACTTTCTTGCAGGTTGAAGGAGGATAAATGGATGAACGTCCAAGTCGGGGACATCATCAAACTAGAGAACAACAACTTTGTGACGGTGAGTGACCCCCCAGGAGACAAGTAAGCCCGGGGGGGGACAGGACTAATAGGTTCAGAGACTCTGATGTGCAGGGGTGCTCTGCCTTGAGTTTACACCCTAATGCCCCAGGAGCTCACCCCCCTGCTTTGTCTGTGTCCAGGCTGACCTGCTGTTGCTGTCGAGCAGCGAGCCGCACAGCCTGACGTACATCGAGACGGCCGAACTGGATGGGTAAGTGCTCCTGGCCTCAGCAGAAGAGGATGGGCAAGGCTAGGGCTTGCATAGAGAGCCTCAAGGCCCAGCTATCGCCGTGTCCTGAGCACCATCCAATCTCCAGCTGCTAGCTTCCTGCTCTGATTTGTTTTTATCAGCAGGGCAGGGTGACCCTGGTTGCACAAGCCAGTGCATCACGGTCGTGTTTGCTAGCTGCAATGCCCTTTCCACCCTGCTTCTGTTGCAGGCATGCTCTGTTTTCCAGCGGGAGGACGTGGTATGTGCAGTGTTATTTTTGCTGCTGGTGTGGTCCCCAGCCCGTGCACACATCTCATCCTCCTCCAAAGGATTGCATCTCATCTTGGCTTGCCCACCAAGCGCGCTTTGAGCGCTCGAGGGAGGCGCGGCGGTTCAGCTCCAACATGATCTGTGCGCAGGTTGCAATGGATGTTGGAGGGCATGCCTCGGAGTGATGCCAATAGCCCTCATGGCCACAGCTTTCCCACAAGGAGTGACCCTCTCGCAGTACCTGGTGCCCGCACCTGCTTTTCACCAGTGGCAGGAACATCAATTACTCTAATGACCCTCAGCGTTAGCTTAAAACATGTGGTTCTTCTGTGCACCCCAGCCACTGTCAGCACTGAGGTCAGGAGCTGCCGGTGTTACCCACGTGCCCACGGTATGGGGCTGTGTGTATAAGATGCAAGCTCCCACGTGCCCTAAGGCACATTTCATAGGATCACAGATACTGAGGGTGGACGGGAGCTCAGGAGGTCACATCTAGTCCAACCCCTGCTCCAAGCAGGACCAGCCCCAACTACATCATCCCAGACGAGGCTTTGTCTACCTGGGTGTTAAACACCTCCAAGGATGGAGAGTCCACCACCTCCATTTCAGTGCTTCAACACCTGGAACGTTTTTCCAAACATCTAAACTCAACCTCCCTTGCTGCAGCTGGAGCCCATTGCTCCTTGTCCTGCCATCTGCCCCCAGTGAGACCAGCCCAGCTCCATCCTCTTTGCAGCCCCCCTGCAGGGAGGTGACGGCTGCTATTCAATCCCCCTCGGTCTTGTCTTCTGCAGACTAAATCGGCCCATTTCCCTCAGCCTCTCCTCACCAGTCCTGTCCCCCAGCCCAACAACCATTTCCATTGCCCTCCACTGGACTCTCTCCAATGTGCCCACATCCATTCTGTAGCGAGGGGCTCGTTTCGATTCTTCCCTTCCCAAAGGCCTGCCGGGAGTCTGGGGCAGCACTGGCTGATTGGGAGCAGTTGAAATCACCCTCTTCTTTTGGGCCAAATGCTGCCCTCTCTGAACTTGGCCACAAAGAGGAAGCCCCAGCCGTGGAGGCTGGCCCTGCTCCATCTGCCCAGAGGCTGGGGCAAGACCAGGGCGAATCCCACCCCTGGAGGCTGCTGAGATCTTCCTCCTAGCAGTGCCCAAATCTGTGACTCTCTCACATAAATGCTGGGGTTAGAGGGAGATTGAGAGCAGAGATGGTGGGGTCCATGGCCCATCTCCATCACCTCCCTGGCTGGGCAGCCCCAAGGCTGCAGCATCTTCTGCAGGCCCAGAGCGACCAGCCCCTACAGAGGTGCCCGGATATCACAGGGCTGAGCACCTGAGTAGCTTGGGGCTCTCCCGGGAGCTGGTGCATGGGACCAGACTGCTGCTTTGCAGTGCTGGGGTGAGAAATGGGGTCCTCTGACCACGGTCCTCTGGCCATGAGCTCCTGAGTCCTCTGGTCTGGGGAAAGAGCCACTTGAGGCAGCAGCAAAGACTGGTCTTGCACCTCTTATGGCCAGGCAAAACAGCCGGTGGTTTGCGCTGTAGTCCGGAGAGGCAGCTGCCAGGCTCGGTGTTGGCCCCAACCCGCTGGAGGAGCAGGGAAAGCCCCGGTTGTGCAGGCATCTGACTGGTGCTTTTGTCTCCTGGGATTACAGCGAAACCAACCTCAAGGTGAAGCAGGCGCTGACGGTCACTGCGGAGATGGGAGAGGATCTTCAGAAGCTGAGTGATTTCAAAGGTGAGTGCCCATGGCCGTGGAAACCTCCACATCTTTCCTAGGACGCTGAATCCCAGACTAAAAATCACAGGGTCCTAGAGCCATGGGGCTGGAAGGGAGTGCAAAAGTCGCATCTAGTCCAGCACCTGTCCAAACCAGCCCAGACAAACCCAGCCCCTAAGCAATACAACACAGCCCCCCCGACACAGCCCGGGCATGACGCCCGACGCTGCTCCAGAGAAAGTAGGGGGCCGCGGCTGCCAACATCCTGCTGCTGCAAAGGATGCTAATAGATGCTCCAGAGACCGCAGGCAAAGGCCGTGCCCCTGCTACAGAGGAAAGCAAAACCCCTCAGTCTGCCCCAACTTCACCATCCTAGCCAAGTATCCACCTTGAAAACTCCCAGGGATGGATACTCCAGTGTCTCTAGACAGCCTGCTCCAGTGCTTGACCCTCCTCAGCGTCGAAATGATCCTCTTCATCTCCATCCTCAGCTTCCCCTGCTGCAGCTTGAGGATGTTGCTCCTAGTCCAGTCCCCTGTGGTCACAGAGAAAAGCCCACCTCTATCCTCTCTGTCATCCCCCTTCAGGGATCTGTGATCAAATCCCCGCCTCGGTCTTCTCTTCTCCACATTAAATAACCCTGGATAATTAAAATAACCCTGGATCATTCAGCCTTTCCTCATGAGCTGCCTCCCAGGCCCCTACTCCTTTTTGTAGTTGTGGTTGGATGATCTCCAATCTGTCCACGTCCCTCTGGAAATGCAGGGCCTGAAACTGGATGCGGCGCTCCAGGTGCGGCCTGAACGGAGCAGAAGAATCCCTTCCCTTGACTTACAAGTGACAATCCTGTTCATACAACCTGGCATGCTGGGTTGTATTGACCAAAAAAACCCCAAAACAAAGCCGTTTTGCCCTCCACTGCCTGCAGCTAATACAGTGGAAGCGCAGTGAGCTACAAAACACGTCCCTGCCACGTTGCACATCCCCTGGTCCTTTATGTGGGGCAAACAAGAGGCTTGATCCTACTGGACAGGCATTTGCATCCCAATGGCCACAGTTAGCACCACCTCCTCCAGGCCCAGAAGACTGTAGAAGCAATGGTCAACGTGCACGGCACACTTCCTTGGCTTTGCTTTCTCCAACTTAAATGTGTAGCATCAGGGCTTATAAAGCATCTGTGCCCTAGCAAAAGAAAGAGGCCAGTGCATGCATGGTTCCCCTTCCACCCAGTCCTCGGGGCTCAGGTGCTCGTACACGCCCTCCCTGCAAAGGCAGGACATGCTGGGTTTTTGGGCAGGGATGTTAAACTCACTTCCCCTCCTGGATCACTAGATTTGGGCTGAGTTGTGCTTCGGGCCACAGCAAACAGAAGACGTGCCATTTGCTGGGTCGGACCCTTGGTCCGTCTTGCCCAGTCGCACGGCGGCAGAGAGCGGAGGCTGGCAGGGAGAGTGACCTGGGTCTGACCAGGGTTTTCCCCTGTTCCTTTCTCCAGCATTTAAGGTCTAGGAAGCTCTGATGCAGAGGCTGCATCCTTCACTCCCATGTTAGTGCAAATGCAACCGGGACGGGTGTGAGCTGTGTCACTCCGACCTCTCTGGGAGGGGCTCGAGGGCGGCAGCAAAGCCACGATGGGCGTGCATATGGAGAGGGCGGGACGGTGCGGGCAGGCGCCTGTAGGGACTTTCCATGAGCACGGGGTTGTCAGGAAGTACTTGGAGATAAGGAGGGGAAAAAGGAAATGAGTGTTTGTGAGAAAAATGAATGCTCCTGCTGATATATGAGCAGTGCTGTGGAGTTGGGCTGAGAGAAGCTGGGATCATCTCTGGCCGTACCGTGCAACGGGGCTGCCAGCCAGCTCGCGCCCAGCACCAGGATCTTGCAAAACCACGTTCTCGTGCTGCGTTTCAGTTGCACGGCAGCGCCGTCCTCTCCACATCCCTGCACTAAAACCTCTGAAAACCAGAGACAACGGGCTGCTGTGGCAGCAGTATCCACCCTCTGTGCTGAACCTGCGGTGGTCAGTCTTGACCGTCGCTTTGCTGAAGTGACCCTGGGGTCTAGCCGAGCTGCCATGCTGAACTTGAACTCAGTCGAGGCAACTATTGTGCTGCTGCAGCTTGATGAAATGACACTTCTCCACCAGGATCATCTGGCTCAGCCTATTGTTCAGCATCCTACAGCAGTGCAAATTGGGGAGAAGTAGGGCCGGAAGGGATCTCCATTGGAGTCCAAGCTCTTCTCCAATTTGTTTTATTTTAAAAGGCCATTTAGTTCAGACGGGTAGAGCACGCTGCTAGCAACCCCATGGTTGCAGCATCTCTGGTCAGACTAGATGATCCCTTCCAGCGTCACTTCTTTAGGAAAAACGTTCTGCGAAAACCCTCTGTTATTACCTTGCTGTAAATACTTCCATACTTGTAATGTTTCCCAGCCTTATTTATATTTGGAAGAGTGCCTGGAATTAGCTCTAGCCTCGCTTTTCCCCAGCTAACCTCGGCGCAAGTACTCCAGTATTTATGCAGGTCTTAATTGGGGGGCTTCCCAGGACAGGAAGAGAGCAAAAGGCTGAGCCGCTAATAAAGGCAGAGAATCAAAATGCTTTATGGGGAGCCTGGTGTGCGTTGGTGCTGCGCCGGTCCATGTAGAGGACTGTTTGCAGCGTGATGGGTGTCCTGTGCTGTTAGGTATTGGGAAGCGGGAGACGGGAGAGGAAGCAATACGGCGGGCTCAGTCAGCTCTCGCCTGCCGTGCCTGGGTGGCATGGTCTTTGGCAGTTTTTGGGTGACATGGGTTCATTTGGGAATCCAGTAAGTTCCTGCGGGTTACTGTGCTCAAGGCAGGATTTGCTGGATCCTTGGGTCGCAGTAACGATCCTTGGGTACCAGCCACAGCCTAAATAGTCTGCATAAGCCGTGCCTGAACAGAAGCATCAATTTCAGGAGAAAAATATCTGGTCTTGATTTTTGAACCCTCTCATGATGAAACTGCCCCGTGGTTAATTGCCCTCAGGGTTACATTAATACACTTATCTCTACATTAGTCCGGCTTCCCCTCCCGGATCTCAGCTTGGCTTTGTCTCTGCTGGACGGTACAGCCCTCTTCCTTTGCGTTTCGATTCCCGGTGCAGACGGTGGTCACCCCACGGCCGTCTCCTTGATGAGTTGAATAGGTGGAGAGGGTGTCTGCATTGCACAGGGCAGTGTTGTGCGGGGATACCTGGGCAGCCTAAGCTCAGAGCTCTGCTCATGTTCAATAGCCAAGCAACGCGCCCATTGTCCGTTGTCTTCTACCCGCAGGCGAAGTCAAATGCGAGGCGCCCAACAACAAACTGGATAAGTTCATGGGGACTCTGACGGTCCACGGCGAGAAATACGCCCTGGACAACGAGAAGATGTTGCTGCGAGGCTGCACCATCAGGAACACGGAGTGGTGCTTCGGGCTGGTCATCTTCGCTGGTAGGGGGAAGAGCAGAGTAGAGTAGAGCGGTGCCCTGCAAAGCACAGAGCGACGCGGGCGCACAGCTCCCGGGGGAGGGAAGAGCCGACGTGCCCCCTTTGGGAAAGCTGTTTGCACCGGGCACAAAATCACGTGTCAGGGCTGGTCTTGCTGTAGCAGCCCTCTGTGTGTGCCCTGCAGTAGACTGGGGAAGGGGCAGGAAGCAGAAAGCAGAGCAGTAGATCGGGCAGAGAGCGCAAGACAGGAAGCAGACAGCAGAGCAGGGAGAGGGCAAGGTTTGGCATGGCACTTGGGGAGGGTTTCGGGGCCAATTTGTGCCTCACCTGCCTGAAAAGGTATTAAATGATGCATAGTCCTGCTTTGAGCAGGAGGTTGGATTAGAAATGACCTCCTTGCTCTATGCCTCTACATCTCCATCTGTATTATGGGGATAACAGCACATGCAAAGCTGTGAGGGTCCCTTGCGGTTTGCAAAGTGCCCGGGAGCCATGGAGGGAGGTAGCTTGAGCTGGGCTGAGCGTGACCAGCGTGAATCACAGCTGTGTTTGCTTTTCCAGGGCCAGACACCAAGTTAATGCAGAACAGTGGGAAAACAACATTCAAACGGACGAGCATCGATCGGCTAATGAACTTCCTTGTGCTTCTGGTGAGTCCTGCCTGCAGATGTGCTCGGTGCTTAGGCATGCCCCTGCCCCTCCTTACGAGGACACCGATAGCGGCTCTCGAGCCCGTCGCAAGCCCTGGAAAGGCTCGGTCATTAAATCAACAGCGTCGAGGCCCTTTCCTCTTGGCTTTTCATCTCCTGTGCTATTGCTCTGCGGGAGTCCCTTTGAAGCCTGCCCGTGCCATCTCCCTGGCGGGGTGGGTGGCTTTCAGTTTAAATCAACACTAACGTTTCCTTCTCTCTTTCCTGCTTCCTTGATATCTTCAGCGATGGCTGCTCTGCTCTCGGTAATCAGGTTGGTTCACTTGCCTGGCACTCTCTGCTTCTCCGTGTAAAATACCAGGGGCTCAGTAATAACCCGAGACTGGCACTTTTTGCCAAGCGGCATGTTGGGAAGCATGAAGCTGCTCACGTAGGGTAGTCCCCATTGATGGAAAGTGGAGAAAAGGACCTGGGGGTGACAGTGGACAATAAGCTGGGTATGAACCAATTCATCCTAGCCCACATCTGCAATAGCAGCTTCAACCCGTGCCTTTGGCAGCATGCCCTGGCCCACTTGTCTCTCTCGGCAGTAAGCCACGACTGAAATGACAGCACACCAGAGCTCAGACCAGCTACCTCAGGGCCATTGCAGGGGTCTGCAAATCTTGCGACTACCTGCTTTAAATCCATTGCTACGCAGCAGCTCCAGTGGTGCGGACACCTGGTCCCAGCTGCCGCGGCTTCTTTGCACACGATGGTAGATCAACCCTCCACCCCACTTGTAGAAGAGCTCCTGCTTAAATGTGGCCGAGTTGGCCCCTCCACAAGACCTTTGCCAGCAGCTTTTTTTTTTGGATAAAATAGCTTTTTCAGCTACAAACACAGGGGACTAGATTCTGGGTGTAAATCAGTGGTGTTTCTCCAGCTGAGCCTTGCCCAGCTCTTTGGGTCTCTTTCCTTCTCTAAAAGGACTCGGGAGAGAAGTGGAGCCTGTGCCTTGGCTTGCACAACTCCCCCCGGATGCTTGAGCTCAGATTAATGCATCTCTGGCAGCGGGTCCTTGTCCTTTCTGGCGTGAGGCGGCAGCTGCCATATGTTCAGGACATGTCTGGAGCGTGTTGGGGGCTGGATAGCTCGCGCTGCTGCTTGTCAGGGCTTTGTGAATGAGGATCTGATACGTGCCGGCCCCAGGCGTAGCACGGGGGTGGACTCCGGTAGTGACTGCTGGATGGGGACTGAAGGGGGTCACATCTCTGTCAGCACAACCACCTGTTACATCAGGGTGAATGCTGAATCTGTGGGAAACGCGCGGTCCCTTCAGCCTGCCCGTGGATCAGAGTGCCTCTGCTCTTCTGCTTCTCAGCACCCATGCATGGTTTCATGCATCCTTTTCTGGTCATCCATTTAGCACGGAGCAATCCCCTGCACTGGTGCAGGCTGGGGGTGACGGGCTGGGCAGCAGCTCTGCAGAAAAGGACCTGGGGGTGATAGTGGGCAATAAGCTGGACAGGAGCCAGCAGTGTGCCCTTGGTGCCAAGAAGGCTACCGGCATCCTGGGCTGCATTGGTAGGAGCATTGACCGGCAGATCGAGGGCAGTGACTATTCCCCTCTAATCAGCACTGGGGAGGCCACATCTGGAGTCCTGTGTCCAGCTGTGTCTCCACCACTCCAACCACTACAGAAAGGATGTGGACATGTTGGAGAGAGTCCAGAGAAGGGCAATGGAAATGATTGTGATGGAGTCTCCATCCTTGGAGGGGGTGCAGCTGGCCTAGGCATTAGCGTGCACGGTGCTAGCTCAGGTGTCCGTACACAGCATGGTTCTTGCACTGTGTGTGCACAGACCCCGGCGTTATACAGCTTGCACATCCCTGGGCAACTGGCATGGGTCAGACATATAGGGGGAAAGGAGGGGACTCTATCCAAAGTCTTTAAACACACAGCCTGTGTGACAAGCAAGAGGACAGGTGTATTATTCAAGCCAAGCAACCTGGTGGGGGGCAGGCATGTGACTTGTTAAGTCCCTGCTTGCCTCATTTTTGGCAGCGAGGCTGGAGGTGAGAGCTTCTAAGACGGATGCACAAGTGAATATCGGGGCTTCCCGAACATGCAGGATCCTTGCTAGCAAGAACACAATGTGCACCCCAAATGCCAGGGAGAGACAGCAAAGGGGCACAATCAGCAACAGGCCATGAGGTGGTGGCAGGCCAGAGGTGGGAGAGGTGTGAAGGGCCAGCCTAGATCCCTTGGGGGTGCTGGCAGTGGGAAGGAGGGATGGGGCCAAGGTGGAGCTGCTGGTTGCGATGCTAATTGTGGAGCCCAGAAGTTTGCCTTTGCTCAGGGGTTAACCCGTCCTCTTCCACTTCCACATGGGCCTTTTCTTTCATGCAGCAAAAATGCAGCAAGCGGATGCTCACTGCATCGTCCTGGGTCCTTTGAGACTGAGGCATCAAGTCTTGCCTTTCTCTCTCTCGGGCATTTTTAAGGCACCTGGTACTTGGTTATTTAAGTAAAACTCAGTTCTTCAACCCCCTGCTGCTAAGCATTTCTGCTCCCACAGCCAGCTCCTTCCCGCTCCAGAGGGGAAGCAGCATCCTTGGACAGTGGAGATGGACCCGCAGAGTAGGTAGCAGGTTGCACTGCAAAGCCTGGATAATACACAGTGCTGCCCTTTGCTGAATCCAGCTCACAGCTAAACATAATCTTATTGCAGGTGAAACCCGCCTGGGTCGGGCCAAATTGCAGGAGGGGCTGCTCTGTGTGCAATGGTCTGTAACATTTCCAGGTGCCAAGTAATTATTAAGCAGGGCCTGCCATCCCTGTCCCAGTTAAATGCAGCCCCTTTTGTGCTGCGAGTGGGATGGGGCAGAAGCACTCAGGCCTTCCTCCTGTTTGGGAAAGGCTCGTGTGCGGCTCCGATTGCAGCCACGGAGGCCGCGAGGGAAGCGCAGTCCTTCCTTGAGAGCCGAGCTGGAAGTTCGTGTTCTGCAGCCGGGGACGCGCCGTCCGGCAGGATGGAGCGTCCTTCGTGCGAGGGCTGTGCACTTGCATCAGATAAAGGGCGGCTGTTCCACCCCAGCCCCGCGAAGGAGCTGTCTGGTAAATAGCTGTCTGTGCCAGCTGCACGTGCCTGTTTGCTCTAGCGAGAGGAGCAGGACTCCGCGTACAAATAAAGGCATGGAGACAGTTTCAGGTCACGGTCTGGCATTCCTGCTTCGCTCTCAGACGTCAGCGTCTCTCGGGAGCGGTCTGGGAATGCCGTGTCCCACAGGGAGCTGTGCTGGCAGGTGTTGAGCGTCCTGCACTGGATGGTGCCACTGCAATCAGGGCAGGCAGTGTCCAATGTTGCACCCAGACGTGCACAGCCCTTGCTTTGCTGCAATGCACGGCACACACAGACCCAAGCCACTGCCTTGTCCCCCTAGCAGACACGAGGCTTTGTAGCTGCCGGGCTAACAGCTCCCTCACGCCTCTGCATGATTGTTAAAGCAAACGTAGCAGGCCGCTGACCTCTGCCCAAGCCCATGCGTCACACGCCCACGTAGCACACCACGGGTGTGAGCGGGTGGACACGGGGAGAGGCTGGGTAGCACTTGTGCTCCATCGCGTGAGTGCTTCAAGTGGCACCTGGTGTTTTCCTCGTGAACGCCGGCGTATGAACGCACAACCTGCTGCTTTTAGCACCTGCGTGGGAGCGGAGCAGAAGGTGTTAGGGGAAATGAGGCTTCTTTTATGGCACCCGTCAACATGATCTAACAACACCTCCCAATACATCTTGGAGGAGGAGAAATGCTGCCTGCCTTTCACAGGCATGGCAAGCTGTACCTGGAGATGGCGACTGTCCCATGGTGATGCAGGAAGGCTGTGGCTGAGCTGGCAAACACATCCAGATCTCCAAGTCCAGTGTCCTGGGCAATAAGCCACCATTACCCCCATAAGCCTCTACGTAGATCCCCTAAATAGAGGCAAAAACAGCCAACACCCTGCTGCTGCAGATGCACACCCGAGAGCTCCCTTTCTGCAATACTGTGCGTGTAACTCGTGTTACCAGTCACACTTAGCAATGGACCCAAGGTTTTTTTCCTGGTTCATGTGATGTTACAAAGGCCAGCGGCCCATGAACATTTCACTTACGCCTTCAGGCTTCCCTTTTCTGTCACCTTCTAACTGTCCTTCATTGACATTAATGCTTCTTGCTTTATCCATCCCTCTTGATAAGGTTTTATTGGTCCTTTCACATTGCCTTTGCCCGGGATGGGTCCTTGACCATGAAAATGTTTGCTTGTGCAATAGTTTTTTGGGGCTCTGCTCGGACGTCCTTGGACAGCTCCCAGTTTCTATTTGCCCTTTGCACTCTGGAAATGACGCTTCCAGTCCGGTATGCCAGGAATCGCTTTCAAATTTGGGAAGTGGACTTTTTCAGAGGTCAGAGTGTTTGCATTGCTGGTAGGTGCTGTCTTCTGTTTGCACGAAGTAAATGTAATCAGATTGGGATCACTGGTATCTAAGCAACCATTGAATTCCGCCCCCCCCTTAGTTTAGCAATTAACTCTGCTTGGTCCCTTGGAACGAGGGGCTCCGATATTGAGTTGAGCGCAGGACGTTGCATTCAGAAATTCCCTTCTTTAGTTTCTAAGGAAGTTTTGCATCAGGCCACGTAAGGCGTCCTGCAAATGGCCGGGGGGAAGTGGTCAGTGATCGCAGCTTTTCTGCCAGCCCGCTCCAAGCAGGGGTGTAAGGAGCAGCGTGCCCTGCGACGTAGTGCTTTGCAACAGCTGCTTGCCGTGCTCTTCCAGCATCCCGAAGCGCCCCGGGTTGAATTGTCCGTCATGCTTTGATCGAGGTGCAGGTAACAAGGTCTTTGGTGTGAAGTGCCGTCAACCCCGTCTTTGCTCTCATCCTCATAAAACAAGTTGCCTTGTTGTCTCTGTGGCTTGCTGTGATGAACACCAGGCCCGTTTTGCTTCTGCAATGAATCTCTTTCTGTCATGCAGATCTTTGCCTTCTTGGCCCTGATGTGCTTCATCCTGGCGATCGGGAACGGTATCTGGGAGCACGACAAAGGCTACTACTTCCAGGTCTACCTGCCGTGGGCGGAGGGTGTGAACGCTGCTGCCTACTCGGGGTTCCTTATGTTCTGGTCCTACGTGATCATCCTGAACACCGTGGTGCCCATTTCCCTCTATGTCAGGTAAGTGGCAGCTTCCTGGCTTCTGCTTTACGTGGCGGAGAGCTCTTGCGTGCCCGAGCATGGAGCAGCGAGCGGCGTTTCCCTGCGGTGCACAGCATCAGCCCCTTGCGATGCTTGTAGCCTGACCCCAGGGACACGTCATCCCGCGGTGCACAGCATCGGCCCCTTGCGATGCTTGTAGCCTGACCCCAGGGACACGTCATCCTGCGGTGCACAGCATCGGCCCCTTGCGATGCTTGTAGCCTGACCCCAGGGACACGTCATCCTGCGGTGCACAGCATCGGCCCCTTGCGATGCTTGTAGCCTGACCCCAGGGACACGTCATCCTGCGGTGCACAGCATCGGCCCCTTGCGATGCTTGTAGCCTGACCCCAGGGACACGTCATCCTGCGGTGCACAGCATCGGCCCCTTGCGATGCTTGTAGCCTGACCCCGGGGACATGTCATCCCGCGGTGTGCGGCATCATCCCCTTGCGATGCTTGTAGCCTGACCCCAGGGACACGTCATCCTGCGGTGCACAGCATCGGCCCCTTGCGATGCTTGTAGCCTGACCCCGGGGACTCGTCATCCCGCTCCGTCCTGACCGCGATGTCCGACTGCAGCCGCTGGCCCCAGCGCCGAAGCAAGAGGGACCAGCTCTGTGACTCACCCGTGTCCCCTCGTCTCCCCTTCTCCCTGCCAGCGTGGAGATCATTCGCTTGGGCAACAGCTTCTATATCGACTGGGACCGGAAGATGTACTACCCGCTGAAGGACACGCCGGCACAGGCTCGCACCACCACGCTCAACGAGGAGCTGGGGCAGATCAAGTACATCTTCTCGGACAAGACGGGGACGCTCACCCAGAACATCATGGCCTTCAACAAGTGCTCCATCAACGGGAAGTCCTATGGTACGAGCAGCCGCTTCCTCCCTCCCAGCGCGCTGGGTTTTCCCCTGCTCCTCTCTCCCGTGCAGCCCCCAGCATTTAAAGCCCCTTCCAGCCTTAATGCCTATGAAGTCTATAAGGTCGAGGCAGCTGGGACGCACAACCCGTGCCCCTCGCTCCCCTGCTCAGTACCGACCGATGCCCCTTTCCTCCAAGGACGTGTCCAGTCCCTTGGTGAATCCGGCTAAGTGGTTAGTTCCCAACACATTTAGTGGCCACGAGCGCTTCCCTTTAATGACACATTGGATGAAAAAAGAGCGGCCTGTGGTTAATTTTAAACGAACTGCCCGCTGGTTTTGTTTCATTTAATTTAAGCAGAAATAGCATGTGGTCTGTGGAAGAGAGGACTTACCTATTTATTAGCCTTCCCAATGCGGGTTCAGGGTGGCTTACAGAAGAGAACGAAGTAACATATAAAACAAGAAAAACAGGAGAAGCCAAATCACTTATAAAACTAATTGGGCTGTGGCCGTGCTCCTGCTGGGACTTAAATGGGCCTGGCGAGAGGGTCTTACCCCTCCGTTCAGGGTCAGACTGACGTTGCATTGGTCAGGAAGGGATTTTTTCCCTGGTCAGACTGGTCTGGACTGGGGGGAGGTGGGGGTTGCCTTTGGCTGCCTGGGGTCTCTGGAGCATCTATTAACACCCTTTTATATCAGCAGGCCATTGGCCGCCACAAACCCCTGCTTTCCCTATGGCAGATTTGGTTGTGATGTCTTCTGTTGTGACAGGGTTGATGGCAGTTTTATGATGAATTTAGATAATGGATTTGTCTGGGATGGTTTGGCAGGGGTTGGACTAGATGCGACTTGGGGAGTCCCTTCCAGCCCCACTCCTATGATTCAGTATAGAGCAAGCAACCTTATAGAGCAAAAATAACCTAGAGAGCAACCCCCGTCTAAGCAATACGGGGAGTAATTTGTTATAGCAGGCTAGTTAACCTGCTGTAACACTATTAATCAAAGCCCCCCAACCATTTCCATTGCCCTCCCCTGCACTCTCTCCAATGTGTCCACATCCTTTCTGTAGTGGGGGCCACAGCTGGACACAGGACTCAAGATGTGGCCTCATCAGTGCTGAATAGAGAGGAAGAATCACTGCCCTCGATCTGCTGGCATCGCTCCTACCAATGCAGCCCAGGATGCTGGTAGCCTTTTTGGCACCAAGGGCACACTGCTGGATCCTGTCCAGCTTCTTGTCCCCTGTCCCCCCAGGTCCTTTTCTGCAGAGCTGCTGCCCAGCCCATCACCCCCAGCCTGCCCCGGTGCAGGGGATTGCTCCCTCCCAAGTGCAGGACTTTGCACTTGTCCTTGTTGAACCTCCTGAGATTTCTTTTGGTGCAATCCTCCAATGTGTAGAGGTCCTAGCCCTGCTCTCCAGGGTATCTACTACTCCCCACAGCTTGGTGTCATCGGCAAACTTGCTGAGGGTGCATCCAGTCCATCTTCCAGGTCATTAAGGGAAGATATTGAAAAAACTGGCCTCAGGACCGACCCCTGGGGCACTGCACTGCACCGTATCTTTTGCAGGTGGAAGTCACTTTATCTCTCCTTGTTATCGGCCCCTCTTCATTCCCATGCAGGGACAGGGAGGTTACCCTGATGGTCTTTCCCATTTTAGATGGTGCAGCCCTTGCAGTCACCACTCCTTGCTACCCGATCGTGTGCTTTTGTTAGTACCTTTTCACTTGGCCCAAACTTTAAAGCCACTTTAACCAGTGCGGAGACTCAAAGCATGTATGTAATGAGTGACCACCGCCTGTTTCTAACCCGCAGGTGATGTGTACGACCTGATGGGGAATAGGATTGAGGTTACCGAGGTAAGCAACGAGCTGCCCACGGGCTCTGTGATCCCCTGGGCCTGCCTGCCTAGAGGCTGATGGGCACGTGCCATGTCCAGTCCAGATGCAACCCCAGGCTCTGGCATCTGGGGCCAGGGAGCCCTCCCCTGACAGGTGTAATAAGATCATCAGAGCCTGCTTTTGAGAAGCTGACTGCCCATGGCTCCCCTGCCTTTCTGGGCATTTTGCTGGATGCTCAGGGTATATTATGAGCAGGACATTTAGCACCTTCCCTTCTGGCCTGCCTTCCTCCCCTTGAACGGTGCCTCTGCCCCTCGCACACTAGATGCATCTGTGTGGCAATTAAATTAACAAATGATAAGTGTGTGTGTGTGTGTGTGTGTGTGTGTGTGTGTGTGTGTGTGTGTGTGCTCTGATCCCACATCCTGCTCCATGCACCCATTTCCAGTCATCCTTTATTTTGCTCTTGGCACAGGAGGTGCATAAATAACTTTCGGCAAACCTGGCGGCATGCCCTCCCTGCTCTGCCTCTAGACCTGCCTCTCTCAGGCAGCAGCATCTGAAGGGTTGGCTGGTTTAAGGGGAAAATGCCTTTCTCTGGCCAAGCCGCTACCCCAGGTGGGATGTGCTAGGTCCCTGCCCCCAGGCAAACACCGGCAGGTCAGAGGCCAGGCACTCTCCTGCATGTCCAAGCTCTACCCTGCATCCTGGCAGGGGACGTTGCTCGTCTGGTCAGCACCGCGTGCCAGCGCAGGCTGCTGGAGCCGTGAGTCACTCTCTGGAAACTCTGATCTCAGCAGAGACGGGGCTGAAGTGGGGTCGGGGCCTGGGCAGGCTCCTGCGGTGCATTCCCCTAGTACGATGTCACATTTGGGACCCACGTGCTGGCTGTTGCTCTGCTGGGCCCTGCTCTGGGCTGGGCACCTTTTGTGTAGAAACGGAGATGGGCTAGGGGCTTGGTGCTGCAGTTTTACCTTTTGCAATCAGCCTGTTCTCCAGGCTGGTTTGCTCCCTGCTCTGGGAAGGCAGCACAGCATTTCCCTGCTCAATGAGGCCTCCACCGTCTGCTCCTGGCTGCAGCTACTGGGATCAATAGCATGCTGCCTCGGAGCAGGAACACACCCCACAGCGGTTCTTCACGCACTGTTTAGCTCCTATAGCCGGTGTCCTACAAGAGCAACTCCCAGGAGCGTGGTAGGGTGGGGAGAAGCACCTTAGGCCTCTGCTACGTGTGACATGCATTACACAATTAACTAGTGAATTACAGAATAAATTTAGATCAGCCACAGGTGCAAAATAATGATCACACAATTAACTGGCAATTTAATTGGCACTGGCACATGCAAAGGAAGACCAGCCACATGTGCAAAGTAATGATCATGCCATGAAAATGGCTGTCCAGCTACAAAAAGAGACAACCAGCTATAAAGTGAGTGCCTGAAAATATGTAATAACTCTAGAGCTGGTGTCCATTCGGCTTTCATTTGACCGTGTAGCAGGGCCCCAGGATGAGTGATTGCCACAAATACATGGGAGGAGAGGAGTTACTGGGAGTGAAGGGGGTACGGGTGACACGTTGCAGCGGTGACGGGGATCCTTCCCTCTACAGGAGACGGAGAAGGTGGATTTCTCCTACAACCCGCTGGCCGACCCCAAGTTTGCGTTCCACGACCACAGCCTGGTGGAAGCCGTGAAGCTAAATGATGCCCCGACGCACAGTTTTTTCCGCTTGCTCTCGCTGTGCCACACAGTGATGCCGGAGGAGAAGGTGGAAGGTGAGGCTCCCGGAAAGCACCGAGCTGAGCAGCCATGGTCCTTGTAGCTTGAAGACTGCAGTGGGTCCTTATAATGTGCAAAGGACTTGCATGCTGGTAAAGGATAGAGCACAAGAGCCTTGCACTCCCTGCGGCTCCTTGTGCAAAAGCTGGACGCTGCTGCACTCGCAGCTACAGGGCGCTTGTACACGTGACACAGAGCGCTTGTACATGTGACACAGAGACCACGTGAGCAGTGAGATAGTAGCAGTGCTGGGAATGAAGTTCTGCCCTGCTTCCCTCCTTCACACAGGAGCAATGCAGGCTGCAGCTCGTTAGACAGCGGCTCGTTAATCGTACTGAACCAGTGCTCCAGGTGGGGGCTGTGCCTATCTTCCTCAGCTTCCAGTGAAGGGGCTCTCCCGCCCCTTCTTCCTCAGCAAAGCACATGGTAGCTAGATTGGCCCAACGAAGAAGATCAATGAAAGGAGAGTGGCTGGCAGCGGGCAACTAAAACTGAGGACAGGACACAACCCTGGTGGGGAGCACCATTGGGTTGGGGAGCAGTCCTTCAAGAAAGGAGATATAACCCCGGAGCAGAGGCTAGGAAACAACCTCGAAGAAGGGCCTCTGGGGTTTAACAGCTTCCCCATCCTAGCATGCCTGGGTGAGTGGGGGGCACAGAGAGGTGGAGGAAGATGCTCGTTAGTGCTACCCTAGCAATAGGGCACAGCGCAGGGATGGATGAGCAGGAGCCTGAGAGCTTGAACTCCCTTGGTGTCAGGAGCAAGTCCGCGCCCTCCTGACAGTGCTGTTTCCCCTTGGCCCGGCAGGTCAGTTGGTGTACCAGGCCCAGTCCCCCGACGAGGGAGCCCTCGTCACCGCCGCCAGGAACTTCGGTTTCGTCTTTCGCGCCCGCACGCCGGAGACCATTACAGTGGTGGAGATGGGGGAGACCAAGACCTACCAGCTCCTGGCGATTCTGGACTTCAACAATGTGCGCAAACGGATGTCGGTCATTGGTACGTGCCCCTGGTTGCGTCTGTCTGCTTTCTGGGTGGCGAGTCCTTGCCCTCGTGGGTTTTCTAGGAAGGGGCACTCGGGAGAGTCGGGGCAGGTAGATGCCACAGGGCAGGCACTACACAAACCCTAATGTGGGCAAGAAAAGGGATGTCTCAGGGGCTGGCCCTCTGTGATGCAGGTCTTCATTGCAGAGGGGTGGAGGCAATGCATCTCACCTTCCTCGCAGCAAAGCAGCCCTTATGCTCAGAGTTACAGCGGTCTTTTCATTTATTTTGTCCGAAGAGGCAGAGGTAAACTTCTCTGCCTTGTGCCCTGGTTGTTGGGATCTGAGCAACCAGGCAAATGACCACTAGCAGCTACACAGTGGAGAAGACATAGGTACATGTGCTAATGGGTGGGGTGGATGCAGATACCCAGCGCCCGTCCTGCAGTCGGGCAAATTCCTGATTCTGCCCACAGACTTCTGCATCTTGGGGCTTTACACATTTCAGATTTCAAACTGTTTTGTATCCCGCCCCCCACCCTCCACCATTACTTTGAGATCATAGCAAAGTAGGGTTGGAAGGGACCTGCGGGGTCACAACTCGTCCAAGCCCTGCATGAGGCAGGATCAATTTTGTGCAAACCAGCCCGGACGAACCCGTTGCCCAGCCTCTGGGCAAACCTACAGAGTCTGTCCTGACACAGCCCCAGGCATCAGACCTGCCCCTGCCCCGGGAAAGCAGGAGGGCACAGCCACCAACATCCTGCTTCTGTAAAAGGTTAATAGAGGCTCAAGAGATCCCATGCAGAGGCCGTGCACCCACTAAAGAGGAAGGCAACCTCCCCCAGTACGTACCAATGTGACCAGGGGGAAAATCCCCTCCTGCCCCAATGCAGCATTGGCCTGACCCCGAGCGCAGGGGCGAGACCCTCCAGCCAGGACCCTGCGGGGTTGGTCCCCGTAGGAGCATTGGCACAGCCCCATCCCCAGCCTAGGATGCATCCAGCACCTCTGGGGGAGGCTTCAAATCCCCCAACATGTAGAGAAGAAAGGGGATCAAATGGCTGCTTGGCCAGTCCAACAGGGAAGAGGTGAACTCTGGGACCGTGACGTGTACCTGGGGGCATTGCACCAGCGGTGGGGGTCATGGGCCTGTACCCCGCTCTCATGTGCTAGTCACCGACATCCGGACTGAGCCTGTCCTTGGGATCAGCTTAGCAGAGACGAGGGAAGTGGGGACCCCCAGCCCTGAGGGGGAAGGTGCAAGGACTCCCCAACATGGGGAGCTTGTTCTTTGCATTCAGCTGCAAAAAACCTGAGCAATGAATCTGGGAGCAGGAGGAGAAGAGACTCGAGCAGCGTCAGGGAGGGAGCAGTCCCGGGGCAGAGGGGTGCAGATGCACCAGGGCTTACTGTGGGCACAGACTTTGGTAGCATGGTGAACTGGCTGCCTGCACAACCAGGGCCTGGAGGGCAGGCTGGCCTGGCGTCCGGCTGTAGACGCCCTTTCCTCTGTATGTTGCCTGCAGGGTCTGACAGGGCATCTGCTCCGGTCAAGAGGAGCCGGTGCGGGCTGGGGCCTGCGGTCTGCCGGGCACCTCTAGAGAGGAGAGCAGCTGCCCCATTCTCCATCCTGTGCAAACTAGATGTGTCCCTTGGCCCCTGACAGGCTGAGCACCCACGGCAGAGATGCAATGCCCCTGGGCTATAAGGCGAGTACCGCTGATCCCGCGTGCCAGGGTCTGGGGTTTCTCAATCTTTCTCCCCATTGCTTTTAGTGCGGAGCCCAGAAGGCAACTTGACCTTGTACTGCAAAGGGGCTGACACGATCCTGTACGAGCTGCTGCATCCTTCCTGCGGGGACCTCAAGGAGGAGACCACGGAGCACCTGAACGTGAGTGCTGCGTGCGAGGGGACCCCTCGGCAGCTGGCGGGCCGGCCGGCCGGGCATCCCCTCTCTTCGAGACTCTCGTGGCTGGGAGTGGGTTAGCAGCGAGGCCGACCGAGCTCTCAAGCAGCCTGGAAGGAGCCCCTCGGTCCTCCTTAAGGGCAGGCTGGTCTGCACACACTCGGGAAGCAGCTGAATAAACATCGCGTGCGTCTGGGCGCTCACGCAGCAGCGTCTGGAGAGCTCAGACCGCAGATGATGGGTAGCGAGGCTGTCAGCCTTTCCAGATATAGCCCAGGCCAGGGGCAGCCTGAGATCTGAGTGGTGTGGGGGGCTGCGTGAGATGGACCGCGGGGCCTGACCGTCGCCCTTCAGGGTGGGTCCTGCAGAGACGAGGGTGGAGGCGGCACCAGGCAATAAACCAGCTTCCCTTTCCTCTGTCTGGAAAAGCTGCAGCATGTTGGCAGGGCGGTGCAGAGCGTCTTAGCTCCAGGCTCCTGGTTTCTCTCAGGGCAGGGTGACGGGCTCTCCAGCCCGAACCGTTAACCAGGGCTCAGTTCAGGTTGCATCTTTTAAGAGCACGCTGGAGAGCCCGTAAGCCACAGTGCCGAGGCTGAGGACCAGCCTGCCCAGATTGCAGCACAACAGGGCAGCGGGACATGTATTCGGATGCGTGGGTCGTCTGAATTGTGGCTGGCACGGAGCCCCAGAGCTTCAGCAGGCTCGGTGGGGCGCACAGCCCCTGGCAGCAGAAAGGGGTTACATGGGCACATTACATGATCCCGAAAGCAGGTGGCATGGGGCAGCTGTAGCAGATGGGGCATGGGCTGAGGATACAGCATCTGCCTGGGGCAGCTGCCCTTAAGCTGTTCCCACACTGGGGGACCCACGAGGAGGGTGATGGTGGACAGACCAGTCCTTGCTCTTGCAGAGCGGGGGAAAAAGGCATGCTTCCTGCTGGTGTTGGGGTCTATATTTCCACGGTGGTGGATGTGCCAAACATGCAGCTGCTGGCATTGAGCGTGCATGGAGGGTGACTGCCGCGGCGGACATGCAAGACACCCCATCCCACTGCTGTGTTTGACTGGATGATCACACGTCCATCACCGTTGCAATATGTCCCCGCTACCCCCTGCACTCCCGGTCACCCCTCTCCTCCCGTGCATTCGTGACCCCTCTTCTCCCCTGTATTCATGGCAATCACTCACCCTGGGGCTCTGCTACATGATCAAATGAAAGCTGGGTGGGTAGAAACTCAGCTCTAGAGTTGTTAAACATTTTCAGACACTCGCTTCATAGCTGGTTGGCCCTTTTTGTAGCTGGACAGCCATTTTTAGGGTGTGATCATTACTTTGCACATGTGGCTGGTCTTACTTTGCACGTGCCAGTCTGAAAACCTTGAGGGTGGCTCCCCTGCCTGCATGGTAACACAGGTGCCTTGCCAATGGAAAATTGCTGCAGTCAGATTTGGGAGAGCCTGTTGGGATGTGGCCACGTGTAAACGGTAGGCTGGCAGCAAAGCAGGGAAACAAGCTGTGATCTGGGTCAGGTGCAGCTCTTCACTCATTCCCTGCAAAAGCCTTGGCAGCTGTTGGCAAACACAGGAGGGCGTGTAGAAAGCCACTCTGTAAAAACCAAGTAGGAAACTGGGCTTTGCTCTGATGTCTCCCGTCCCTCTGGCGCCTTGCAGGAATTTGCTGGGGAAGGCTTGCGGACGCTGGTCGTGGCCTTCAAAAACTTGGAGGAAAAATACTTTGAGGACTGGATCAAGCGGCACCACCAAGCGAGCACAGTCCTGGAAGGGCGGGAAGAGAAGCTGTCCAAGTTGTACGAGGAGATCGAGAAAGACTTAATGGTTGGTCTTGCGTGTGGCCTGGGCTCTGCCCTGGGGAGCTGGCGTGTTTGGGCACCGGGACTGTTTTATTGCAACTTGCACGGGTGTCTGAGCAGCTGGGCACTCCTTGCAAATCCCGCCAGGCCATAAGGGATGTAGGGGTGGCAGCATATGGAGGGATGTACCCAGGGGGGTTGAGCGAGCCAGGGAGCTGTCGGGGTGGGCCGTAGCCCGGGATGACCAGCCTGCTGGCTGCTTTTGGTGCATTTGTTGGAGTTGCTGGTGGAGAGGAGAGGGCAGGTGGGAGCCCTGCACCGCTGCAGCGACTGCCCGGCCATGCGGGAAGGCTCATCCTTTCTCTCCCGCTCCCTGCTCAGCTGCTGGGCGCCACGGCCATCGAGGACAAGCTGCAGGATGGGGTCCCGCAGACCATCGAGACCCTCAGCAAGGCCCACATTAAACTCTGGGTGCTGACCGGAGACAAGCAAGGTAACAGGGCCGTGGCACCCGGTGTCCCCCACTTCTCGCTCGTGTCCTGGTTCTGCCTCCATCCCAGACCCCGCCGTGCTGGTATTTCCTTCCAGACAGTGGGGCCGGGCAGGCGGGGAGGAGAGTCGTCCTTGGGCAGCAGGGCAGGAAGCCTCACTGCTTCCAGACCACGCGCCTCTCTCCCTCGTCCGCGCGTGGCAGACGGGGTCTTGCCTTGACGGTCTCCTCTGACAGCCCCGGCACGTTGGCTGCGGGGACTGTACCGTGCTGAGTCTGTTGTGCCGAGACCCCACTCTGTCTGCACCAAGGGGTCTGCATATCCTTGCCCCCCACCACGTAAATGGGGTGCATTTGGGGCCATCAGGGAGCTGGTTCCTTCCTGCTGGTGCATCCCTGGGGTCCTTGTGTTCCCAGAGACGGCGGTGAACATCGGCTACTCCTGCAACCTGCTGTACGACGACATGGCCGACATCTTCATCATCGAGGGCAGCACCTCCAGCGATGTCCTCACCGAGCTCAGGTAGGTGGCACGAGCTCTGCCAGCTGGCGCGGGGCTTCGGCTTCGGGGTGGCAGCTGAGGCTGCTCTCGCCTGGTCTTCCCTCGTTTCCCTTCCCCTGGCGCAGCTTGCTGGTGTAACCGTGAAGTCGGGGCTGGGTCTCGCTACAGCATCCTCTGGATGTGATGGGCCCTTGGGGGGATTTTAGGGGGGCTTCTGCAGGGTCTGATCTGATCCAGCTGTGAAAGGGCCCCAGCTGTGGAGGGCGAGTTATTCTGGTACCTCCTCGGGTCAGGCACATCCCGCTCACCAGCCCAAGCCTCCGCGTTTTCCTTTTGCTGTAGCTGGGATTTGTAAAAGCCAAGGGCCTTTCTGTGTCCGTGCTCGCTGCCTTTAGGGACGCCCGGAAGAAGATGAAGCCTGAGTCCTTCTCGGAGAGCGACGAAGCGAATGTCCAGTTTGAAAAGAAAACCAAGAAGTCGTGCATCCTGCCTGAGGAGCAAGCCAACGGGGTGTACGGCCTCATCATCAATGGCCACAGCCTGGTGAGGATGGTGAAGCATTGCCGTTAGGAGCTGGGCACGTGGGGAAATGGGAGCATGGCTGCAAATTGGCCCTGTAGTGTGCGCGACAGCTACTTCCAGACGAATGCTTGAGCTTGGCTAGGGAGGGACGCAGGCAGGAGATGCAGCCGATTGCACGGAGCCGTCCCGTTCTCCGGTAGCCAGAAAAAGCAAAAAGCAAAGGGCTTTTAGCACCAGCAGTGTTTGCCCTGGTGACCGACGTCGCTTCCCAGGGGGGCAGGTTTAGTCCCCTTGCCCACGTCGAGGATGGGTGGTCCAACATTGCAGAAGTTGTGGGATCTCCATCGAAATAGTCCTTCTCTGGAAGTTTTCAGGAGCAGGTTGGAAAGACACTTGGCTGGAATAGTTTAGTCAGGGGTGCTCCTGCCTTGAGCAGGAGCCTTGTGATTTTGCTTCCTGCCATGGCCTCGCCGAATTCTTTGCCACAGAAGTATTTTCCTTGCAAAATTTTCATTGCAAGTATTTTCCTGTAGTCAAGAAACAAGTGAAAGCTCAGAGCTGGCACTTCAGAGGCATTCCTGAGTCCAACAAGGGTGCCTCGAGTCGATTTAAAGGTTGAGAGCCACCGACTTAGATCCTCCGGGCACCGCGACTGGCTTGCGCTGCGCTGGACTTGCGCTGCTCGGCCCTGTCCCGTGCCGGGAGCTGGCCAGGCACCTTCTTGAGAGCGTGCTGTCTCTCTCCTTCCCCATGCAGGCCTATGCGCTGGAAGGGAACCTGGAGCAGGAGCTGGTGCGGACGGCTTGCATGTGCAAGGTGGTGATCTGCTGTCGGGTGACACCGCTGCAGAAGGCGCAGGTGGTGGAGCTGGTGAAGAAGTACAAGAAGGCCGTGACGCTGGCCATCGGCGACGGAGCCAACGACGTCAGCATGATCAAGAGTAAGTGAGCGGCATGCAGCACCCGTGCCTGGCCAGGGGCACGGAGCCGCTGTGCATTCAATAGGGGCTTGCACCCGTGCTGAGTGGAGTGGGGTCTGCATGGGGAGGTCGAGATGCCTATGTTGCCAGCTTCTGAAAGCAGCATTTCTTGGGGATATTCTTGGGGGGTTGGATGGCAAGCTCCTTGAGGCCACGGTCACGTCTGTCCACGTGTCCAGACAGCCGCGGGGGCCATGGTGCTGGCTGGGGCCTCTGTGCAGTCCTGCAATGCAAGCAGTGGAGGATAATACATCCTGGGGGTGGACGAGCCTAGTGAGGAGGGGGATAATGAGCAGCTTTTATGTCTGTAAATAGTCTGTGTGGTCCCGTGCGAACGTTTCAGTGCCCCCGGGATGCTCTCCACCACTTCCTTCCACGCTGCAAACTGCTGCTTGCTGGTCCCAGGGCGGTTGTTCTTTATAGGACGCCTCGCTACTTCCATAGCTCTACGAAGAGCTCCCATAACTAGGTTTAATTCAATTAAGATAATTCAGAGGGGCGTCCTGCTAATCTCCCTTATGACGATTTGCAAAGAAATTGATTAACTGGGGTCTTTTAATTAAGAAAGAAAAGGCTAAGTAGGGAGCTTTGCGGGAGAGAACTCGAGCCGCCAGTCAAGAACGAATAAGGGAAAGTGTATGTGATAATTAGAAGCAAACCCCGCCACCATGGGTGGATTGGGATTCGGGGATATTATCAACTCGTTATCCCACAGAAGACCCTGCATCCAGCCAGCCAACGGGAGTGTTCTCATTAGCTAAACTTGTGCAATTAGCTGTCGCATTCAACTTGCATCCACATTTAATAAAGGCAACAGTGCTCTTCAAAGGGACATGATTGTTTAATGACGGGATTGAACTGCGGAGGCTGAAGGAACATGCAGCGACTGCCGGGCTGGCTTGTAGCACGGGGTCTGAACAGCTCTGCGTGGACGTGGGGCTTCAGGACGGGAGGACGCGAACACACATCGCATTTAAATAAAAGTCCAAGGGACTTCTCCAGCCAGGGCAGTGAAGCTGGTTTGCTGCTAGAAACCATCAACTATCAAGGACAGTGTTTGTTGTCAACATGGATGGATGCAGGCTTTTGAAACGGGGGGTGGCAGATGGGGTGCATCATCAGATAGATCACAATGCACATTGCTTGCCAGCTGAAGAGAAACTAGAAGCTTTAGTTAATATGGTAGGCAGGCAAACTATATTATTCAGTTGAAAACCCAAACCAAAAAACCCCAAATATAAGTGGTGGAAAGCGCACTCATTTGCTGGAGTTATATGTAAAGTTTTTAAAAAGAACAAACTAGGCAAAAAGTAGTTAAAGGGCGTTGTTTCATTAATCTTGGAGCTGTTATAGTTAAATGTAAATCTCTTACTGAGGTTCATAAAACAAAACCTAGCCTTTTTGAGCATCTTGACAGGGTTGCCTGTATGTCCCTGTCTGTCTTTTCTACACCTGAGTTAATAAGGCCACACCTGAGCGAAGGATTTTAGCTAGAGCTAAAACCAGTCTGCAGGGTTATGAAATAGAGATGAGACGTGGCCAGGAATGGCTAACAGATAGCAGCCCTGCAGAGGAAAGGGTAGTTTGAATAGTGCAACATCAAGACCATGAAAAAGGAGAGAGGGGCATTATTAACACCTGTGGAGGGGAGAGATTACCAGGAATCATGGAGACCACCAGGAGCCCTGAAGTCAATCAACTCCCTCAGCACTGCCTGAATAGAGATGCCACTACCACTGCCACTGCCAGGCAGTTGGTTTTAAAGTTTGGGTAGAGCAGGAATGAAAGTTTGGGTAGAGCAGGGGATCCGCCCCTGCAGATGTGAATGGGGTGAGTTTAGACAGTGGTGCTCTGTCCTCGCTGCTGTGTTATAGCAATGCTGGAATCGGCCCGGCTCCAGCAGCGACCCGCGAATGCTTTGGAGGCGGGTGGCCGGGCCCAGCCCCGGGCAGACCTGCTCGAGAAGCACCAGCGCTAACAGAGCTCTCCTGGTAACGGTGCGGGTCGTCCTCTCGTTGCAGCCGCCCACATCGGGGTGGGGATCAGCGGCCAGGAGGGGATGCAAGCTGTGCTCTCCAGCGACTTTTCCTTTGCGCAGTTCCGCTACCTGCAGCGCCTGCTCTTGGTCCACGGCCGGTGGTCCTACATCCGCATGTGCAAGTTCCTCCGGTACTTCTTCTACAAGAACTTCGCCTTCACGCTCGTCCACTTCTGGTATGGCTTCTTCTCCGGCTTCTCTGCACAGGTAGGTCAGCCAGCTCCCTTCCCCGGCTCTAACAGACCATGGGGAGCATCTTTTTTTGTTGCCTTTCTGCTTAGGGTCAGACCAATCCTGCCTGGTCAGACTGGTCCAGACTGGGGAGGTTTGCCTTCCTCTGCCTGGGGTCTCTTGAGTGCATATTAGCCCCCTTTGCAGCAGCAGGATGTTGGCGGCCGCGGCCCCCCTGCTTTACCTGCAGCAGGGTCGGGGGTGATGCCTGTGGCCGTCAGGGGTGACTGTGTCGTGTTGCTCAGAAGTTGGACAGTGAGCTTGTTTGGGGTGGTTTGGACAGGGCTGATCCTGCCTCAGGCAGGGGCTGGTGTAGCTGTGACCTCCGCAGGTCCCTTCCAGCCCCGCGGCTCTGTGATCCTCTGTATTGCACTGATGGCGAACTCACTGGCGCTCAGATGCGTTAAGGACCGGATGGTTTGTCTGTGGATGTCTTGCACACCACTCTCTCTAGAAGAGGTTTGGGGCAGCTTACAATAAAAACCTGAGAAATGATGAGACAGTTAAAAGCATTAAAGCAATGGGTAATAGAACAAGCTGCCCCCAGACAAGGTCCCAAACCCCTCACCCTGCTAAAAGCAGGCAGGTACCGAAGGAAACTGTGATTTCTAGTTGCACCAAATGCAGCCACGAGACCAGGGCAGGTGCTGCTCACCTGTCTGCATTAGGAAGTGTTTCTGGTGAGGAAGTCCTGCCTTTGCTAATGAATTTCTCCTGCTGATGTTTGTGTGCATCCGTTTTCTTCCATTGCCAGAAGCAATGAAGTGTTACCAGCCTGTTCAGAGCCTGGTGAAATTCCCACCTCATCTTCCAAGGTTGCACATAAAACTGCCCCGTGCTTGTGCAATTTGAGGGTGCATTGGAGGGCATGCTTGCACTGCTTCCAACACGCTGTGCGCACGCATGCTGGCGTGTGGGATCCAGCATGCCCAGGCTCTCCCCTGTGATGGATCGCTCCTGCCATCCAGTGGCTGTGACTCCGTTCTGCTGCTAACACAGGGTTTAGCTCAACTTTACGCGCAGGAAAACATCGATCCAGATGAATTAGTGCTGCCATCAGTCTGGATAGACTTTCTGGATATTTTTTTCCAGATAATCGAATGCTGCTGTGTGAAGTGCTGAAAGCTGGACTTTAAATAGTGTGATGTGCTGCCCATAGAAAAAAAAAAAAGAGAGAGAAATAAGTATAGGTGCCTGTGTAGTACTTCACCCAGGAGAACTTTTACAGACTTTTCTCCGATGCCCGATGAAGGGTGTTTGTGCCCAAAAGCTTGCAATTAAAGAGGTTTTTTTTTGGGGGGGGGGGGTTGTTTTTTTGTTTTGTTTTTTTTGCAAAAATCTAGTTGGTTTAAAAAAGATATCACCCTCTACCATGAGTCCTGGCTGCTCTTAAAATCCCCAAGCACTATTAAATTTATGACTTGCAGGTCATCTTGATGACCAGCCAGGCTCATATGCCAGCAGACCCAAAGTTGATTAACCAGCAGGTTTTGTATTAACGAAGGTAGATGCCTTTGTTAATACAAAACCTGCTGGTTAATTGACTTTGCAGATAGTCTACTTTCTTCTCACAACATCTCTAAGAGAGGCTCTGGATTGGAGAGGCGGCTGCTTCGGCTGGTCACACAGCGTCCAGGGGCTGGGCAGCAACCAGGGGGATTAACAAAAAAAATGACCCTCAGCTTGGCTTTTCTTGGTGCATGAAGTCTCCTGGCCAGATGTGGTGAAGCTTCTAGCAGCGAGCTCGGGATAAGAGGGTATACTCTCAACCCGCTTCCTATCACCACCCTCGTGCACGTGCTCTGTGTGTGTGTGTGCACATGCATTATAGAGAGAGGAGCATAGCTGGCTGTGGCCAGTAACAAGCCCTGGGAGCCAGACTGGGCTGCTCAAACGGCCTTGCCCTCACTGATGTGAAACCCGTGCACTCCTCGTTGTGGTGCTGGAGACACGAATCCCTCCCCGGTACTCTGAGCCGGTCTGCAGACTCTCCCGGGGCACGGGGCATCCGCCTCGCGTGACATCAGGGGTCCTGTTCTGGGTGCGGGGATTTCCTTGGCACGACTGCGATCGCCTCCAAGCAGAGCTGCCCGTCTGCTGGGTGTCAGCCAGTTGCTCTTTACTGGGCTCGTGGGGTGTTTCGCTGGTTCACGGTTTGGGGTTTTTTTCCGCTGGTCAGTTGGGCTTTGTGGTCTGTATTCACAGAGGGAAATGCCGGAGCGGGGTTGTAGTTGCGATGGTCCCGAAATTACGGCAGCCCGTTGGTGACCCTTAGCTAACCCACTGCTCTGCTTTTCTCGCTCTAGACGGTGTATGACGAGTGGTTCATCACCCTTTACAACCTCATCTATACCTCTCTCCCGGTGCTAGGGATGAGTCTCTTTGACCAGGTAAGGTTTACTGGGAGTAGCTGCAGTGCTCTGGTATAGCAGTGCCCCCAGTTCTTCAGTCCAGCTCCACGACCAAGGCCGCGGGTGCCTAACACAATTGCCGCGGGGTGATTTACCCCAATGTTGTTCCATTACACGATTACGCCAGCTGCTATTAGAGCCCCGGGCTGGTAGGAGACGGGGGAGCCACGCTGCATTTCCCCAGAGCTTGCTGTGAGTGCCTGTGCATGCAGCCAGCTCTGGGGAGGAGCCTGCAACTACCTAAGTGCATGCTGTGACTGTGGGAGAGGCAGTGAGACCCGCATGCTGTCCTAATTACACCAAGAGCCCTGGCATCATCAGCCCTGCATGCAAAAGTCCAACAGGAGTTGATGGGAAATAATGCATGTGCTATTCATCCCTGTTGGGTGAGAATTGTACCCCTGCAACGGGTGACTCAAAGGAGATCTGGAAAACCTGCCATGTCCGTTGTCCTCTTGAAGTCCTATGGGTAGGAGGGAAGATGGCACCTTAGGGGTGTGTTACACGTTACACTTGACACGTTAACTGCACTTAAACTGCTAGCATCTGGTGTTCGTTCGAGTAGGATAATCCTTGCGCTCTAGTAAGGCGGTACAGTGATGTCTTCTGGGATCATCTAGTTGTATTAGGTAACACGCCTCACCTTAACGTGGGGCTGCTCCCTGGAGATGATATAATCCATTGTGGTCTCAGGGTGGGACCCACAGTCGCTGTTTGTGGGTCCCGGCCCCAGGATTTGCCTAGGAGTCTTCAGCCTGCTCTGGGGGTCCCTGGGCTGAGACCTGAAAATCAGCTCATATTTGGGTCTCACCCCTGAGCCAGCTGGTGCGGAGCCAGGGCTAAGCCCCAAAACTCAGCTGACTTTTGGGTGTTAGGCATGGGGGCCGATTCAAGGCTGCAGTGCAGTGAAGTGATCTAGAATTAGATGCAATGGTTCAGACCTCTTTCAAAGTCATTTTAGCTGCTGCCTAGGGTCTAAATACGACCCGTGCTAAGTGTAACGCTTGACGCAGCCCCAGGAGGCTGCCTGGTTCAGACGGGCAGGAGCTGCGGGAGGCAACGACCGGCTTTGTCAGATGCAAGTCCTGCAGAGTGACCGGCCCTGTCCCACGCCCCACCATCCAGCTGCATCTGTCTGGCTCATGCATTACCCCAGGAGCTGTTCAGGAAATGCTCAGTTTTCCACAGTTATGCTCATAGGAGGTGACCCCCACCTCCCTGGCCACTGTTCTTGGGGACCCCTGCCTGCTCAGGCAGCACCGGGCCAAGCCCGTGGCCAAAGTCACCCTCCGTCTTTGATGGTGCCTTTCTACCTCTCTTCCTCTTTGGCTTGCACCCCAGACAGCCCCTCAGCCTGCGACCCCGGGCTTTCAGGCTCCCAGAGCAATGCATGTGCTACGGCCAGACCAGAGAGGTCTTAAACCACCACTGCCCTGAGGCTGTCGGGGGCCCAGAGGTGACCAGGGGGTGCCCAGGCCAGACCCTCTAGGTTTAACCCTTCTCAGACATGCCTTTTGTTGCTGACTTTGCCCAGCAACGTGTCCGTGGCTCTCCGTTACAGGCCAACCTGCGTGCCGGCTGTGTGCACCGGGGCTCCCAGCACTCAGTTCTGGGCAGCACCGGCCTCCACACTGCACAACCCAGCCTGGTGCCTGGGCTTTTGACTTCCTGCCATGTTTGCCGGAGCAGTGGGTGCATTATTGCAATGTGGCCTCCGCTGTGCATGGGGTGTTTTCAACCCCTCCGATGTGACGTGGCTGGTCGGCGGTGTCCGTGGGTCTGGGCACTAACCCTCTCCCCTGATCTGCTCCCAGGACGTGGACGACGGCTGGAGCATGCAGTTCCCCCAGCTCTACACGCCCGGGCAGCAGAACCTGTATTTCAACAAGGTGGAGTTCATCAAGTGCATGCTGCACGGGGTCTACAGCTCCCTCATCCTCTTCTTCGTCCCCTACGGCGCCATGTATGACACCATGCGGAGCGACGGCAAGGCCGTTGCTGACTACCAGTCCTTCGCCCTCATGGCCCAGACCTGCCTGCTCATCGTGGTCTCTGTACAGGTGAGGCTGTGCCCATGACATGCTGAGGGGGGATTTCATAGCTCCCTGTAGGGAGGCTGCAAAGAGGATGGAGCTGGGCTGGTCTCAGTGGGGGCAGATGGCAGGACAAGGAGCAATGGGCTCAAGCTGCAGCAAGGGAAGTTGAGGTTGGATATTAGGAAGAAATTTCTTATGAAGAGGGTAGTAAAGCACTGGAACAGGTACCCAGAGTGGTGATGGGATCTCTATCCTTGGTAGTTTTGAAGACCCAGGTAGACAAAGTCTTGTCTGGGATGATGTAGTTGGGGCTGGTCCTGCTTGGAGCAGGGGTTGGAGTAGATGCGACCCCCTGAGGTTCCTTGCAACCCTCATTTTCTATGATCCTATGATCTCCAAGGTGTGCGTACCTTCCTCTTTGCAGCCAGGTCTCATCAGAGCTTGGCTGGGGCCCACGCACAGAGGTGAGGCCTCAAGTTGGGGCCAGCTGAGGTCTCTCCCTTGCTGCCGAGGGCAGGATGCAGAGCAACAGCTTAAAATTGCATCAAAATAGGTGTAGATAAGACTGCAGGACAACTCCCTTCCTGTCCGAGCAGGGGGGCAGTGGCACAGGCTGCCCAAGGAAGGGCTGCGATCTCCTTCACTGAAGGTTTCCAGGAGGAGTCTGGACGAGTCTTGGGTGGGGAGATTTAGGAGCACCCTCCTGCATCTGTGCAGGGGGCTGGACCACATGGCTCTTGAGGTCCCTCCCAGGCCCCGGGACCTGCCAGACTGGATGAGACAGGGTACGACATGGATGAGGCTGCTCAGAGCACAGTGCATTGCTTTGTCCCACTAGATCGGGCTGGACACTGCCTACTGGACAGCTGTGAACCAATTCTTCATTTGGGGCAGCCTCGCTGTGTACTTCGCCATCACCTTCACCATGTACAGTGACGGCGCGTACCTGATCTTCACGGCCTCCTTCCCGTTTGTTGGTAAGCCCATGGGCTGGTGCCCCGCTCCGTGTTGGATTTAACGGGGTGGAAGGGTCTCCAAGGGTGCAGAAGCAATGCCCTCATCCAAGCAATAGCATGCCTGGGCACTTAGCTCTCCCTGCCTTTACCCAACAGCAAGCATTCATTTTGAACAGCGCCTTCCTGGACAGACCCATGGCCAGGCCTTCCCTTTCCTGTCCACATACTCCCTTACTGCCCAGAGGCACATGCATATTTTTATCAATTAAAAGGGAACTAGAAACTTTACCAATAAGCCTCTGGCCTTGGGCTGTATTATTCAGTTTAAAATCAGAGCAAAAACAAATATAAGATTTATTGGAGTGTGCATTACATGGCTACATCCTGTAGCACGCACACAAACCACAACACGCTAGGCAAAAGTAATCCCAATATGTTGTTTTGCAAGCCTTGCAGTTGTTAGATTAAATAGGCATCTCTTTTTCAGATTCATAAAAGAAAATCTAGCCGCCTTGAGCATCTTGACAGTGCATCTAATGCTTCAGTGGAAGTTATTTCTATCCTTGAGTTAATGTTTTTAGTTACAGTTGAAAACAATCTTCAGGGCAGTGAAATAGGAGCTACGTGACCAGGAGCAGCCAACAGACAGCAGAATTGCAGCAGAAAAGTTAGCTTGATAGTTGACTGTCAAGACCATTAGCAAGGAGGGGGGGGTGTTAACACCTACGGAGTGAAGAGTTCAGAAGGGATCAGGCAGATAAGAATGAGCTCACTACTGCCTGAATAGAAATGCCACTACCCCTGCCTGGCAGTTGGTTTTCAACACCGGGTGAAGCAGGAGTCAAAGCAGGGCGGGGATTGTACCTTTGCACCTCCTGGACCCACCTCTGGACCCTGTAGAGTGATTTTGCATGCTGGGATTTTGAACATGTTCAAAATGTGAGCAGTAGCATGGAGAGGAGCTGGGCCGTGAGCAGGCGGCCAGCTCCAAAGCTCTGCGCAGTCATGGCACTCAGCTGGGAGCCCCGTGGTCTGCTGGCGAAGTCATGTCAGGGCTCGGCGGGAACCGATGGAGCATGGCTCACTCCATCCTTTTAGGATGAGCTGTTCAACCCAGGCCCCTTGGCCCTTTGCCTTCCCTTACCATGCCCTCGCCTGCTTCCCCACTCACTCCTGACTGTTGGTGCTGGTTTGGTTGCAAAAGGGGTGCTACTTTGGACCCACTGCAGCCCCCTTTGCAAACAAACCCGCTTGAAGCCATTGTAATGCAGGCATTTGAGGCCTGGCCCCTGTGGACCTGGTCACTTGAATGTCCACAGAGCGCAGAATTTGGCCCCCTGACCAAGGCCGCTTAGCTGCGCTGCTTCCCGGCCATCGCCTGCTTGTCCTCCCATGAGCTCCTTTCTGAGGGGGCTGCTGCTGGTGCTTTGGTGTAGAGGAGGAGACGGCAGCCTCACAGTGTTACCAAATTTGCCCATTACTTTGGGGTGTGCTCATTTATTAGGGATACTTTCTAGGGTCTTGGTGATTCTGTCAATGTGCTGCTTGTGTTACTATACGGAGCTGTATTTCTCCCTTCTGCAAGCCCTCACCCCCAGTGGAGCTATCTTGCAGGACTCAATCTCAATGGGACTGGGTTCCTCCAGTCACCAAATCAGTCATACACACAAACACACACAAATTAACGTGACACGCCTGACCTGGCCGGGCTGATCAGCATGGACAGGCTGACACCCTCATATGCCAAGAATCAGTTCATAAGAGCAACAATAAAATACTGTCAGACACAAGCACACAGGTGAACAGAATCCCTCTGAATCCGGCTGGGTGTCCAGCTGACACCCTCATGGGCCAGCATTCAGTTCATAAGGGCACGTCTGAGTCAAACTGGGTCAATCAGCCTGTACAAGCTGATCCCCTTCTGTGTTTCAAACTCAGCACGTCCCAATCTTTGGCCTCTTGATGAGCAGACCCCACAATAATTTGGGCTTCACAGGGATCTTTGCTTAGGTAAAAGAAGCGTTGCTGCAGAGCACAGGAGGAAAGAGAAGCAGAGAAGGAAAAATATACCCAATTACTACCAGTTTGCCTATAAAAGTTATTTATTGCTAAGCATATGAAATATATAATGGTACTAGTAGTAATAGACATGCAAAAGAAAAACAAGCACAAACAATGACAATACTACTCTGGTTTCACTAAGTATTTGGGGAAACTTAGCTCAAGCTTAACTAATACAGTTCAGGTTCAGAAGTTTATGCCTGGAGAGAAGAGATAGAGAGTGAGTGCTGGGATCTCACCTAGTCCAAGGTACTCAGGCTGCAAAGCTGACAGGCACAGTCCGTAGCACAATCCTTGAAGAGAGAGACGATCTGTTCTTCCAGCGTCCCAAGAACGACAGGGGATGGTGTCAGCACAGGAGTTTTCTTCTTCTTTCTTCTTCTCCTTCTCCTTTCCTCCTCCTTCTTCTTTTCTTTCTTTGCAGCACACACACTTACAGATTTTTATACCCTCAGTTCAGCTGCTTCGAAGCACCCTCAGTAGTGTAAATCATTGTATTTCTATTGACAAGGGGTTATCTGGTTTGGACCATCTAAGGAAACTGATTGATAATCAGGAAACACTTAAGATTAGGGAGTAACCCAAATACTTGGGAGCCAGCTTGAGATTCCTATGGATGGCAGATATCCTGATGGGATATCTCATGGATTCTTCAGGAACAATAGATAGCTTGCAGCATCAGGATTTGGGATTTTTACTTGTTGTGCACAAGCCTCAGCTTAGCATGACTTTTCCAGATCTTACTATTGTCTTTTAACAGACTTAAAGCAATTATTGGAGTGCTCATAACCTTTTGTGGAGAGGACTCCCACCAGCCGTCTCGGGAAAGATACGACAACACCTGGGATTAGGGCTCCAGCAGGCTGGATGCTGTGATGAACCCTTAACCATTGTTCAAATGTTGCCCGTACCCCCTCGGACTCGGTCTCTTGCCTCAGCATTCCCTAACCCGGCAACCGAGTTTTAGTCAATCAAGTTTAAATAGGCCTCCCATAGTGGGACCGGGGAATGTACGGCCCGAGATGCCTATTAAACTTAGAGCTGTGTGTGTGTGTCTGGGGGGGAAAAGTCCTTAGCAAATCCAGATTAGAACTGGTCTGATAAATGCTGAGCTGGGTGTGTGTGAACATGGGTTGATTAACATTGGAAGCACAGATTCCCCATCATGCAGCGCTCTCCTGCTTCTCTGGTCCCAGAATTCACTGCAGTCTCTGCTTCAGGCTTTCTGTTCTCCATCTCCCATGTAAATGAATGGTCATCTGGTTCCATCTCGGATGCAAATGGGACCTAGGGCAGTTGTTTCACTCTTGTCACCCTTATCTGGTGAGGTTCTTAGGTGTGTCTCTCGCTGCATCTTAATCAGGTTCGTTTAGGTGGGGGGGGGGAGTCCTTTGTGAGTCAGACAGACTGCATCCTGTGCCAGGGCTGCCCAAGAACACAGAGCTGAGACATAACAACAGCCCCTCTCCACGTTGCAGCTGCCCCGATGCAGCTGCTTGCGCCTTTCTGCCCATGTCGGTTCCCTCCCCGGGGGGTAGCAGCTCCCCCAGAGAGAGGTGCGGGGCTCTGGAGGGCTGGGGTATTTCGGGCGGTGGTGCTCTTCCCTGGGACTGGGGGGAAAACAGTGCCGTGGCTTGTGGCGCGTGGGGCATGGGGGGCTGAGACTGACAGCTCTGCAAAGGAACCGATGTGGACTCCAGCATGCAGCTGGATTCCCCTCTGCCTCCTGGCACCCGGCGCAGTTGACCTTGGCATGCAGGATGCTTCGTGGCACCAGTGGGGCTCGTCCTGCTCGGAGAGGACTGGCGAAAGGGGCTCCTTGGGCCTGGTTTGATGGCAAAGTGCTTCTCCATCCTGATGGCGGGGAAGGGGGCCTGGAAGCTGCTGCCTGTGCGGGCGTCATTCACGGCGCTGCCGTCTTGCAGGTACCGCCAGGAACACCCTGACCCAGCCCAACGTCTGGCTGGCCATCTTCCTCAGCATCATCCTCTGCGTGCTGCCTGTGGTCGGCTACCGGTTCCTGAAGGTGCAGCTCAAGCCGACGGTCAGCGACAAGGTAAAGCGATGGCTCGGCAAACCAGGCAGCTCCCTCCTCGCCACTGCCCCTTCCCCTTCCCCTTCCCGGCCAGGCTCGGTGCCCAGGAGCTGGCACGACGCAGCCCGGGGCATCTGTGCTGCCCGGGGTGGGCTGGAAGGAGGAGCGGGGGGTGGAGACGCCGCTCAGGCCTCCTGCAGTGACGCGGCGCCTGCCTGCAGAGCCCCGGATTAAATGGAGCGTGGAGGCAGCGCTATTTTTAGCTGCTGGCTCTCAGGGCTGTGGCTTAGTGACAGCACCAGCGCGCTCCACAGCCAGCCCAGAGGCCCGGGGCTGCAGGCCTGGCCTGGCAGAGGCTCGGCTCGGCTCCCAGGAGCATGCATGCATGCACATGACTCCTTGGGTTTTGCTGACTGGAGCCAAGTCATTGCTGCTGCTGCTAATGTTCACATACATGCACATACAAATGTAGGCCTGCATGCAGATATGTGTGTGTACATGTGCACATATGTCCATGCACACATGACCCCCTGGGTTTTGCTGACTGGAGCCAAGTCATTGATGCTGCTGCTGCTAATGTTCACACACATACACAAGTGCATGCAGGCATGTATGCATGCCTGTGCACACATATGTGCACATACATGCACACACACGACCCCTTGGGTTTCTCAAAGCCATGGACTGGATTGGACCCCAAACCCTGCCCAACCAGCGCCTGTACTGGGCAGGTTGCTCCAGCCCCCCGGCTGGTCCCGGGAGGGGTTGGGGACCTGCAGTGCCCAGATCAGCCCCGTGCTCAGGGAGGCACTTGCAGTTGGTCCAAACCCGTTGTCCACCTTGTTAGCCCAACTATGCAGTTGATCCTGACACAGCACCAGGCATCACACTTGAACCTGCCGCAGGTAAAGCGGGGTGCATTTCGTTGCTCCGTTCTGACGCGGTCCCCGGGGTGTCGCTGGGCAGTGACGGCCAGTCCCCGCAGCTCCCCTGGCTCAGCCGGATGCTTTCTAATTCCAGGTCGTACAGAAGATAAAGGAGTATAAGAAGCGGCCCCTGCCCCCCTCGCCCAAGAGGCGCCTACGCCGGACCAGCACCCGCCGCTCGGGCTATGCCTTCTCCCACCAGCACGGCTTCGGCGCCCTCATCATGTCGGGCAGGAACATGCGGCCAAAGTCGCCCTTTGGCGTCACAGGGACGTTTTCCCCCAACAGCGAGAAAAACCGACACAAGTGAGAGCCAGGAAGAGATGCCAGCTGGGCTCTGCATAGCTGCCCGGACACAGCCCTGCAATGGGGATCAGGGCCTTTTCCTTTCATCTGTGCTGCTCTGTGACTTGTGCTCCCAGGCCGAGGGGCACGGGGGCAATTCTGCTCCTGCCGGCCTGCAAGGGGTTGGAGCGCGTGGTGCAAAGCTGGGTGCGCTCACGAGATCTCCCGTGGTGCCATCCTTTCGTCCCTCGATGCAATACCTTAGAGCACGGCGATGCTCCGGGGGAGGGAGGCTTGGTGTTGGAAACTCTGCCGTCCCCACGGCTTTGCCTCTGCCGTGAGCGATGGCAGGGGGATCCCTGGCCCTGAGATTCAAGCCCTTTGCTCCCGAATGGTTGCATGGCAAGCCTTGGTCTGTGCTGGACCTGAGCACTTTGGAGGGCACGGGGCAGGGGATGACCCCCCCAAGTCAGTCCAGTGTTGGTCCCTGCTATATGGCCCTTGTTCCACGGCAAAGCTCTTCATCCCTGCACCGACCGGAGCAGTGACGTCCAGGTGCAAGGACTTGTCACCTGGGTGTCCCAGCTGACTCTCATGGCAGGGCAGACCCAGCCAGGGTCAAGTACACCTTGCCTTGGGACTCTCACAGGGTGGCACTGGGGCATCGGAGGGCAGAGACTGCCCCGCTGCTGCAGGGCTGGGTTGGGGGCTGCTCCTGTGCAATGCACGGGGTCGGCTTGGTGGTCTTCTGCCCTCGCCTCTCCTGAGCAGCAAGGGCGAGAAGGTGCTCGGGACCAGGAGCAATGCAGTTTCCCCATACCCGCGAGGATCTGCCAGCTCTTTTGGTCTTGCATGCGTGGGTTCATCCACCGTCAGCTGGGAGGATCTCCAGTGCACCAAATCACCAGCCGAAAAAGAGGAGCTGTTGAGCGGTTTGGCTTGCGGTGGGGTCCTGGCTTCAACGGTGACCCTGTGAAGCTGCTCGGGCACTAGCTCCCCTTCGGTTTGGCTCTTGGGGACCCATGTGTGCAGGCAGACGGGCGTGTTGGCGTGGCAGCTTGGAGCGTGGTCACTGTGCCGGCCCGAGCAGCCCCGCGTGTGCCAGTCCCGAGCTGTGATGCACTCCCAGCATCGCATGGTGTTTTGTAGACCTGTTTTTTAACAATAAATCATGACTGATGGGACGAGTAACCCACCTCCCAGCTGTTCGTTGACAAAGGGAGCGGGCTGCAGGGGTCCCCGGGAGGGGCTGGATGGGAGCGGGGTGCTGTAGGGTGCAGGGTCCTGGCCCAAGACCAGCCACCGTGGAGGAAAATGGCAAGAAACCCGGAGCCGTGGGTTCAGACAGGGTTTGAGACTCAGCCCGGCGCACCTGTGGGCTCGTGTTTTACACTGCCGTCATGCCGGGGTTTTCACATCCGTGTGAATTGCGCACGTGTGTGCCCTGCTGTGCTCGGCCACGGCAGCCGTTTGTGCAGGTTTGGAGGAAGAACGGCTTTGCTTTCCAACAGGGCTCCAAGGCCGCTGGTGCAGGGCCTGGGGCCGCCTCTCATCCCTGCCACAGTTCACTGCGTGTCCTTGGTCGTGCCGCTGTGCGGCCATGCCCGTGGGCTGGCCTCCCACACTGAACCCCAGCAGCCACAGCTGGGAACTGTGGTCCAGGTCCTGGCACGAGCCGAATCTTACTGCCCCCAGCTGGCCCAGGACCAGGGGGTGTTGGGGATGGCCCTGGGGCAATAGAGAAGGGCAGGGAGGGGAGCATGGGAACTTGGAGCAGAAGGGGCGTGGCCTTGGGGAAGTGGGTAGGGCCACTCGCAGCCTATCTGTGGCTATGGGGGCCAGGTCTTGCAGATGTTGGATGGTGGGCAGGGCTTGCAGCCAGGCCCCGCCCCTGGGCTGCAACATAAACTGTGGGCTGCAGGGGACCTGGGGTTTGCTCAATGCACCTCGTTACCACTGCATTGCCTGTTGCGCTGCCCACTACACCACACTGCCATTGCGTTTGCCTCCTCGTTGCCTATCGCACTGCCCACGGCACTGCCCCCTGCATTTCCCACTGTACTGCCATTGCATTTCTAGCTGCATTGCCCATTGCACTGCCCTGCAGCTCCAGGGTGCTGCACTGGGGCCCTGCCCCCCACAAGCCTGGACATAGTTTGCCCTTGGCTGGGACCCCCTGCATCCTACCCGGCGTCAGCGGGGCCCCACGCGTGTCCGGGACAGCCCAGGGGAGCTGACGGTTGCGGGGACGATGGCCTGGGAGCCAGAGGCAGGCAGGTGCCACAGAACTGCTCTGCTCCGACGTCTGGTGTCGCGTGAGGAGCGTGTGATCCTGTCCTGCTGCGCGGCTGCCTCGGCGGCGAGGATCGGTTACTGTCTCCTAGAGATGCGGGTCAGGTGTTGCCCCGGGACAGAAGCCGAGGGAATGGGAGCTGCCCGGGCAGGTGCAGGCTTTGCCAGGGCCGGGCGTGACTAACAACCCCGTGGCTTCGAGGAACGCAGGTTCATTATCGATCAGCGGCTGCATAATGTATTTTAAACATGCCCGTTGCCCGTGTTGGCACCTGCATGCATTGCAACTTGAATTATTCAGGGCCCTGCAGCACTGGAGGAAGAGCTGGACCCTCGGAGGACTGCTAGGCTGACTATTCATCCCTCTCGGATCCACCCAGAGCTTGTGGCCCTGTGCCCTCCCGGCTCTCCCGGCGGGGGCCTGTTGCTCCTTTGCAGCCTTGTTTATTCCCGGCTCGGCTGCTGTATTTAAAGCCAGCAATCCCGTCCCGGCTCAGCTCGCTTTGGCAGCCTCCCCACGCTCAGCTCTCCTAGGCTGGCCTTGGCAGGCGGCTCCCCCCTGACCCTCCGCACGAGGGGACCAGGGCTGTGCACGCTCGCTTCCAAATGAGGTCCGGGGACTCTGGTGATACTTGTCTCTCGTCACCAGTGATGCATCCTGGGGTTGCGCTGGCCCTTTCCGTGGCTTCGTCATGTCAGCGGCTCATGGCCCTGACTGTGCAGCTGAGCCATACCCGTGTGGCAATGATTCAAAGCGATAGTCTGCACCTCTGGGTTGCTGAATTGTTGGGCTCGGTGCTTGCAGCCACGGTGCTGCTCCGGCCTCCTCTCCAGCAGAGAAACTCCAAAATCCCATGGAGAGGGGGAGAGGCCGTGGGGGCAAGGCTCTCCAGCCAGGACCTTGCGGGGTTGGTGCAGCAGGAGCATTGGCACAGCCCAGCCCCAGCCCGGGCTGCAGCACCCAGCGCCTCTGTGGGGTGGGGGGTGGGGGGGGTGCTAAAAAAAATCCTGACCTGCAAAACAGCAGCGAGAAGGCAATCTCCTCCAGCTGCAAGTTTCCCTTCCCCTGGCTGGGGGGAGGGCAGAGCTGCCACCCCCCCAAATCCCCCTTCCCCAATGAACTGAGCCCCTCCCGAGCCTTGGTTTTAAGGGCAAGCTCATCTAAAGCACTGGAGGATGCAGGTCTGGTTGTCCAGCGTGGTCCGTGGCTCAGCTTGTGGCCCTGGGGTCAGCGTGTGCCCCTTGCTGTCATGCATGTGCAAGGGGGCTGGGAGCACTGGGATGGACGCTGGCCGGGCAGAGGATTTTCTTCATCCTGTCCTCCTCCCCAGCGCCCGGCCCTGAATCCCCCGTTGGAGTTTGTTGCGTGTACCCTGGCTCATGCAGGGTTGGAGGCCGAGAGACTTGTAGGGCATCTCCAGGGAGGTGGGAGCAAGCGGGGTCCTTCGCCCAAGCCCTTCGACCTGCCCCTGGAGTGAAACGGTCACCTTCGCGGGGCGAAAGCAGGATTTGGGGCTCTGCTCCGGGTGGGAATTGGGGCTGCTCGGCCCCGCGGTGTAATGAGCTGAACCGGCCTCGAGACGGCTGCTTTGGGGCTCTCTCCTCTGCCCGTGTTCGTGCAGCGCCGTGCACGCAGCCACCGGCCCTGCCTCCCATGGGGACGGGTGCCTCCACCCTGCATCTGGAAGGCCCCGGCGGGGTTGCCGGGCCTGCGGCGAGCAGCCTCTTGCACAGCCTGGAGCTGTTTTTAAACCAGACAAATGTTGGGGCTGAGCTCCCTTTTTTTAGCGCATTCCTGCGTCCAGGCCGGCGGCTCCAGGGGCGGGCGTGCGAGCTGGCCCGGGCCTGGGCCCGGGTACTCGCAGGCAGCCGGTCCGCCTGGCAGGCAGGGCTGGCGCGACGTGGCTCGCTGCGCGGCCTGGCTGGGGTGTGCATTGCTGGCGTGCCAGGCCCCAGCCCTTCCCTTCCCGTCCCGTCCCGTCCCGTCCCTTCCGGAGTTTGGGTGGCTCTGGCCGTGGGCGCCTCCCTCTGCATTCCTGCCGGCACGTGTCGTGTCGGGGGCAGAGCTGCGGCTGCCCGGAGATGCTGTCGCTGCGCCGTGGCCCTGTCGGGACCAGGGCGAGGAGTGGCCCCTGAGAGCGTCTGCGCAGGGGTAAGTGGCAGGGGAGGGGCCCCTGGATCCGCAGTGAAGCCAGGGGCTGTGCGTGGGTGCGAATGCCTTGTCCCGGCAGCACCCCCTGCCCCCGCGCTGCTGGCTATATCCCCATTTCACAGGCGGTGAAACTGAGGCACGTAGCGGAGAATCTGCGGGGCCCTTGGAGCATCTGGCTGGTTATTTCCCTGTTTCACAGATGGGGAAAACTGAGGCATGTGGTGGGGAATTTGTGGGCCTCTTGGAGCATCTGGCTGGTGATACGCCCCTTTTGCAGGTGGGGAAAACCAAAGCACGTAGTAGAGCATGTGCGGGTCCCTTATGCCTATTTCACAGCAGGGAAAACTGAGGCCCGTAGCAGCGAATCTGTGGAGCCCTTGGAGCATCTGGCTGGTTATTTCCCCATTTTACAGGTGAGGAAAACTGAGGCATATAGCAGAGACCTGTGGGGCCCTTGGAGTATCCGGTTGATGATATGCCCATTTCACAGGCAGGGAAAACTAAGGAATGTAGGAGGGAATCTATCAGTCCTTTGGCACACCTTGCTGGTGACGTGCCCATTTTACAGGCAGGAAAAGCTGAGGCACGTAGCAGGGACCTGTGGGGGTCGTTGGAGCATCTGGCTGGCTACATGCCCATTTCTCAGTTGGGGAAAAGTGAGGAATGTAGAGGGGAATCTGGGTCCCCCGGGGGTACCTGGCTGGCGATATGCCCATTTTACAAGTGGGTAAAACTGAGGCACGTAGCGGGGGCTCTGCATCTCGGCTGGGTGATTTAGAGGGGCCGGCTCCACGGCCGGGGGCTGCCCCCAGACCCCAGACTGGGATGCAGGGAGCAGGGGATGGGGACAAGGGGTCCCCTGTGCCGGGGCAGGGCACTGCTGAGCTGTCCGCAGCCCCCTCCCCGGGCCGGGCTGGGCCGGGCTCCCGCCTCCCTCTGGCCGCCGGGGCGGAGGCAGCTCCTTGCCGGCTGCAACTCGAGCCGCCTCCTCTGTCCTTCGTCCTCCTCCTCCTCGCCCGCTGCTCGGTGCAGCCAGGCCCGGAGCCGCCCGAGCGGGTCCCGCCGTCCCCGCATCACACCGGGCAGGTAGGAGCTGCCCCTGCCCCTGCCCTGCAGAAGGCGCCCATGTCGGGGTGCTGCGATGGGCAGGGAGGGGCCTAGCCCTAGCCCGGCTCTGTCCAGCCCCCGGGGTGGGGAAGGATGCTGGGCCCCATCCAGCCGGGCACCCAGGGAGGCTTCCCCCCTGGGTGGGGTGGGGTGGGGTGAGGGAAGGGCAGCTGCCCCCCTGCATTAGCCAGGGCCAGCCCCAAATGCAGACCCCCTTCCTCAGCCCCCTCTCCCAGCCCCGGGAGCCGGGTGGGCATCGCTCCGCGGCAGCCAGGCCAGCTCTGGGGTCAGCAGCTGCGCAGTCCGCGCCCCGGGGCGCTATTTCGGGGAATGGCCCTGCCCGGGATTAGTCAGCCCAGTTATGTGATCGGGGTTAAAAATAGCCCGGAGCCCTGCCCCGAGGCTGGCCGGCTTCACGTGGGGGGATGGGACCAGAGCGCCTGTCTAGATCTGCCGGGGCTGAGCAAGGGTCCCCGAGGCGCGTCCTGCCCGCTGCCCTGAGGTGGCAGAGCCCGGCCCCAGCCCCAGCTGCCGCAGCACGCGGTGGGACTCCCGGGGCAGCAGCCTGCCCCCCGGTTCTGTCCAAAACTCCCGCGTAACCGCCATGACTTTAAACGCCCGATGGGACTATCCATCCAAACACGTGGTCCAGGAAGTGAAGGGTTAATATTGTTACGCAGCCCATTCCCTATTGGAGTCTAGCTCCAGCTGGTTCTTCCTTACTGGGGCTACTGGGAGGGGGAGAGTTCAAGGGCAGGGGAAGCAGCTGCTTGCTCAGCCCAGCTCGAAAGGCCGATGTGGGCTGCGGGTCTGGGTGCGAGTTCTCTCCTGTTGTGCACCCCGTGGATTCGTGGCCACAAAGAGCGTGGCCCTGCAGCCTCTGCCTGCGTCTGGGCTGGTCCCTGGCCTTGCTGCCGAGGGGGGTCGGGGGCTCCGGCGGTCTCTGCTTGGCTTGTGTGGAAAACCGCCGGGAGCGGTGACGATGCTGGCCGCGCCGTGGAGGGCTCTGGAAGCTGGCAGGCTCGTGGCTGCTCCTGGCTGGGCTCTGTGCACCCGCCTGGGCGAGGGGCCGATGCTGCTGGTGCAAGCTCTGGGGAATGGGAAGCCGGGGCCTTCCCAGTCCCCCACCTCCTGTGTGTGCTCATGTGTGCGTGCATCCGTGCACCCCACCGGCAACAGCGTGTCCACGGAGGATGCTGGCCCTGCCTGGCCAGGTGCACGGCTGCCGCAGTGCTCCACGCTGGCTCCGTGCTGCTCGGCACCTCCTTGAGTGGTGGAGCCTGCTGGAGGTTTACCTGCCGGAGAGCCCGTTCACCGCCGGCGGGTCTGGCTGAGACCTCGTTGGCGAGCTCGGTGTGGCCTGTTGGAGAGGCAGCGGTTATAAGAGTGCTTAGCCGTGGAAAGGCGTGCTGTTTGGGGAGGTTTTGGGGGGTGAGCTCCATGACCGGGAGCTGGCACGGAGCAAATGCAGGGCCGAAACGAGTGCGGTTGTTCCCCAGGCAGACACGATTCTTTGGGTCAATCTGATATCTTTTATTAACCAGGTCAGAGTTGGAAAAAATTATTTTTGCAAGCTTTTGGGCAGGCTCTGCATCGCTGCGGTCATGGCTGGGCAGCTGTGTCCAGAGCTCTGCTCCGGCTGGGCACGCGTGGGGCCGGGCCTGTTGGTCATGCCGGGACGATGACCCTAGGCCCCCGGGATTTCCAAGCCCCGTCGCGGGCTGGAGGGAAGCTGCGAAGGACACGGCAAGTCATTGCTTGCAGCAGCAGATGATAAAGCAGGCGTGGGGGTGCAGGTCTTGGGCTACCCACCTCTCTGCAACAGCCTTTCCTGGATCCGAACACTGCTGTCATGTCTCCTCTCCATGTCCGAGGGCAGCACCTTCGAGGCATCCTTCAAAGAGGCAGGAGCTTTTGTGGGCAAACTGATGAAGCAGCATTTCATTAGCCTGGGATGAAACGGGTTGTTGCTTGGGAAGGCTCCTGCCCTTCTGAATCAGTTAGTCTCCGAGGTGCCACCCTGCCCTACTTTTTGCCCCGGTTCCAGGCTTGCTGCTATTTGCTCGCTGGACGCCCTCATATTCGCCCAGGTCTCGGTGCCCAAAATGGGATGGTGTCTTGCAGCCGAGGCCTGGCCGGCGGGGGCCGTGCAAGGATTTGTCCGCATGCCTTTTGCGTGACGCCAGCTTGTCCCTCCCGGCCTGGCACCGGCTCTGTTTGCAGCAGCGTGGTGTTGACTCATGTTCTGTGTGTGATCCCCCTAATCCCTGATCTTCCCTCGGAGGCTCGGGTGCTGCTGCAGCCCGGGCTGGGGATGGGGCTGGGCTGTGCCAATGCTCCTGCTGGCACCAACCCCGCAGGGTCCTGGCTGGAGGGTCTTGCCTCTGTGCTCGGGGTCAGACGGATGCTGCATTGGGGTCAGGAAAGGATTTGCCCCCTGCTCAGACCGGTCTGGACCGGGGGGGTTTGCCTTCCTCTGCCGCAGCCCCTGTCTGGGCTCTGGCTGCTGTGGTCCCCCTGCTTCGCCTGTGGCAGGTTCGGGTGTGATGTCTGGGGCTGTGTCAGGGTTGACAGTCATTTCGTATGATGGTACGGGCTGGTTTGGACGGGGCGGATCCTGCCTCGGGCAGGGGTTGGACCAGACGTGACCTCTGGAGCTCCCTGCCAGCCTGTGGCTCTGGGATCCTATATTTCCTCTGCCGACCCGCTAGCTCACTGGCTGCACCCCCAAAGTGCCACGTGTGTATTTCAGACCAGTCGCCCCGTGTCGAGATCCTTTGAAAGCTCGGTCCTAAGCCCCCTCTTCCCCCCAGAGCAGTAGCCCCATCTGCTAATTTAATGAGTCCTCTTTATTCTGTCGTCCAAGTTAATTAATGAGGATACTGAACAGCTCCCGACGCAAGGCAGGACCCTGGCACCCCACGCGGTGCAGTCTTCTGGTCTAACGAGGAGCCCCAGACTCCTTCCCTTTGAAGGCGGTGTTGCAACCGGGTGTCCATCCGCCGGCGGTTTTGTACATCCACAGCCCGCGCGATCAGCTAGGCCACGTCTCCCCGCTTGCTGATGAGGACAACATCTGGGACCGTGTCAGCAGCTTTCCCAGCGTCCCGCTCCATCCTGTTCGCTGCTTCTCCCCGGCCCCCGAGGCCTGTTACCCTGCTGCAGCCGGGAATTAGGTGGGGCAGACTTGCCTGCCCTTTAGCAACCCGTGTCGCTGCTTTGCTTAATGCCGTGTTATTGCCGAGGTGCCTACAACAAGCTTGTGCTGCACCTGCCCACATGGTAAGGAGCTCAGACGGGCGATACTAATCCCTCGTTCTCGTGAGCGTCGCATTCACTCCCACGCAGTGGAGCAATAGGAGACGCACAGGAATGCACACGTCATCTCTGAAATTAGATTGTAACCCTTCAATTAGAGACCAGACCGGCACTGAGGGGCTGCCCTGCCCTGCCCTGCCCTGCCCTACGTGCTGCCCAGCTTCACCGAACCACCTCTGTGCTTACGTTAGCAGAGCTAGCGCTCGGTGCGTTTCCACCTGCGGAGGTGAGCCTGGAGTGTGTCCCCGTGGGGGTGACGGGGGGCAAGAGGCTGGAGATAACCCAGCAGTGTGCCCTTGGTGCCAAGAAGGCGACCGGCGTCCTGGGCTGCACTGGTAGGAGCGTTGCCACAGATGGAGGGCAGTGATTCCTCCCTGCTATTCAGCACTGGGGAGGCCACATCTGGAGTCTGGTGTCCAGCTGTGGACCCCCACTACAGAAAGGATGTGGACACGCTGGAGAGAGCCCAGCGGAGGGCAATGAAAATGGTTGTGGGCTGGGGGACAAGACTGGTAAGGCAAGGCTGATGGAAATGGGTTGATTGAGTCTGCAGAAGAGAAGACCGAGGGAGGATTTGACAGCGGCCTTCACCTCCCTGCAGGGGGGCTGCAAAGAGGATGGAGCTGGGCTGGTCTCAGTGGGGGCAGATACAGGACAAGGAGCAATGGGCTCAAGCTGCAGCAAGGGGAGTTGAGGTTGGGTATTAGGGAAAACTGTCTCACGAGGAGGGTAGTAAAATAGTGGACCAGGCTCCCCAGAGAGGTGGTGGACTTTCCATCCTTGGCAATTTTTAGGACCTGGGTAGACAAAGCCCTGGCTGGGACGATGCAGGTGGGGCTGGTCCTGCTTGGAGCAGGGGTTGGATAGATGTGACCTGAGCTCTCTTCCACCCTCCTGGTCTGTGATTCAGTGGACACGCATGCAGCGTCGGGCTGAGCCTGAGCGCGGGGGCAAGACCCTCTAGCCAGGACCCTCCAGCTTTGATCACAGCAGGAGCGTTGGCACGGCCCAGTCCCCGTCCCCAGCCTGGGCTGCAGCAGCACCCAGAACTGTTGAGAGAGGTGGAAAGAAGCTCAGCTCATTCTGGCCCTCATTGCGTGGCAGCTAATGGTGTCGGGAGGGGTGTGTAGGTTGAACCTCACTCTCCCCAGTTAATTTCTACCCCGCTGCGACTCCCTGCTATCCCTAAGTGCTTTGCAGGCATCACTCGATGTACACGCTCTGCAGAGGCTGCTTCCCCAGTACCTCGGCGTAGCTGCGTCTGGGTGGAGGCTGGAGCAGCAGCATTGCACAGCCGTGCTGAGCGGTAAATGAAGCAGACCGTGTCCCACCGGGGAAGCCTCCTGCAGCTGCCAGCCATCATAATGCTCTTTGCTTTCCATGAGCCCGGTGCCGGGTATAACCTTCTTGCGGAGTCTAGAAAGGGCCTGTGCCTAGGTGCACGGTGCAGGCCGGTGGGGGATGCTCCACGCCGAGTCTGGCAGACCTGGCACGCTCAGGGATGTCAGAGGAGCCAAGAGGAGGGCATGTGCCTGCTCCCCCAAGCCTTGGGGCTTACCTCCCCTCCCAGAGAATAAGGCTTTCCCTCGTCTGTGTCCTGGAACGAGAGGGTCTGCAGTGTCCCCCACTTGCGATCCCCTGGGCTGTGGCGTGCACTGGGTCAAGCAAGGGCATCTCCTCATCCCTGGGCTGTTCTCTTGCTTGCCTTGTCACCCCTCATCCACCTCAGTCTCCACGACCTGCAGTTCGCACGCAATGCAGGCTTTCCTCGCCAGCAGCCATGCTCTGCAGCGGGAGGGGATGTCACTTCGGTGCATGTCCCGGGCACCGCAGGCAGGCCCCCCGCCCCGTGCCATAAGGGCTGCACGTGTGCAAGGCGCTGCGGGTGCAGGCAGGAGCTGTCTCGAGCTGTCATCTGCCAAGATGAAACCCCCTCCCCGATTCCTGGGTCCTGCCACAGGGGTGACCGAGCGGAGCAGGGATTCCCAACAAGCAGGGTGTCGTGAGGTCCTTCCAGGGGTGCTGCAGGGTGTCTCGCCGTGCAAGCATGGTTAGGTGTGCAAACAGGCTTTGCCAGATAAACCCAGAGATGGCAAGCAGGAATGCAGAGTTGTAAAACCGCTCTCCCTCGCTGGGGCTCGCTGAGTGGTTTGCAGCAAGAATCGCTCTAGGAGTTTTCTGTAGTCGGGCCGTGAGTGAAAACGAAGAGCTGGCATAGTCCGAGGGTGCCTCGGGTCGGAAAAGGTTGAGCGTCGCCGAACGAGGGTGTGCAGCTCTGTGTCACCTTTCATCCTTGCTCTGCCGGGTGGAACGGTACGTGGTACGTGGTCTGCCACTGTTCACGGCTCACTTTGCCCCTGTTCTAGGTACATAGGGTAGCGCCCATTGGTTTCGGGCTCTCTGCAAACTCAGGCAGCAGCTGCTGCATCGGTTAGCCTCAGGCCACTGCGCCATTCGGTGTTTTCTTTGCCGGTGTCATGGGTGGAGATGGAGTTTGTCTGATAAATTGCTCTCTGATCTTGCAATTTGGACGCCACCTCGTTGCTGCTACTGCCTCTCCCGGGGGTCCAACTCCACTTCTGAGAAAGGCCATGCGGCTTGGGATTGGGGGCACGGGTTACTTTCCTCTGTAGCAGGGGGCACAGCCTCCTCTCGTTGTCTGGAGCATCCCTGAACCCCCTTTGCCACAGCAGGATGTTGGTGGCCGCAGCCCCCTGCTTTCCTGGGGGCAGGGTTGGGTGCGATGCCAGGGGCTGTCAGGCTCAGTGTAGTTTTGCTCAGAGGTTGAGCAACGGGTTCGTCTGGGCTGGTTTGGATCCATCCTCAGGCTGGGGTTGGACCCGATGTGACCTCTGCAGCTCCCTGCCAGCCCCACTTCTCTGCATGTGCACCTGTGTGGCAAGGGCCTGTGTTCGAGTCCTGCCCCAGGCAGGATGTTGGATGAGCTGCTTCATGCGAGGCCTCAGCCCTGCCACGTGCGGACACCAGCCTCCCTCGGGGTGGGGGTCAGAAGCGGGGCGCTCCTGGGCGCAACATCCCCCGGACTGGAGAGTCCCGAGACAGGTTTGGATGTGCTGGTTTGCCCTGGTGACAGCGCTGGCGTTGCCCAGCCCTGCAGGGAGCTGACATCGGGGGGTTCATGGTGCAAGGAGACGGCAATGCTGGGGCCATGCCGATGCCATTGTCGGGGTCTCCTGTGCAAGCCTGGTACATCCTGAGCCCGTGCAGAGAAGGGCAGTGGTATAACCAGGGGTTCCCAGCTCCAGAGCCTGTTTGGGGAGCTGACACGAGAGCGGGAACACCTCGCAGACTCGGGGGTCAAGGGGGGAGCCTGGCAAGGCCCAGGGGTCCCCGCCACAAGGGACGGAGCGGAGATCCACGCCGGCCTGCTCCAAAACACAGCGCTGCTGACTCATCTCCCCGGGCCCTGGGGACTGGGCCGAGGCCAGCGCGGAGAGGGTCAGCCCTGCCAGCTCCGTCACGTGGCCGCCAGCTGAGTGCTCCCAGCCCGGGAGACGGAGCTGCCCGTGGCTAGGCTGCTCCCCGCGTGCACGGGGCCCCGGGGGCGCCCCAGGCAGGCAGATGTGCCCAGCTGTGCGCACTGCTGCAGCACGAGGCTGGGAGCTTGCTCTGGAGGGGTCTGAGCCTTCCTGGGGGCAGAGCTGGGGGTGCAGGTGCAGCCACCCTCCCTGATGGGGCAGGACGTCTGCTTGGCACGAGCCCCGCTGGCCTGGGCCTGGTGGAGCGGAGGGGTCGAGAGCAGCCCCCAAAATGGGGTGTCCACCTCTCTCCAAGATGTGGGGCCAGGTGGGACGGGCAGGATTTGGGGAGCAGGGATGGGCGAAGCAGCCGAGCAGAGGGATCCCGGCCGGGTGAGCTCTCCAGGTCAGAGGGTGCTTGTCCCATGCTTGGCTGGTCGCCCCCCCACATTTCTATGCTTGAAGCCTCCCCCAGAGGTGCTGGGGATGGGGATGGGGCTGGGCTGTGCCAATGCTCCTGCTGGCACCGACCCCGCAGGGTCCTGGCCGGAGGGTCTTGCCCCTGCGCTCAGGGTCAGACTGATGCTGCATTGGGGCAGGAAGGGATTTTGGTTTGAACTGTGGGGAGGGGGGTGGGATTCGCTTTCCTCTGCCCGGGGTCTCTCTATTAACGCCCTTTGCAGGAGCAGGACGTTGGTGGCCGCGGCCCCCCCTGCTTTCCCTGCGGCCGGGTCGGGGGTGATGCCTGGCACCGTGTCCTAGTTCGTGGCAGCTAGACGAAGAGATTAGGAGATGGATGTGTCTGAGCTGGTTTGCACAGGGCTGATCCTGCCTCGGGCAGGGCTTGGACTGGATGTGACCCCTGCAGCTCCCTGCCAGCCCCACGTTTCCATACGAGTGTAGGTGTGAACGGGTTAAAGCCCGGGACCGGGGCTGGGCGGCAGCCAGCGGCAGGGCTGGCAGGGCCCCGGGGGCAGGCAGGGCACTGGCATAGTTTCCACTGGGCTCGGCCCTGGGAACGGGTCTCCTGGGAAACAAACGCTGCTTGTTCTGTGCTGCGCTGCGCCGTGCCGCGCCGACGGGGTCGGGGCCCCTCTCGCGGGGTCGGGCTGGCCCCGTGAATGCCAGGGGGCTGTGGGGCAAGGGTGGGCATCGCTGAGGCTCTGATGCTGTCCCGTGGCTGCATCTCAGCTGGTGCAGACCACCCCCCTTATACTCCTGGAGAAGGGTAAGGTCCAAGCCTGACCCCACAATGTGGGGGTGTCCTGTGCAGCTCATGCCTCCGTGCGGGACAGGACGCTGGCCCGTGGACTTGAGAGCCTGGCTTCCAGCAGGGCTCCTGGGGCTGGCCGTGGGGCGATGCATCACCTTCCTCCGCTGCATCACCCCAGAGCTGGATGCATGCTGACAGGGTTGCGGGGAAGCTGCTGCAGGAGCAATATGGGGTGCAAAGGGGGGCTGCTTCGGGAGCTTTCCCCGCCTCTCCCCTTGGTCCTGCCCTGTGGGTTGGCCTGGCCTGGCTGGGGAATCTGGAGCGGGAGCATCATCTGGAGGGTGAAACCCCGGACCTGAAGCCAGCCCTCTCTGCCCCTTCCCCTCCCACCGGTCCCGGGGGGCCGAGCGGAGCGTGGGGCTGTGGGCAGGCCGGCTGCCTCGCACGGCACAACGTCACCGCAGCCACCGCCGCAGCAGGGCCGCCTGCTCTGCGCAGCCCCTCTGCATTGCCAGGGATGCAGCCGTAGCACAGGCAGGGAGGACCAGGGACGGGGAGAAACCCGCTGTCTTCGGGGTCCCGGGAGGCTCCAGGGAAGGTGAGGTGGGGACGGGCCTGTGGGGTGCATGGGCAGCCGGGTCCGGGGGGGACGGGGGCTGTTTGCTGGGGTGATGACAGCTGTGTGCTGCATCCCTCCAGGTCCAGGCTTGCTTTCCCCCACCCCGGGAAACTGCAATAGCTGTCAGTGCTGGCGCTGCTCGGGGTCAGCCCCCCGGGCTGGGGGGCAGCTCTGCAGAGGCCTGGTGCGGGGGCAAGCACACTGCCCTCCATTGTCTGCCATGACAGCCTCTGGTTTCGGGTGGGGGGGGCTGCAGCTCAGCTGGGATCCGACTGCCAGGCAGCGCTGCCACGAAAAGCCCAGAAACAAAGGCGTCGGGGAGGGGAGAGGGGGCTGCTGTCTGTCTGCTGCTGGGGGGTGGGGGGCTCGGGGGGCTCTTGTGCACGCTGCATGCAGTCGCTGGCGTGCAACACGGCAGCTCGGTGCGAGCAGGCGGGGATCCTTTGTGCTGCCCAGGGTGTGTCTGAGATGGCTGCAGGCATCCCTGCTCCGGAGGGGAGGTGAGGTAGGCTGGTTCCCAGGGGCAGGGCTGGGGGTTGGGGCCAAGCTTGTGCTGAAATCCTTCCCACCCCCTTTTCATGCCCCCCCACCGCACCCTTTGCTGCAAGAGAGAGACACGGGCGGCTTCTTTCTGTCACGGCAAAGGGAGACAAAGGGAAGAAAGCTCTGCTGTTTGGCAGGGGGAGATGGGGGCTGGGAGGAGGATGCTGTGTCTCGAGGGGCTGCAAGGGACCCGGGAGCCGCTGGCTTTTCACCTGCACCAGGTGCTGGGGGGCGGCAGGGAGGGCCCAGGTCCTGCTCCGGCTCCACACCGCAGGGAGAGGGGCTGCGGAGCAGGTGCACGGCAGGGGCCGGGGGACCCGCGGGGACAGTGGGCAGGGGGATTTTTGTCGGGGTGACCTGGGCTGGGCCAGTCCTTGCAGGCCTCTTCTGTAGCCGCTGGCCGGAGGATCCATTTTAACTCGGCAAGCGTTCAGCTGGGCTCCCCTCCCTCCCTCCCTCCCTCCCTCCCAGGTCTCCAGGCTGGGGAGCAAAACACCCCCGGCGCCCTTCTGCTTCAGGCTGGGCGAGCGTGCACCTGTGTAGGAGGTGCAGAGCTCTGCCAAGGCAGGACAGGGTCCCTCTGGAGCTGGCCGCTCCCTGCCAGCCTAAACCGGGGCTGCATCGGGGTCCCTCGTAGCTGGCTTCACCCCCTTGGCAGGACAGGACATGCCAGGAGGCACCGAGACACCGTCCTGGCCCCTGAGATGTTTGCAACAAGCTGCAGCAGAAGCTGCAGAGGATTTAGCCCCAGCTGGGTACCGAGGGCCCTGCCCAGGCCCTGCAGGAGGGCACCTGGAGGCTGCCCCGAGGGATGATGCTTGCATGGGGGCTGGGACGGCCATGCAGGAATTGCAGCTGGCCTGGAGCCTGCACGTGCATCCCGCTATGGTGACGTGGGGTGCGTGGTGCTGTAGTGGGGGATGCAAGACAAAGCCTCCGCCCCATGGATTGTAGGAGAGGAGGAGGAAGGAGAGGAAGGTGCTTCTTGGGACCGTCAGGCCTGAACCGCCTCCACCCCCATTGCAGACAAATCGCTCTAATCCTTCCACAAGCTGGTCCAGCTCCATCTCAATGAGGGGGTTTTGCCCCAGCTGCTGTGGGGACCCTTTGGCCTCCCACTGCCATCCATTCCTGGCCACCCTGTTCCCATCGGGCTGGTGTCAACAGCGTCCCTGAGCTACGCTCGTCCTTCTCCCTCGGGGGTGTGCACCCCCAGGGCATTTGCAGTGAGTGAGCAAACGTTCCCCAGGTTTGGTTGGGATCATCTCCTCCTTGTCCCGTCCCATCTCCCCCATCTTGGCAGCCTGCGTCTGCCTCCTTCCAGTCTGAACGAGCCTGTCTCGGAGGCGGGGGACCAGGCGGAGGTCTCACCAGGGCCTTAACGCTCTCCTATCCCTTCTGGTAATGGGAGGCTTGCAGTCCCGCTAGGGTCGGCTGGTAGCCCCAGCCTTCCTGCTCCTCTGTTGCTTCTCCGCTTGGAGGAAATAGCTGGTGCTGGTGCCTTTCCCCCGTCCCTGTCCCCCCAGGCCTCTGCACGCTGTCCTGAGGGGGGTCCTGAGCTGCCTCCTGCTTTGTGCGTGCAGAAGGGAAATGGGAAGTGAAGTGGGTGCCAACCAAGACTGCTGGACACCTCCTGTCAAGCTGCTGGGTGTCCCGTGACACAGCCCATGCTCTTCCCTGCGTCGTTCTTGTGCATACCGTCTCCTCCAGTGCATGCGTGCATCCACGTGTGCGTGGACTCCATGTCATGTCGGACCTCTCTGGACTTCACATCTCCAAGGTGGTTGCCCGCAGCTGGATTCACAGCCCTGGCCTCCAAGCCTTGCCTGGTCCCGTCCAGCCCTGTTCTCCACGCTGCTCCCCCACTTTCTGCGATCCACCCGGCCTCTGCCCCACGGGCAGCGTCCCACAAATTGAGACCACATTTTCATTGCGTGCTTTGGGCCACACCTAGACTAGCTTTGATTTCCAACCCACCCCTACTGCAGCCTGACTTCATGCCTCCTCTGCTCATCCTCTTGTAATTATACGGCTGGAGAACTTAATTATTTGTTGTTTATTTCCTTAGCAAGAGTCCAGCCTGGGCAGGAGGCAGGGCAGGGCGGCACCTTGGAGGCTAACTGGTTCAGAGAAGCACGAGGTTTTGTAGGCAGCACCCGGCTTTGTTGTACCGCTTGGGGTTTTGCCCATCTCCCTTTTATCCCTGCACTCTCTAACCTCCGAGATGAAGCTTTCTCTGCTTCTCCATTCCTCATCGGCTCTCCGCTTGTTCTTAATAACCTTTTGGCAGCGATTGTTGCTCCAGTCGGGTCTGGAGCCCTTCCCTGCTCCTTGCTTCCAGACAGCTTTGGCACATGCAGTGTATATCCCAAGCCTCTCCAAGAGGTCACCTGTGAACTCTTTTGTCTGGTTGACTTGGCCAACTAGTTCCCTTTTAACATCACGTACTTGGTTGCAAGCCTCCTTGTTCTTCCCACCCTTGAATTCAACCCGAACTCATGCGTGCTCAGCCGATCCAAGCTTATTCTCTGTGGCCATCCCTTCCGCAACGCTCTCACCGCCGGCCAAAGCATCCCTTCTTGGCTCCATGTCTGGCTGGGAAGAGCTGGGCCCTGTTGGTATCCGGGGAGGTCGTCTCCTGTAACGACCTTGCTCTTGGTTATTGGAATTTCTTTCTGTGTCAGCGTCGCGGAGGCCTCTGTCCTGATCTGACTCCGCACTTCCCCTTCCCCGAGATGATGGTAACCCAGGCACATCCGGCCCCGCGCCTGCTCTCCCTTTGCATTTCTTTGCAGTTTCTTGCATTGTTTCCGGGGCTGCATTGCTGCCTCTGTCATTTCTCATCCCCGGGGAGTGCCCTCCCTCTCCGATCCAGTCTGACGGCTCCTCCACCATGTTTCTGCTGCCTCCGATGCCCAGTCTCACCTCCTGAACTGGTGGGCTGCGCTCCTCTGCCGGGCGCCCTGGCTCCTCGCACTAGGGCGCTGCTATTTCAGCTAGGTTTGCTAGCAGCCTGCACATGGGCCTTTCATGGATGGTATCCCCTCCCTGGCTGCAGCTCTCATCAAATCAGGGCTTGTTTTCCCCTTGCTATCCATCGATCCCCGAGTGATCTGTCTCTACAGCATCTGATGCAAGCAACCCTCTGCTCACAAAAGCTTGTGCTATCCATCTCTAAGTGATTTAGTTTGGAAGGTGCAAATCCACTGTGCCCTCTGCCTGACTGACATGGCATCCATCTGCTACCTTCCCTCCCGCTGTCTTTTCATCGCCAGCACTTCGATTCCTCTTCATGTGTGTGCAAACCTGGTCATGCAGCTTTAATGACTCCTGGGCATGGAGGTCATGCAGCATTAATGACTCGCATTGGAGGAGTCTTTCTTCCATGCTTTCCTTGCACCGGTCTTTGAGGCATCTTTGTTATCTTGTCATGCCTTCTCCTCATCGTCTCAATCAGAGCAGCGCCCACGTGCAGCGGTGGGGGGTAAAGACAGCAATACGCGGTGCGTGGGGGATGTTACCCTTTGGGGGAATTAGCTTTCGCTGGTGAGGACAGTCGGCCGCTCTTCACTGTGGAGCAGGGATGGCTGCAGGGTTAGGGTGAGAGATGCACCCCCTGCTCGTGCCAGCATCTCCCAGAAGACTCAATCCCCTCCTAATTTCACTGGCCAAACTGCATCCCACCACGAAGCATCTCAGAGGAATTTGGAGGAAGTTGGACACGATGTTTCTAGACTACGGCCAAAGTGGCCCTGGGCTCTTCTCCACACTGGAAACACCAAGTGCCTGCAGGTCTCTGGCTTTGCAGTGCTAGGTTTCTTGATTAGCAGCTTATGCAGCCCTGGCACCCGAACCCTAACCCTAACCTTTATCTCCCCCTGTTTACAGAAGAGTCAACAGAGATTGAGTGAGTTGCCCAAGGTCACGTAGAGAGTCAGTGACAGAGCCAGGAGAGGACCCGGGTGTCCTGAGTCCCGGCTGTGCCCTCACTGCAACCCATCCCTGCTCTAGTTGGCTCCACGGCAAGTAATAGCAACGTGCCGGTGGCCTTGCACCCTGCAGCCGGAGGTGCCAGCCTGGGGCAGAGCACGGGTGAGGCCGAGAGGCTGTGGGTGGGGGAGAGGATGTACTGGTTAATCCTGGTGAACTGCAGCATCTAGCCACATCAAAAAGCTTGGGCTGGGCAGGGAGTAGAGTTCGCCGTGCTGCAGCCAGCCCTGGCTGGGATCGGGGCCGTGCATCGCTTGTGATCCTGTAGCAAGGTGATTGCTTATGTGCCTTCTCCATCTCTGAGTCCATAATTTTCCCTGGGAACTGCCCTACGACCTTGCTATCTGCAGCCGTGAGTGACCGGCTCCCCGTTGCGATGTTCCCCTGGGCCCCGATGTGCAGCCCTGACCCTGCGGGCTGGAAGATCCACCCACCCTCCCCATTGCACGGGGACCCATGCACGCCTCTCCTGCTAGCACACGTGGGGCATACCGGGTATGCCGATGCCAGATCCAACTGCACCAGGGCAGGGATTATAAGTTTGCATGAAGGCCCCAGCTCCACTGTGATCGGCGCTTCGAAGGCGACGTGGTGGAGCCTGGTAGGAAGTCTCTGCCCCTCCCGCATTCGTGGCATCTGCTTCTGGAAAAACCCGGTCCAGAGCTGTTGCACGAGCTGCTCTTGCCCATCGCAACTCTGTCCTCTCTTTCCCATCTGCATTGCACAAAATGCTGGGGCCGCGGGTGGGGTGGATCCTCGGTGCAGATTCCCAACCCTTTCCAGGAATGGAGGAAGCAAGGTCCTGAGCTCAGAGGTTAGACAGGCCTGTCAGGTACTGGGTGATTATCACCCCCGGGCCAGGGTAGGATGTCTCCCCTGAGAATATCTTCCAGGGCCTGGCCTAGTGTATGCGTGCCCCATCCTGGGGACAGTCCCCGTGGGCTTCCTCCACATTTGCCTGCTTGCATAAGTGCCATCTTCATCCACGGGCCGTGGCAGACTCATGTGTGCACCATCAGCACAGCATCCCCCCCCATGCAGGGCCAGGTCTGCGGGGTGCATTGCTGTGGTTGTGCCCCTCTTTAATACCTGCTCTAGCCAAACTTTAAGACCATCTCCCTAGGAGGGGCAGTGGCGTTTCTATTCAGGCGGTGCTGAGGGCTTCCCTTGACTTCACGGCTCATTGTCATCCCCATGATTCCTGCTAATCTCTCTCCCCCTGCAGGTGTTAACGACTCTCTCTCCTTTTTCCATGGTCTTGATTTTCCGCTGTTCAAACTAGTCTTTTCTTCTGCCGTTGTGCTGTCTGTCAGCGATTCCTGAGCGGTCTCTTTTCCATTTCACAGCCCTGCAGACTGCTTTGAGCTGTAGCTAAAAACCCTTAACTCAGGGGCGGTCATACAAACTCAGGTGCATGAGTGAATATTAAAATGAGTTAATAAAATGACTGACAGTGAAATATGGGAGACATTGTCAAGAAGGCTATTTTTTTTTCTTTTGTTTTGCTAATGTGAATAAGAGAAGTACATTTAATGATAATAACAAGACTATTGAAACAATTCTTATTTGACTATTTTTTGCTTGATGGTGTTTTAAAAATGTAATATATAACTAGCAAATGTGTGTGCATTCCAGTGCAGTTATATTTGCTTTTGCTCTGCTAATCAACGGAAAGAGGTAGTGCCAGGCCCCGAGTGTGTTGGCAAAGCTTGTAGTTTCTCTTTCACTAGAGAAAAATGTGTTGTGTCCCACGGTGATACAGCACACGGTCTGCACGCCCCTTTTTGAAATCCTAGAGCCGCCCATGCCCCTGCTTTTATCTAACCCCTTGCAGACGATCCTCGTTCAGCTCCTGGGCACGGTGCTGGAAGACCTGGGGAGCGCGGCCGTGACCTGGTTCCTTCTGCACGGACCGGCGTGGGCAGCCGGCTTCCCCGTGGGGCCCGTCTTGTCCCCCAGCGCTGCTCTTCGTATCCTCCTGTTTCCCAAAATGCGTTCCCACCATTTAGGAGGATGCTGTTTCCTTCAGCCCCCCTCAAAACTGACAGCTGTTGCTTATAACTCCCACCCTCCTGGTCTCCCCTGGCCTCATGCTCTCCCCTCTCTCTGCCTGTCTGCGTCCATCCGGTCTGTTGTTGCCATCTACCTGGATTCTGGTTTTTGCTGGGGGGTGCACGTGCAGCACCTTGCACTGTGGGCCTGATTTCTGGGTTTTTAGGCTCGACTGCAACACGACAATGCAAGCACGGGCAGGGGGTCTGCCCGGGGTCTGGGCTAGACCTGATGAGCTGCAGGGAGGAGATGGGGGGAGCACGGAGGGCGCTGGCGTGTGGTCACAGGGCCGCTCCTGTTTCAGGGGCACGTGACACTAACACTTGCTAATCGACTTGTTTCTGTCCCCACGGGGCCTGGACAGAAATGATTAGGGGCCTGGGAGGCACGATTGATAAGGCAAGGCAGAAAAGTAGGGTCTGTTAGTCTGGAGAAGAGACGACGGAGCGGGGATGTGATCACAGTCTGCAAATCCCTGAAGGGCGATGATAGAGGCTGGAGACAGCCTTTTCTCTGCGGCTGTAGGGGACAGGATTTGAATCAATGGGTTCAAGCTGCAGCAGGGGAAACTGAGGCTGGAGATGAGGAGGAACGTCCCGGCTCTGAGGTGGGTCCAGCATTGGAGAAGTTGCGGGATCTCCGTCCCCAGAGGGAGCAGGTTGGATGGGATGGTCAAGTCCGGGGTGATCCTGTCTTGGACTAAATGGGACCTCATGAGGTCCCTCGCAGCCCTGGTTTCCTGTGATGCCACGGTGGTCGCTCAGGGCCCGTAGGAAGATCTCAGCCGTCGGGGTGTCGGACCGCCCCGGCAGGTCCTGGCTCTGGATGGAAGCTGCGTGCTTGTGACCTCTTCCCGCTCCTGGGACCTCGGCGGCCCGGCCATCCCCTGTCCTTTCCCAGAGGGTCGAGCACAAGATGAGGCTTGCTGCACCTCTGCTATTCCGTGGTACGAGCCTGGACACACGCGCTTACCCCGGGGTAAGTGAAAGCTGGCCTGCACCCACACGACAGGGCTCCGGCAGAAGATTTCAGCCTGCTCCTGGAGACGAGAGGAACGTCCTTTGCTCTCAAGCCCACCCCCTGGCTTGTGGTGCTATTACCAGCTCATTAAATGAACTAATCTCTAAGGTCCTGGATCTTAGCTGGACTTGGGGACTTCATCTCCAAAGCATTCACAGCAACGTGGATGGGTGCAGGTCCCCAACTGTGGGTCTGGGGTGAGGCCTCCAGCCCCTTTCCCCAGGCAGCGGGGGGATGCACCTTTCCCCAGGGAGGGAGCGTGAGAAAATCCTCCCGGGGACAGACGTTGCTCAAAACCATGTGAATTGCTGCTAAAGGGCCTGGTGCTCCCCAGCTCTCAGCCTGCTCCGCCATGCCCCGGGCTGCAGCACAGCCCTGCACGCTGCACCTCGTCCTCGACCGGCGCGGGAGAGCTGGCGATGGATGCTGCCGGGTTGCATGCCAGCGCCGGCGCTGCTCTGCATTTGTCCGTGACCCAGAAAAGGGGCATGCACCGAAGTGAGGGAATTGGCAGCTGGAGTGATGGAGGGGAATCGGAGCTGGCAAGGCAGTCCTGGGGACTTGCCCTGGCTGGAAATCACAGCAGTCTGTGGCACGGCTCCAATTTAGCTGCACGGGTCAGGAAAGACATCCGGGCATCACCGGACTGCTCCGTGCCAGGCTCTGGGGGGACACGCGGCTGCAACGGGGCAAGCAAAGCTATGCATTTAGGGGAGGGATGGCGTGGAAAAGATCCTCCAGTCGGTACCTGAACCTCAGGGAAGCTGTGTGCCCAGGTAGCAGGGGGGTCAGAGAGAGCAGGGATTACTAAGAAGGGGATTGTGAACACCGCTGAAAATGTTGTGATGCCTCTTTATAAATCCACGGGGCATCCACGCCTTTTGCATCTCAAAAAGGAGAGGGGAGAACTGGAGACGGGCAACAAGGATGCTGAGAGCTGCGGAGGGAGACTAATGTCATGGGGCCAGGCCCCGTCAGTTCGGAACAGGGATGCTTGAGGGAGGACATAAGAGTTTACCGAATAGTAAACGGCAAAGAGAAAGTCGCTAGGGATTTATTACTGCCACGAGCATGAGTCACGACATGAAACCAGTAGCAGGCAGTTTAAAATGAACCAAAGGCAGTTCTTTTTCACCCAGGGTGGCATTAAAGGGTGGGATTCGTGGCCACCAGATGTGGTGGGAGATGTGCTGGGAGCCAGATTCACCAAGGGACTGGGCACATCCTTGGAGGAAAGGGGCACTGGTCACTATTGAGCAAGGAGAGGGGCACGGTTTCTGCAGCAGACTTTCTAGACCTTAAATGCTGCAGGGGAGAGAGGAGCAGGGGGACATCCCTGGGCAGACCACAGTCGATCTGCCTTCCAGCTTCTGCTCGCTGCCGCCGTGGCATGTGGGAGATGGGGCAAGACGGACCTGGGGTCTTACCCCATCCGGGGCAATTTTATGGGTCTAGAAACAGCTCCTGTATGAAGGGGAACTAGAAACGCTGAGATCATCAGTGCTGGAGAGAGAGAGAGAGGGAAGGAGGGAGTGATGGAAACCTCCGAAGTAGCCTGTGGTCCGGGGAAAGGGGCTAGGCCGGTCTGCGCTCCTTGTCTCACGACGTCGGGAAGGTGGCATGCGTGGCCGGCTAACGGAGCTGGTGTCCCGCTCTGATGCATTGGCCGGTGCAACTCCACGCTGTGCAGTGCTGGGGCCGATGAGCTGGGTGGGGCTGGGACAGCGACGTGGGACGGTCCAGAGCCGTCATTGCAGCCCTGACAAAGCAAGGCAGGTCCCTGGGTGCAGATCATCGCACCCCCTTCTTGTGCGGGGTCTGAGACATCTGCAGCAGACCGGACCCAAGGAAGCGGGGTCCGTGGGTCCGATCCCCGCCGGCGGTTCCTGGCTCTGACAGCCAGATGCTGGCAGCAGCGATGCCTCCCCGACGCGAGCGGCTGCGGATGGCAGCGTGAATCCCACCCAGCAGGCTGGATTTTCAAGCTCCTTCGGGGACAGCTCCCTGCTTTCACTGATCAGATGAAGTTCACTGCATCTGAAAACTTGTGCTCCTTGTATACATCTTATATCGGGTTAGTCCGTGCGGTGCATCTCTACCCTGCCTTCTGGCAACTCCCTGCTGTCAGGGCTGTCACCGGGGTCGCTGGCTGCTCCAGCCCCCGAGCAAACCTCGGATTCAGGGTCTTTCAGGCAGAGAATATAGGACCGCCGTCATTGCAGCTGCCTTTTCTGGGCACGGTGAGCTGTTGTGGTTTCCCTTGTCCAGAAAGGATATTGGGGTGTGGGGGATGCGCAGCAGGGCAGTCAGGGGCTGGGGGATGCTCTTTGCTGGGGAAAAAAATGGGGCTTGTTGGCTGTAGAGAGAAGAGTGGAGAGGACTGAGCTGTCCAGAACAGATGGATGGCAGGTCCCACCGGCTCTCTTCTGGGCCTGGCACCGTTTAGCTTGTCTGGTTGTGACCGGGATGCAAGAATGACCGGGGCTGGTTTTTCTTCTGTATCTTCATCAGTGACCCGGAAGATGGGATGCAATGAACCCGCAGCAAGTTTGCAGATGACACCAAGCTGTGGGGAGTAGTAGATACGCTGGAGGGTTGGGCTAGGATTCAGAGAGACCTCAACAAGTTGGAGGATTGGGCCAAAAGAAATCTCATGAGGTTCAACAAGTCCTGCACTGAGGAAGGAGCAATCCCATGCACCGGAGCAGGCTGGGGGCGATGGGCTGGGCAGCAGCTCTGCAGAAAAGGACCTGGGGGGGACAGTGGGAAATAAGCTGAATAGGAGCCAGCAGTGTGCCCTTGGTGCCGAGAAGGCGACCGGCATCCTGGGCTGCATCGGTAGGAGCGTTGCAGCAGATCAAGGGCAGTGATCCTTCTCCTCTATTCAGCACTGGGGAGGCCACATCTGGAGTCCTGTGTCCAGCTGTGGGCCCCCACTACAGAAAGGATGTGGACACATTGGAGAGAGTCCAGTGGAGGGCAATGAAAATGGTTGTGGGCTGGGAGACAGGACTGGTGAGGAGAGGAGGAGGGAAATGGGCTGGTTGAGTCTGCAGAAGAGAAGACCGAGGGGGATTGAATAGCAGCCTTCACCTCCCTGCAGGGGGGCTGCAAAGAGGATGGAGCTGGGCTGTTCTCAGTGGACAAGGAGCAATGGGCTTGAGCTGCAGCAAGGGAAGCCTGGCCTGTGGGGCACGGGGTGGGCCGTTGTACCACTGCTTGACATGGGTCAGATCTGGGCTCAAGTCTGCGTGTTGCATTCCAAAGAGGATGGTCCAGGGAGGGTCCAGAGCAGAGCAACACAGGAGATAGGACCTGGGAAGCCTACTGTATGCGGAGGGGTTGCAGGCCCTGGGAACATCCTGCCTGGGGGAAAGGAGGTGCGGGGGCCCTGATAGCAGCCTTCGGTCTTGGCAAGGCATCCACAGAGAAGAGGGCGAGTCACTCTCCTCTTGCCTCTCAGCAAGCACTTCCTCGCGGTCAGGGCCGTGAGACCCACTGCCGGGGCGGGGGGCGGGGGGCAGAGGAGCCTGTCTGGGCTGGGTGAGGCGCAGAGCAGCTGCATCGCTGCAGGGGTGGAGTAGGAGAAATGGGTTGCACCCGGCCTGGGCAGCTGTGCTTGGCAGCGTTAGGAGGAATAAATATCTGCATGACGACCATGCAGTGTGAGCAGGTCATGGAAAGGATCGCATCAAGTGTCTGGCTTTGCTCGCGGGGCACGGATCCAGTGGATGTGGGCCTGAGCTGGCCTGGAGATGCCTCCGTCCCTGAGACAGCGTTGAAGCTTTGCACGCCCCTGTGCGTGTCAGCTGAATGCACTGCCGCTCCCTTCCTGCCTTTGTCCTGCTGCTTTGAACCCACGGGCGACTTGCCCTGGGTTTCTCTCTCATGCAGCGGCCTTTCCTGTCCCAGTGCCGCAGCCGGGAGGTCATCCAGACCTGCCCTCTCCTCTCCACCCTCCGGCGGGATGCTTGGAGCCAGCAGCGCTCATGTTAGGAGGTCCGGAGATCCCCCCCGCCCCCCGTCCCACTCTCTAGGATAGGAAGGCGTGGGCTGGGCAGCACTGGGAGGTGGACGCATCCCACAGCCCCATCCCCATCCCTAGCCAGGCTCCTATTTCGACCTGGAGGAGGTGGGGGAAGGGTTAAGCCATTCCCAACTCCCCCCCCCCCACAACAGCAGGTGAAGGGGAAACCCTGTCGCAGTGAGTTCCCAGGGTATCTTCTGCAGCAGCTTGCGGGCATCTGCAGCAGAGAGGGGTCTAGTCCTCCGGCCCCTTCCCAGGCTTGGCGCCTCGGCACGGCTGCTCTCAGCAGGCCGTCTCGCGCTGAAAAGCCCTTTTCTTCCCATGCAGAGGCAGGGGGGAGGATGCTGGGCCCTGGGCACTGCGCCAGCTCATCCGAATGGCTCACTGCACAGCCGGCGTTGCTGCGATGGAAGGTGTCTCCCGGCCTGCGCAGCCCGGCTCCTACTTCTGGTCCCCGCACGGCCTCCGTGGCCTGCCAAGGGGCAACGCTTCCTGCAGCCACGGCCCTCGGGGAGGCGAAGGGCAGGGGAGCGGGCTCTGGAGCCGGTGTGGAGGCTGCGAGCGCCTGTGTGCAGCACGGATGATGCCGTGTGCAGCTTTGCATCATTTTCAGCGACTGCGGCTCTGCAGGCACAGGCTGAAGCTGGTGGCAGAGCTGCCATGAAGCCCTGCCATGCCTGCCCAGCCCCATCCTCCACCCCAGCCCCTTGCCTGAGGCCGCATGTTCCCACCTGTTGGCCTGAGATGCTCCTCCAGAGCATCCACGCCCCTTGCAAGGTGCATGCATGTATTTGTGCGTGTGTGTGTGTGTGTGTTGTGGGGGGTGGGGGCGGTATCTCTGTATCTCTGTTGCTGCAAGCTCTTCAGCTCCCTGGAGACCTCCTTTGTTGTCAGCTGAGAGCCGTGTCTTCCCTGGCCTCTTGTCTCCAACTTGCAGGATGCTATTGTATATTGTCAGCTGCCACCTCCTCCCCACCCAGACACGGCTGCATTTCATGCCTCTGCAGAGCTTGCACTGTGCAGCGCTGAGACTTCGCTCCCCACTGCCTCTGCAGGGAAGGAGCTAGGACGTGGTTTTAAGGAGGAGCTGTGCCCGTTCACGTAGCAGGGGTGGAAGGAGGACGGGGCCCGGCTGGGTGCGGTGGAGAGGATGTTTTCAGCGTTGCTTCATGTGTCAAGGGGTGTCAAGCCTCCCCCAGAGGCGCTGGGTGCTGTAGCCCAGGCTGGGGATGGGACCTGGGCCGTGTCAATGCTCCTGCTGGGACCCTGGCTGGAGGGGCTTGCCCCTGTGCTCAGGGTCAGACCCACGCTGCACTGGGGGCAGGAAGGGATTTCCCCCCTTGATCAGACCAGTCTGGACTGGGGGGGGTTGCCTTCTTCTGCAGCGGGGGCACGGCCTCTACCTGGGGTCTCGAGCATCCTTTGCAGCAGCAGGATGTTGGCCTCCCCTGCTTTCCCTGTGGCAGAGCCGGGGGCGATGCGGGGGGCTGTGTTGGGGTGACGGTGTCGTGCTGCTCGGAGGTCGGACAGTGGGTTTGTCTGGGCTGGTTTGCACGGGGCTGATCCTGCGCCAGGCAACGCTTGGACTAGGCGTGACTCCCACAGCTCCTTTCCAGACCCACTTTTTGGTGGTTCTGGGATTGCAAGCTGGAGATGCAGGGCCCTGGCGGGCTTGGATAGCCCAGGATGATACCCCCCTCGCCCCTATCCCGTCGTTCACTAGCAGTACTCCTGTTAGCAGGGCTGAAGCGGCTGCGGTGGGTTTTGCCTGCCCTCCTGTTTGCTGGGCCAGGTGCCCAGTGCATCCCTGCAGGGTTTGTCTCCATCCTCTGCATCGTTGCTGCTCCCCTAGGACCAGGCCCTGGAGGCCAAGCTGCCCAGGGACCCCGAAGCACTGGAGGGATTAGCTGGCCATGCTGTCCTGGGGGTGCTGCGCACCTGCAACTCCAGACTGCATTTGAGGTCTGGAGCTGTCTCCTGCTACAGGTCCTGTGGGGTTAATCTCAGCCTCGCTGGCTGGACATGGCTAAGCAGGATCTCTGCACACAGGATCCCGGGGACTTCCGACCCCAAATGCTTCTGCCCTGTGTGATGGAGCTGCTCCGAGGGCCCAGACCTGCCCTGCATCCTGGGTCCTGGGTTTGCTATGACCTTAGAGCTCGGTCAGACCCACGGAGCAGAAAGATGCTGTAGAAATGCAGCTCTCTCAGCTGCCGCGGCTGCAGCAGCGAGCACCGGCTGAGCTCGCCTCGTTTTGCAGCAGGGATTCCCACCCGACCGTATCCGTGTCACAGCCCCACTTCTCCCCTGGTGCAGATTTGCTTCTGGTCATTGAGAGCATGTATCTGGGGCGTGGTGGGAGAGGAGCGGGTGCCCCGTGGCTGTGAGTCAGAGCCGGCGTCTGTCTCTTGGCTCGTGCCGCGTTCCTGCCAAGGGGTGAGTCACGGAGCCAGAGGCAGCCGAGCTGGAAAAGGCTGGTCAGGCCCCGCGCCTGGCTTGCATCCTGCTCATCTCTGAGCCTGAGTGCTGCTGGGGCCCTCTCCCGATGGAGCGTGGGCCCGTGGGATGATCTGTGTCAGAGCCTCGTGGCTGGGCTCCCGGGGACATGCCTGTGTGTGCCACACCTGCGGCGTCCGCTGGCAGGGCTCGTGTTTCAGCTGGCGCCGGCTCCGGGGACCCGGTGTCCTGGCTCAGGCATGTTAGGGGTGGGAAACCACACCGCAGGCTCACCCCGTCGCATCCCCTGCGCGGGTCCTCAGCCCTCTTGCTGGGTGCTTGTGCCACCTCTGCGCTGCTCGGACCCCGTCCTCATCCAGCCGCGGCTTGGAGCCCTCCAGCAAACAGACCCTGCTGCTGGGGCTCTGCCAGGCTGCCTCATTGCCTCCTCAAGTCTCTGTCTGCCTGTCTGTCTGTCTGCACCTCTCCAGGGAAGCAATCCCACCTCCGCCGACTCCTTTTCTGCCATGTGTCAAGTGTGGGTTGTTTTTTTTTAAAGCCTCCCCCAGAGGCGCTGGGTGCAGCCCAGGCTGAGGATGGGAGTGGGCTGTTCTGGCACCATCCCCGCAGGGTCCTGGCTGGAGGGTCTTGCCCCTGCGCTCATGGAGGCAGGAAGGGATTTATCCCTTGCTCAGATTGGCACAGACTGGGGGGTTTTGCCTTCCTTTGCAGCGGGGGCACGGTCCTGCCTGGGGTCTCTCGAGCATCTATGAACCCCTGTGCAGCAGCAGGACGTTGGCAGCCGCAGCCCCCTTTCTTTCCTTGGCTCAGGGTCGGGGTGATGCCTGGGGCTGTCAGGGGTGTTGGTGTCGTGCTGCTCAGAGGTCAGACACAGGGTTTGTCCGGGAGGGTTTGCACAGGGCTGACCCTGCCTCAGGCAGGGGTTGGGCTGGATATGGCCTCTGGAGCTCCCTGCCAGCCTCAGGGGAGACAGCCCAGCTCGGGGATGGTGCAGGGCAGAGGGGAGGCTGGGCTGTGCAGTGCATGGAGGGCACATGGCTGAGGGCTGCTGCTGGCTGTCTGGGGCTGTGCCCCCTCCGTGCACTGGTCCTGGCATGTTTAGGATGCACAGGGCTGCTGCCCATCCGTGCTACTTCCCCACGCACGTCCCTGGGGTGCACTGGCCTCTGCTCACTCCAGCAGCTTTGCCATCCAGCCTCCCACCCTGCACTCGGCCTGGGCTGCAGTGTGTCCTGCAGGGAGCTGGGGGGAGAAAGCACCCCCAGCCATGCTCTCCCCTGGGGCATTTGCTGGGGATGGAGATGCCTTGGTTCAGGTGAGCCCCTGGGGGCTGGGCAATTTGCTGCTGGGTGCCATGCTCCGAGCCCAGGCCGTTTTGGGCGCGTGGGGTAGGATGGTGGGTCCGTGCAGCAGCACCAGGATGAGAGGAAGCAGTGAGGGTTCGGGCAGCTGACGGGCACTATATGGCATGCCTGTGTCAGGGGCACCAAATGCCTGTGAAATGCAGGATGCTGGTAGCCTTCTTGGCACAAGGGCACACTGCTGTCTCCTGTCCAGCTTCTTGTCCCCTGTCCCCCCAGGTCCTTTTCTGCAGAGCTGCTGCCCATTCCGTCACCCCCAGCCTGTCCCGGTGCATGGGGTTGCTCCATCCTAAGTGCAGGACTTTCACTGGTCCTTGTTGAACCTCAAAAGATTTCTTTTTCAGTCCTCCCAACTTTTCAAAGTCTCTCTGAATCGTTGCCCTAGCCTGCAGTGCATCCACTAGTCCCCCCAGCTCGGTGTCATCCGTGAGCTTGCCGAGGGCGCGCCGCATCCCATCTTCCAGGTCATTGATGAAGATATTGAACAAAACCGACCCCACTTGATACCGGTTGCCGATTAGACCTTGAGCCATTGATCACTACCTGCGGAGCTTGATGATCCAGCCCGTTTCTATCCACCTTACAATTCATTATCCAACCTGGACTTCCTCAACTTGGCTGTGAAAATGCTGTGGGAGGCTGCAAGTCATCTTGAATTTGCTGAATTCTCCAGATTTCCCTCCAGTCTCTACCCTATATTTATAGCTGTCTCAGTCTAAATATGCTAATGCAAGTTCTCTGGTTGGTTTTGTTGCACTGAAACGCTGGGGATAGGACAGACCCAGACGTCTCGTGGACTTGGAAGGTGTCAATTAGTTGGGATTTATGGGGCAGTAAAAGGGAGGGTTTCTTATCTGCTTCCCTCTCCCTGTTGTGCGATGCTGTTCTGCGCCGCCCTGTTTCTCCTGTCCTTTATTTCTCCGACAAGGCTGTCTTGTTTTTTTTTTACAAACAATTAAAGAATCTTTGTAAAAAGGCATCAATACTAGCAAAAAGCACGCTCAGTTACACCCGTCACTGCTAGTGCTACTGATGGTTTAAGATGCAGCTGTGGTATTTGGATTACTGAAGGCACCGTCTTTCCTGACAAGTAGCCGTACAGGCCTTGCGCTCTGCTGACTGTGATCTCAATGCTGCTTTTTTCCTTTCCTTTACTGACCAGCCTGGCTCACTCTCCGGTCACTCAGAAACAGGATTTGGGGCTTTCTGCTTGAAAATGACCCAGGCTGGCAACGGGCTGCCCAGCACTGGCTGCTTGTGGTGGGTGCCAAAGGGCTGGGTGCAGCCCGGAGGGGAGGCTGCAGGACCTGGGCGTGTTTCACGATATCTGCAGGGTGTTGGTTGGTCTAAGGACATAGGCAGGCAAGGTTATTTGGGTAGATGTGATATCTTTTTTTTAGACCAACTCATTAAGGGATTGGACACATCCTTGGAAGAAAGGAGCCTTGGTAGTTATGGAGCAGGGAACGAGGGGCACGGGCTCTGCACCAGAGCTTCCTGGACCTGCAATGCCGGAGGCCTGTCCCCAGAGGTGACCCTGACCCGCTGTGTCTTGTGTCTTTGCAGGTGCGGGACCCCCCCCTTGTGAGATGTGCTCCCCCCGTGCTGCCTGCACGCCCCACACGCTCCATGGGTAGTGCCGGCCTGGCCACTGCCCCGTGCCGCCATGGATAGCCCGCCCAAGCTGACCGGCGAGACGCTCATTGTCCATCACATCCCCCTGGTGCATTGCCAGGTCCCCGACCGGCAGTGCTGCAGTGGGGGCAAGCGGACCAACCCCTTCTGCCCGCCGGAGCTGGGCATTGCACGGGCCACGGCCTTGTCGGACCGCGACCTCTCTCAGGCCGACTCCCTGGTCTACAGCAGCCTGCTCCAGGCCGCGGAGGTACCGGCCGAGGCCGCCGAGAGCCAGGAGGGCAAAGCCAGGGACCTCGCTGCCCCAAAGCGGCACAACCCTTTCCTCCTGTGCGACGGCGACGACCGCGGCCTCTTTGGTGATGACGGGGGCCAGAAATCCTTCCACTTGCACAGCTCCCTGGTGACCGGCAAGCCGCCCTTCCACCTGCACGACACCGGGCCCATCGTGAAGCCGTGGCACGCGGCCAGCCGCGCCGGCGTGGTGGACGGGCAGGAGGACAGGCTGGCGGGCGACACCGCCCCAAAGCGGCACAACGCCAACCGGTGTCGCATGGCTGCCGAGCGCATGGAGCTGGACGAGTGCCCCTGCCTGCGCGGGGGCCCCGCCGGCTTCTCCTTCGATCTCGGCGATGCTGAGTGGGGTCCCAGCGGCGTGGAGGAGCCGGCCGGGAACGCCGGCGCGCCGCGTAGCCGGAGCTGCAGCTGCTCCAGCGCGGAGCTGCAGGCCTGCCGGTGCTACAGCACCTCGAGCCAGTCGGAGCTGGCGGACCAGCCGATGGGCTACGTCAGCGACTCGTCCTGCAACAGCTCGGACGGGGTGCTGGTCAACTTCAGCGCCCTGTATCACAAGATGAGCGGGCACTCGCGCTCCAACCTCAACTCGGCCCCGCTGTCCTGCGACTCCTCCTTCTGCAGCCACTCGGACACGGGCGCCTTCTACCTGGACCTGCAGCCCTCGCCCACCGAATCCAAGATGTCCTGCGAGTCTCACGGCCCCGACAGCGGGGGGAAGCCGTGCGGCTGCCGCCACGCCGCCTCCCCGGTGCTGGATGCCAACTGCAACTCCTACCACCTGCCCTGCGAGCCCTGCGCGGCCGACGGCTCCGACCTCACCTCCTGCTTCCAGAGCCAGGCCCGGCTCGTCGTGGCCACCCAGAACTACTACAAGCTGGTCACGTGCGACTTGTCTTCCCAGTCCTCGCCCAGCCCAGCTGGCTCGTCCATCACCAGCTGCTCCGAGGACCACACCAAAGGCAGCCCGGCGCAGCCCACCGAGTACTACTTGTTCCGGCGGCCGGAGCTGAAGCCGGAGGAGGGAGGGAAGGGTGCGGCGGCAGGGGAGGCGGAGGGCAACGTGATCGAGGGCCAAGTCTACGTCAACGTGTCGCCGCCCAACCTCAACACCGGCCGGCAGCGCTCGCGGAGCTACGACCGGAGCCTGGACCGGAGCCCCACGAGCCGGCTGGGCTCTCTGGAGCGCATGCTGAGCTGCCCGGTGAAGCTGAGTGAGAGCCCTGCGCTGGCCCTGCAGAGCTCCCCGCCGAAGCGCGTTACCTCCTTTGCCGAGCTGGCCAAGGGCCGGAAGAAGAACGGGGCTTCCCCGCCGCTTCGCACCAGCGGCGACTCCTCGCTGGAGTTCTCCCCCATCCCTGAGTCGCAGCGCGACGGCCCGGCCTTCCCCGAGGACAGAGCCCGGCGCAGCCAGAGTCTTCCACCCTTGCCCTTCATGCACGGGATGCACCGCAGCTGCGAGGGCTACCGCCTGGACCATGCCTTTGAGGATGGCCTGGTGGCCGGTGCCGGCCAGGACGCGAGCACCGGTGACATGCTGTCCAGCAGCCATGGGGCAGGTGAGTGAGTCTCTAGCGCCAGCTTCTTGGGCAGCCCGGGGGACCTCGGGGTGGATGGTAAACCTTGTCTAGCCAAGCCAGGCCAGGCCAGCTGCATTGCTTCCCCTTCCCCAGCTGCGCCCACCCCCTGCCGGGCTTTTGGCACCGGGATGCTGGCCCTGTGCTGGGCAGACGTGGGATGGGGCCCGTGGCCTAGGTATCCCGTGTCACAGTGCAGCAAGGAGACGTGATGGTCCCTGCACCAGGATGCACTGACTCCTGCAGACCGCAGCCTTGCTCATGCAGCCCCGTGCACTGCAGTCGACTGTCCCACCCCTCTGCAGGGCTCCCACAAGCTCCTCTGCACCCCTAGTGCCACGTCTCCCAGGCAGGACTGGCTGCAGGGCCCCGCTCCCTGGACGAGAATGTCCTCCCATCGCTCCTGTACCAGCCTGTGTCCTAGGGATGGATCCGGTGGCTGGGGCTGGATGGAGCCCAGCCCCTGCCCCAAGCATGTCCCTTGCACCACCAGTCTGGCCTTGTTGCCCCATCTGCCCATGGGAAGGTGTCCAGCAGCAGGACAGACAGGCCCAAGCATCCACATCCAGCTCCATCCCTTGCCGTCTCCCCACTTGCTCTGCCTGGTTTTCTCTTTCCATCTCTCCCTCTCTTGCACCATCTCTCCCTCTTTTGCACGGGATCAGGGGGAGATTAACCCCTTCCACACTAGTACGAGCCGGGTTGCGGGCTGGCCGTGCCTCTGATGCTCGGGCCCCTGGCCCTCTCCCACAGGCGGTGGCACGGACAGCAAGCCCGTGGTGCGCTACAGCAAGGACCAGCGCCCCACCACGCTGCCCATCCAGCCCTTCGTGTTCCAGCACCACTTCAGCAAGCCGCCCAAGGCCCGCGGCCTGCACAGCCACTTCGCCTCCAGCCTGTCCCAGCTGTACAGCTACGCCGGCAGCCGGCCCGCCAGCCAGCACGCCTCCTCCGCCTCGCAGTCCTCTGCCTCGGCCACTTCGGCAGAGCCGCCCGCGTCCGTGCCCGCCGGGGCTCCCAGCCACACCGCGCCGCTGAGCCACCGCTCGGCCGATGGGGCCGTGGGCCGCGGCGACAAGAAGACCGCCCCAGAGACCACGCGCCCGTCACCGCTGGGCAGCTACTCCCCTGTGCAAAGCCACGTGCCTTTCTTCCAGAGCGCCGACTCTTCCTCCGGCTCGCCCGGCGCCGAGACCCACCCGCCCCGCAGCCAGTCCTGCCCGCTGTCCGCCAGCCTGCTGCCCACCCGGGCTTCCCCGGCAGCCACGGCCACACCGCCCTGCCCGGCCGCGCTGCCCCGCGAGAGCCCCAAGCCGGTGCCCAAGGCAGAAGGGCCGCCAGAGCGTGGCACACCAGTGTCCGAGTACCACCTCCACGGTGGGTCCGTGTTGGCTGGGGGCGGGCCTGGGGCCTCCACAGAGCCGTCCTGGAGGAATGGCATCGAGGCCAGCGGCTCAGGGTCTCTGGGCAGCCTCGCAGGGCGGCCCCTTAATGGTACGTGCTGTGCATCCAGCTTAGAGCTGTCACCGGAGGCCAGGCCGGCTGGTGGCAGTGTCCCCCCAACGGTGTTGCTGGCTGCATGGCCAAAACAGGTCTTTGCCCCCAGCCACGCAGGAGCTGGGAGCAGAGCCTGCCCAGGCTCTGGGAGCGAGGGTCACGCTCGAGGTCTGGCGGGTTCGGTGCTCTCCCTCTGCCATGGCTCGGAGGCGAGAGACCGGGCGAGATGGGCTGGCCGTAGGTCTGACCCAGTCCGGCTCCTGCGTTCGTATGCATGCTGTGTCCCCCCAGCCTGGGAGGCTTCCCAGGAAAGGCCCCTCAGGCCCTTGCTGCTGGCTGCAGCCTCCGGCAAATGCACTAACCCCTCGGAAACACTGTTGGCCCGTCACTAACTTGCTGTCTCTCTTTCTGTCTCTGTCCTACCTCCTCCTGTCTCTCCCCTCTCCCTCCCTGGTGCCTGGTCCCTTTGCGCGGCGCTAGCCAACCACCTGTCCCCTCAAGCACTGAAGTGGCGGGAGTACAGGCGGAGGAACCCCCTGGGCCTGGACCGCGTCTCGGAGCCTCGCCTGCCCCGGCGCATCCCCGGCTTGGAGTTCTCTGGCACCCTCAACCCCAGCCACGGGCACTGCCGGCTCAACGGTGCGCCCCTGTCGCGGCCCTTGACCTGCCAGGCTGGACCGCCGCCTGGCTGGGGCACACTGCCTGCCCCAGCGGAGGTGCCGGGGGTGTGATGAGTGTGCCAGCACTCGTGCTGGGGGGGGGAGTCGGACCGGGGGGGCTGAATGGCACTGGGTGCTCAGAGCCTATATAAGCCCCTGTGGCCCAGCTGAAATGGCTGTAAGGAAAGTGCCCAGCCCCTGCCAGAAGCCCATGGGAGCTGATTGCAGCCACCTCCTTGCCCACGCGGCTCTTCGAGGCAACAGGTCCCTGTTGTGCCAGATGCAGGCCGAAGGTGGGAGGTTGTAGCCCCCGGGGCACCTGGCTCTACTGCAGTGCCTCACTGGGCTGCACAGTGCCCCCCTACCCTGTGCTGTGCAGCCCCCAACCCAGCTGGGGAGAAGCAGGTAGAGCAAGCATGCCCAAGCCCTTCCAGCTCCCGCGATGCATGCCCCGACCCTGGGGAATGCACTGAGGTGCAGACTCGCGCCGCATGCTCCCTTGGAGCAGAGAGCATGCATGCCAGCCAGGCTTCCTGGTGCTGGCGGTGCCGTGCTGCAGGCTGCTTCCGTGGGTTGCTGCTGTGCTTGGGACCCACGGCCCTGGGCTGTGTGGGGTCCCAGAAGCCCTGGAGAGCTGCACCCGCAAGGCTGTCTCTAGTGTTGGCCTCTGCTGCAGCCCAGGAGACGTGCAGCCCCCCACAGCGCGTCCTTGTGAGGCTGCGCCAGCCCTGGGGGAGGACGAGGGAGCAGGCTGCTGCAGGGGGGTTTCTGGGAGGTAGGTTAAACTAAGACCCCCACCCAGGCCGCACTGGCAGGTCTCTGACTGCCCTCCTGTCTCCGGCCCCGCAGGGCAGTCCATGAAGCAGCTGCAGCTGAACTACACCGACTTCTTCCCCGACTACTTCTCGCTGGCGGAGAAGCCCCCGGCTGAGTTCTGCCTGTCCCCCGATGGCAACACCGAGTCCATCTCCATCGATCTGCTGCAGAAGAAAGGTAGGAGCTGGCCTGGCTGGGACAGGGTGGGCTTTGTGGGGGGTCCCTGTGTCTCCCCTCTCAGCCCCCCCAGCTTGCCATGGCATTAGACTGCATATGGGAGCAATACCCCCTGTGCAGCCCACTATGCCCAGCATAGTCCAGTCCATGGCATGGTCTTGTGGTGCAGGGAGGGCTGATGGGGGTTGGATGGGAGCAGGGCGCTGGCTCTGTGCACAGGGCAGAGCATACGTTGGTCCCCTCGGGATGCACCGACACCGGCTTCCCCGTGCATCTGGGTTGGGACCAGCGGGAGCACCGGTCCTGTCCTGGGCAGCCTGGCCTGGCCCCCGCGCCCAGCTTGCCCTGACCTGGGCTGTCCCGCAGGTCTGGTGAAGGCCATCAACACCGCCGTCGACCTGATTGTGGCCCATTTCGGAACCAGCAGGGACCCGGGAGTCAAGGTAAGGCCGTGGGGACGTGAGCCCAGCCTTGCTCCGGTGTGAGGGGCACTGTCCTCAGCCCTCGCCAAACTCCCTTTGAAATCCTAGACCTGTGCCTGAGACGTCCAACCCCTGCCTGAGACGGGATCAGTCCTGTCCAAACCAGCCCGGACAAATCCCGTCTCCGACCTCTGAGCATCACCCTGACACAGCCCCAGGCATCGCCCCTGAGCCTGCCCCAGGGGAATCGGTGGCCCGTGGCCACCAACATCCTGCTGCTGCAAAGGGGGGCATAGATGCTCCAGAGACCCCAGGTGGAGGCCGAGTCCCTGCTGCAGAGGCAGGAAAAAAGCCCCAATCCAGACCAATGTGATCAGGGGGGAAATCCCTTCCTGCACCCAATGCAGAATGGGGCTGAGCCTGAGCACAGTGGCAAGACCCTCCAGCCAGGACCCTGTGGGGTTGGTGCCAGCAGGAGCATTGGCACAGCCCAGTCCCCCAATGCAGCCAGTACCCAATGCCTCTGGGAGAGGCTCAACCCCCCCCGACACACAGAGCAGACCCCCATGCCATGTGTCTGCAGTGCTGGCAGGCCATGTGGTGGGGCGGGACGTGGGACCTCCTGGGTACAAGCCAGGGGGTGTGACAGTGATGTGTAAGCCCCGTCGGGGATCCCCACCCTGTGTGCTGGGAAATACAATCCCCTTTTGCAGGGAGGAAGTCTCGAAAGGGGCACGGCTCCCTCCCTTGTCACTGTCTGAGCGCTGTGCCCCGTCCCAGGCGCTGCATTCGGTATTTCCCGCATGGGCAGCGCTGCCCCGTTATTACAAATATGCCTGTGGGCGGCCGGCAGTGGTGAATGGAGCAAGTGTGTGCTGCTGCAGCTGATGGCTGCGGGGCTCCTGGGGGGGTTCACTATCCCCAGTGCTTTGTGGGGCCGCCCCTGCTGGGTTCCTTCAAGGGTTAGACCCCGTCCTGGGGTGACTGCAGCATCCCCACTTCTCTGTCATTGCTGGGTGCCGAGCCTCTGGTGCATTCAGCCTCATTTTAGCAGGATTCCCATGCATTTCTGGGACCCTGCTATCACTCGTGCTTGGAGCAGATGGGCCAGAGACCCTGGCTCCTGGTCTGGGCCTTAGCCCCCATGCTCCCCCTGCTCGGTGCTCAGACAGGGCATCACGAGACAACGGGGAGTCTGAAGGAAGCAAGGGGCTCCTCTCCCTGACACGGGAAGCCAGACAGGTGAGGGGGCTGCAAGGCAGACGGATAGGCAGCCAACCTGGGCCCCCGACGGTGCCCAGGGGAGCTGTTCTGCAGTGCGGGGAAGGACAGACCCGTGCGGCTCCCAGCCCTGTGCTTGTAGCACGAGGGGACCTGCCACGGGCTCTTCTTGACCCCAGCCCTGCAGTCAGGTGCATCCCTGCCAGTGGCAACTGCTGCGGGCCAAAGGTGGCCTGGGCAAGCAGGAGGGGGTCTGCAGTCCTGGGGGTCTGCTGCCCCCTGACACAGCAGGGACGTCACTATCCAGCTGCGGCTGTTGGGGGAATGGTTCACCTCCCCAGCATCCCCTGGTCCCCTCTCCCACCTGCCCCCATGCCCGTATTCAGGCGGCTCTTGGTGCTTGGGCCACAGGTGGGGAAGGAGAGCTGGGGGCCTGGGAGGGGCCAGAGCTTGCTTGTGCTCACCCTCGCTTGCTTTTGCTGCCAGGCCAAGTTGGGGAACAGCTCGGTGAGCCCCAATGTGGGGCACCTGATCCTGAAGTACCTGTGCCCGGCCATCCGGGATGTGCTGAGCGATGGGCTCAAGGCCTACGTCCTGGACATGATCGTGGGTCAGCGGAGGAACATCCCTTGGAGCGTGGTGGAGGCCTCCACCCAGCTAGGTACCGCTGGGGCAGGGGGGTGCTGATGCCGCGGGGCCAGGAGCCCTCAGACCTGTATCATCCTGGGGCCTGTCACCCTCCTGCCGGGGTGCCAAGTGCTCCGTGGATGACGGGGCCCGGAGACGCGTCGCTCCCCCAGGTCCGTTATAACCGTCCCTGCCAAGGCTCCCTGCAGCCGGGCTGGGGAGGTGCCGGCTCACGGTCACGACAAACCCTGGGTGGTGGCATTGTCTCGAGGGTCCCGGTGCCCAGCCCTGTCCTGAGCACTGGGGTTGGCATGAGCAGGGTCGGGCACATCCCCTGCTGGGCTGGGGCTGGGGCTGGGGCTGCCGGGGGTCCTGTCCCCGGCCCCGCGCAGACCCCTGGCCCAGACAGCTCCCCTCTCCGCAGGCCCCTCCACCAAGCTCCTGCACAGCCTGTGCAGCAAGGTCAGCCAGCACACCGAGCTCACCAGCCACTCCATGCGCTTCAACGCCTTCATCTTCGGACTCCTCAAGTAAGCGGGCTGCGGGCACCGGCTCCGCTCCGGGGCTGGGGGTTCCCTGTCCCTCTGCCAGCTGCCTTGGCACTGTGCTTGGGATGGGCAAGGGGGCTTCAGACACTGGGCAGGGAACGGGGGAGAGGGCTCTGCTCCCAGAGCCGGTGCAGTGGGGATGAGGCCCAGGGTGGAAATTGAGGCATTAAAACCTCTCCACCCTGCCGGGCTGGCTGGCCAGGGCTCAGCAGGGCTAGCCGGGCTTTGCACCACTGCTACACTGAGTGCATGCATGCCTGTGCGTGTATGTATCTGTGCACACGTGTGTGTGTGTGTGCGTGCGCACATGTGTGCATCTGTGCATGTCTGTGCATATGTGCACATGGGTGTGCGTGCATGAGTGCACATGGGTGCATGCACATGCGCGTGTGTGCACATGGCTGTGTGGGTGTGTGTGCATATGGGTATACGTGCACACATGGATATGTGGATTTGTGTGCACGTGTGTACGTACGTGTATATCTGTGCATGCATATACATGTGTGATGTGTGCACGTGTATGCTGGCATTGAGGCGTGTGCTTCCATGTGGGGCTTGCAAGGATTGCATCAAGGGTCTTGTGCTTCCTCCCCTGCAGCATCCGGTCCCTGGAGTTCTGGTTCAACCACCTGTATAACCACGAGGGTAAGTGGGCAGGGGCAGCCAGCGGACAACCTCCCCCCACCCTGGTCTCCCTCCCTGTCAGGCTCCCAGGTTGGCCTGGCCTGGCCCTCCTGAGCCTTGGCCAGACACGAGTGTCACTGCTCAGCTGGGGTCCAGCAGAGGCCTTTGCAGAGGCCCCCAGATCCCCAGACTGTGTTTCCTGGTTGATGGTCCAGCTGGCCAGCAGCAGACCACCGCAGGGGACCCTGCCACCCCACAGCACCATGCAAGGCCCATCTCCTGCCGGCCGTCAGCCCCCCAAGCCCAGCCTTGGATTCCTGGCTCTGAAGTGAGAGCAGAGACACCCCAAGAGCTGGGAAGCCAGTGGGGTGCAGCAGGGCCGGGCTGTGCCTCAAATGCACCCCTCCACCCCAGACCTCCATGAAGGGGGCATGGTTCACCTCCCCTGGGCTAGGCTGCTGGGTCCTGCCTGCCAAGCTCCCGGTGCTGGGAGGATGCATGATGGCTCAGCATGGGGATAGATCCAGTGCATCCATGCACTGAATGGGTATCGGGGAGACTGGTGGGGAGCTATCGCACCACTCAGGCTGATGCCTTGTGCCCCTGGCTCCCGGAGTTGGCACAGAGAGGTGGTTTTGGGGTGCAAGGAAATGCACCGTGGCCCATCGGCTGTGGGTCTGGGCTCCTGTGTCCCAGGCCACGCTGGCTTCCAGGAACAGGGTGGAGAGCCTGACAGCCGTCTCCCCTGCAGACATCATCCTGGCGCACTACCAGCCGACTGGCTTCCTATGCCTTTCGCACGGCGTGTGCCAGCCGCTGTTTGAGGAGCTGCTGCTGCTGCTGCAACCGCTGTCCCTGCTGCCCTTCAGCCTGGACCTGCTCTTCGAGCACCGCCTGCTGCAGATGGGCAAGGAGCAGCAGCAGCAGAAGGAGCTGCTGCGGGTCAAGCAGGACCTGGTGCTGTCTGCTCACTCCACCCTGCAGCTCATGCGCTCCCGGGCTGGAGACGACTCTGACGGCTGGAGGGCTGCCCCTGCCCGGCTGCCCCTGGAGCCGGTGGGCGGCAGGGAGCGGGCCACAGGCGTGGGGGCTCCTTGTGAGGAGCGGGAACCAGAGGAAGAGAGGAGGAAGGCGGTGGAGAATGCGGGCGAGAGCAGGAAGGACAAGCAAGCTGGCTGGTGGTACCAGCTCATGCAGAGCTCCCAGGTCTACATCGAGGGCTCGGCCGAAGGCTCCAAGTTCCTCCGCTATGAGAGGAGGAGGAAGGGGCTGGGGTCTGCTCCCCGCCGGGCCCCACCACCCCGTGAGGGTGTGGTGGAGGGTGCTGAGGCCTGTCCCCTGGCCGAGGCCCCCCTGGAGAGGCGTCCCAACGCCACCCTGCAGCCCCCGGAGGAGGCTCGGGAGCGGAGCCGTCCTTTCTGGATGGGCAGCCCCCCGGACTCGGTGCTCTCAGAGCTGAAGTGCAGCAAGGAGAAGGAGAAGAAGGAGAAGGAAGTCACGGCAGCCCCGGGGCCAGGGGCAGCCCCCTCCGAGGGGCCCAGCACTCCAGACAGCAGCCTGCCTGTGAAGTGGGGGCACCTCTTTGGGGCCAGGAAGGCGCAGAAGGAGTCCAAGCAGCCCAACAGGTATCCAAGTCCTAGAGCTGTGGGGTGGCGGGGACCTGAGGAGTTGTATCCAGTCCAAGCCCTGCCTGAGGCAGGATCAGCCCCAGGCAAACCCACTGTCCGAGCTGAGCATCACGACACTGTCACCCTGACACAGCCCTAGGCATCACCCCCGACCTTGCCCCCGGGAAAGCAGGGGGGACCTTGCAGGTCTGAAGCACCACTATAGCACAACTCCTGTCCCTCCCCTCCCCACATGCCCCCGCCCAGAGATGTCCTTTCCATCCTCCTCCCCAGAGGTGACCGCAGCCCCGGGTGCAGCAGTCCCTGCCCTTGTGGCCCGTGGGCTTGGTCAGGGTGGAGACGCTGACTCTGCCATCCCTTGGCAGGCTTCCCTCCGGCTGGCTGAGCCTGGACCGGTCCGTGCTGCAGCGGGTGGTGCAGACGGTGGGGGCCAGCATGTGGAGAGATGCGGCCCCCGACCCTGGGCAGGTCCCAATGCCCGCCGTGGAGCCCAAGCAGCTGCCGGCCCGTGGCCTGTCCCCGGAGCTGTCCTGGTGAGTGGCATGGGCACGGCACGGGGTCCTGGGGCTGGGCACGATGCCCCCAGCCCGTCTGTGCTCTGGGGTGGGCAGCTGCACCCTCGGGCAGGTTTCACGGCTGGGGAGCAGTCTCTCCCTGTCCTGGGGGCTCCAGTGCAATGGGGCCACTGCTCCCGGGGTCAGTGCCGCAGGGCTGGAAGATGAGTGTGGGGAGCCGTGACCAGCCCTGGCCTCTCGTCTCCCCGCAGTGAGGTGAAAGCCCTGTGCCACCACATCGCCACCGAGGCCGGGCAGCTGAGCTTCAACAAGGGCGACCTGCTGCGGGTCCTCGCCAAGGTGGACGGGGACTGGCTGCGCTGCGGCCTGGGCGCCGACACCGGCCTGGTGCCCATCATGTACGTCACCCACCCAGAAGACGAAGACTATTGATGCTGCGAGGGCGCTGGGCACCGCGCCCCCGGCTCCTGCTGGGCTGGGGCAGGCCGTGCTGCCGCTAGCCCCGTATCCCCCACCCCATCCCTGCCTCCAAGGGTCCCTTCCCCTCCTGCCCCATGGGGCTTGGTGCCAGCCGGGCACGTGGCTGGGCCCCACCGTGCATGCAGCCCCTGGGACAGCCCGTGCCCCTCCACCCCACGCCGTCTCCAGCACCCCTGGACCGTGGACTCGGATGTAGCAGGAACCCTGGAAGCTTCATACCGGGGTCCTGGCTGCCTTCAGCGGGGCTTTGCCAATCTCAGCCCCGTGCCACGGCGTGGGCATGGCCCTGCCCGGCACAGTTTGGGGCATTCTGCACCAAGGGTCTCCACGGGCAGCCCCATGGCCTCCCCGGCTGCACAGCATCCGTGTGTGCTGCCACGTGAACCCAGCACCACGTGTGGGACCACACCAGTTGTCCATGCCACGTGGCTGGGCACCACCGGGGGCAGGAGGGGAGGTTACAATGGGTGAAGGCAGGTGGGGACCAGCATCAGGGGACGGGGGGGATCTTGGTGGGGCCGTGACCAGCCCTGAGTGGCCGTGGGGGTGGTTTTTGGTGTTGCAAGGAGCCAGGGGATGCGGCTGGCTGGGGAGAGGGAGCAGGCATGAGCAGCTGGGGGGCAGCTGGGGCCTGGGTTGGGGGAGGGAGAAGGTGCTGATGGGGCGGGGGCTGGGCAAGGGAGGAGGGAGTGATGGGGGCAGCTCCCAGCGTGGGGCAGCCCCCGTGGGGTTCTGGTTTTGTGCGTGGGGCAGTGCAATGGGTCCCCCCCTTGCCTTGAGCTGGTTGGGGGGGCTGGGGGGTGGCCTCCATCCATTAACCCCTTCCTGGCCATGAGGTCGGGGGGAGGAGTGGGGGGGCATGGATGGGCAGGGGCAGTATTAGGCAAAGCCGTGCCAGTATTTGGTGCCGGGAGGGGGGTGGGTGGGGGGGGGCCGCACGGCTGCCTCCTGCTTGTACATGGCTGCCGCGGACGTCGCACCATAGCTACTTTGTACTTCCCTGGTAGGACCACGAGATGTCTCGCCTTTATTTATTTCTTTATTTATGATGCATATTAATAAAAAAGATGCTGACCAGGCTCTCCGCTGGCTGCTGGCTCGTGAGTCCCACCCCATCCCGGGGGCTCTGGTCCACCCCCCGCAGCAGCCAGGCTGGGGGTGCCATGGCCGGACAGGCCAGGGGAGGGTCTTTGCTGAGATCCAGGCCGCCGCCGCAGCCCTTCAGCCCTGGGGACGGCTGGAGAAAGGCTGCAGCTGGGACGTGCCAAGGCTCCCATGGCCCTGGCTGTGCCCTGGCCAGCACCAGCAGGCTGCAGGGATACAGCCCCCACCCGCCGTGCACGGCCCCAGCCTGGTCTCCGGGAGCGGATGCCCGTGTGCGTGTGAACCCTGCAGATCACGGAGGGCAACATGTGGGCCTTTATTCCCCAGCATGTGTGGGCCAGGCTCAGCACCGTGCTCTGCCGGGGAGGCTACTCCGGCCGCTGCTTCTCCGGGAGGCCGAGGTGCAGGGCATCGTGGGTGAGGTGGCCGTAGGTGCGGCCAAACTGGAACTTGTAGCCTAGGGACCAGAGGAAGGAGCTGTGAGCTGTGCCCGAGGGGGAGATGAAGCAGATGCCTGGAGCCTATGGCATGGGGCTGTCCCCGGGGTCACAGCCGGGCTCAAACCCCTTGGTTGCAAGACCGCGGGGTTGCTCTGCCCCTTCCCCAGGCTGCAGCCTCTTTGCATGGGGCTTGTCAAGCTAAGCATGGGGTTGCACGAGGAAACGCTCGCAATGGCGAGTCCCAGGTTGCTTAGCTCCAGGGTCTGTGGGAACAACCCAGCCAAGCTGAACCCTGTCGGAGCCCACTGCAGGTGAGGGATGGGTCCTGGCGGGTCCCTTCCCCATGCAGCCAGGTGCTCACCTGGGATGTACCCGGTGTAGTTGGGCAGCAGCCCCCCGGCTGCGGGGTAGGTGCGTCCCAGCGGTGGGAGGAGGCTGCTGGTGCCCATGGCTCTGGGCTTGCTGCCGTCCTTGCGGGACATCCGGGCGAACTCCAGCAGGGCACGGTGGGTGGTGATGGGGAAGCCGGCCCCGATCAGGAAGCGGGCGCGGGGCACGAAGCCGGTAAAGCCTGCACAGAGCACCAGGGTGATGGGTAGGGGCTGCTCCCCATCACGTCTGGTTTCCCCTTCCATGCCTGAGTGGGGACAAGGCTGCATCGCCCGGGGTCTCACCTGAGATGAAGTATTTGTGGGGGTTGTCGTCTTCCATGGAGTAGGGAGAGCCATGCGGGGCCGCGGCTGCTGGGAGCGGGGCCATGCCCATGACCGTGGGGAGCAGTCGGTGATCGGAGCCGGGGATCCCAGCCGCAGGCTCCTGGTGGGAAAGGGGTTGTGAGAGCCATGGGGCGAGGGAGGGCAGCCTCCAGGGCAGGCCGGCATGGGGGAACCCACTGGGTGGGGGCATAGACACGGTCCCGGGACCCCCTTACTGGGGCAGGCATCGGTGCAAACAACCAGCCCCCTGCCCCCTGCCCCCTTGGCTAACGGGTAGGGACTTCATCCCAGGTCTCTGGAGACCCTCAGGGCTCGTCCAGCCCTGCTCCTGGCCAGCTGATGGGCAAGGGCAGAGCAGGAGAGGGCTCCCCTGGAAGCAGCAGGTGCAGGCTGCTGCAGTGAGCCTTACCTTGCTCCCCTGTGCGGGGTCCAGGCAGGGCTGGCAGGCCCTGGGCTGCTCCTGCCCACCCCAGGATCTACGCTGCTGCCGGGCGAAGTCGCTCCTAGCTTCCTTGCAGATCTCCAGGTAGGTCTTGGCGAAGAAGTGCTGGGCTCTGGGGATGAATCCTGGGCACCACATGTCCGGCGCATAGAGAAGACGTGGCTGAATTGCATCCTGAGCCCCAGGTGCAATGGGGACAGACTGGGTGAGGTGGGGGAGGCAGGGAGAAGCCGGCTCCATCTGCCTGGCCGCAGGAGTGAAAGGTCCAGGTGTGGCCGGACTGGGCTCCTGCCAGCGGGGTGGGTGTAGGGACCCTCCTGCCACTGCCCTGCCCCGGGTCAGCCCCAAGCACCCCCACGGGGCAGCCCCATGGGGGGTGTTTCCATGGGAGACTTGAGACGGGACTAGGATGCCAGTCCCGGTGCAGTTAGGGGTGCAGGGGCAGGTGCCCGTCGTTCTTACCGCTCTTGCCGGATACCCTCGCGGGTCACGGGCACTGGTCTGGCCACGTGCAGCTCCTTGCACCATCATGCAGCGTCACACATGGAGTTGCCGTGCTGCCGTGACAGCAGGCAGGACATCCCACCCCAGCTTGTTCGGCTGTGCCCCTCCTCTCTGAGCCCAGCAGCCCCCTGTGCACTGGTGCAAGGCAAGGGAGGGGGCCTAGCTGAGTCCTGCCCTGCACCCCTGGGCTGGGGGGACCCTCCGGGGAACCTGCTCCATGCCCTTACCTGTGTATCCCGGGATCATGCTGCAGCTCACTGGGAGGATGCCGGCCCCCCAGCCGGCTCTCGGCACCTCCAGCAGCTTCTCCTCCTGCTCTGGGGGCTGAGCATTGCCGCAGGGGCCCTGGGTCGGCTGCAGCACCAGATGTGGGGAGCGGGCAACCTCGGGGCAGGTGAGGAGCTGGGAGGTCAGCTTCCCATATGTCCGGCCCAGCCTGAACTTGTACTGGGGGCAGTACCCAGCGTAGCTGCAAACAGCACCGGCGGGGTCAGGCTCGCTACACGCACAGCACCTCTGCTTCCCAACGGGGAAGGTGCTGAGCTGTGTCCAAGCCCCAGACAGCCCCAGTGCAGCCAAGTGCTGCCCTCCCAGGTCGCCAGTCCTCTCTTGGCAGGCTGGATGCAGCCCAGCCCCAGGGATCAGCAGTGCAAAGCAGACACCTTGCTGCAGCGAGGAGTTCCCCAGATCAACCTCCCCTTGGGGCGCTGCCTGCATCCCGGCCAGGCTGAGGGACCCTGAGAGGAGCTCTGAGCTCCCCTTTCTGCACCCCAAGTTGTGTCAGGCTGCTGCAGGATAAAGTCATGCCAGGCTGGACCCCGAGTTGCCCCCCTGGAGCAGGGGTCTGGGCCCATTTGGTGTGCACTCCCTGCATTGCTTTGCCCCCTGCTACCCCTTCCCACGTTCCCTTCCACCTTCACGCCCTTCCCCTTGCCCCCATCCCTGGTCTCTGGGCTTCCCTGTGTGTCAGCGGGCAGCTGGGCGTGTGGGTGGTTGTCATGGACGCCTGTACACAGATGCACACAGCGTTGCTGAGACTTGCTCCAAATGCAAGGGACGGTGCACCCCGGCTGCGTGTTCCCACCCCACAGTGCAGCCGGGGACCTCTCCCTCCCCCCAGAAACAAAGCAGGGTGCATGGGAGCCTGGCCAGCAAGTGGGGCCCTGCGGCCGGCAGCGACAGCGCTGGGGCAGGACAAGCCAGGGCATGCATAGGAAGCAACTAGGGGGGCCAGGCACAGAGCCTCTGCCACAAGCCACGAGCCACATACATCCTGCTGCGGTGCTGTCCTGGTGCCCCTTACTCACCCAGGGATGTGGTGGGGGTCCGGTGTCATCAGCACCTGGCTGATTTTTGGAGCGAATGCCGTGGCCATGGCTCAAGGGTCTCAAAATCTGGAGTGAGAGGGAGTCGGAGCCACGCCGAGCGCTGGCTTCGCAGCAGCTGCGTTTGAGCTGCAGGGCAGGGCTGTCCCCAGGAGCCGGGGACACCGGGGGAGGAGTCACGCGGAGCAGCCTGTCCCCAGGGACTGCCCTGGCAGGGATGAGCTGGTGTCCCGGGGACAGGCACAGCTATGGGACATTGCAGGAGTCTTAGGCCAGGCAGCCCAGAGGGAGAGCCGGCACGTGGCTGCAGCAGATACCCACGTCGCCCACCCCTCGTGCCTCCCCTCTGGTCAGCCGCAGGCCCCTGGCTGACCGCTGCCGGGCATCACCTCCTTTCAAATAGGCAGGGTTTGGTCCAGAGGGAATTAAAAGGCCAGCCTGTAATTAAGGCCAGTCGCTCTGGTTTTGTAGAAAACAGGGCTCGCGGTTCTACAATTTCTGGCTCGGGAGACAAGGACAGATCGTGATGCAGCCGCCCCGCCGCATCTCACCTCCCCGCATCCTGCCTGAAGGACCTTGCATCGCACTGAACTTGCTGAAACCTCCCTCGCGGGATAGTGTCCGTGTGATCCTGACCCGGGATGCGACGTCCAGCCGGTGAGTTTCCCACGGGCCCCACGAGTATCATGTCTTGGGCCACCACCACGTAGCGCTCCTGTCCATGACCTGGCAGGAAACGTGCCCTCCTTCTGGATGATGTTGGCAGCTGGCCCAAGCACTGGGAGAGTGGTAAGTAATGAGCATAGAATAACTGGTGTCACTGGCACGCAACAACATGGATCCGCATTGGCGTGGCCACGTGCGGGGCTGGACACGCCGCCGGCACGCCGAGTGCAGACACGCTTACAGGCTGCGGGCTCTGTTTTGGGAAGCAGGGACCCTGACAAGAGCACGGGGGACATGAGTTCCTCTAGGATGCTGTAGCCAAAAAGGCTGCTACTGGATAAACTGGGATCACTGGTCAGAAGAGGAGTATTTTGGCTGCTGCTGGGACTGGTGCTGGAACAGTGTCTGGCCCTGGTGTTACACCCCCAGAAAGCAATGCAGTCACCACTCCAGGTGCTTTCTGCATAAGTGCCGAATTGAGGGTTGCTGTGCACGTGCAGCAGTGCCCCAGCTCAGCACCCGTGTCCCACCACAGCGGACCAGAGAGGAGGCAGGGCAGTGTCCGGACACCAGCTCTATCCCCGGAGGGGCCTGATGCAGAAACAGGCTCTGAGCCCCGAGCTGCACACGGGGAGCACTGAGTCCAGCTCCCAGGGTCACATCAGGACAGGGGCACGTGTGTCCTGCTCCTCAGGGGCAGAGCATATCCCCCTGCACCTGGGTCCTAATCCAAATTGCTTGAGCTTGTGCCAGTAGCTCAAGTATCCTCCGTGCTGCTCCCCTGGCCCCTCGTGTCACAGCACCAGTATTTCACCTGCCTCTTCCCAGCTTCTCCAGTGCCCTCCACACATGCTTATACCCCCAGTTGCTGCTGTCTGTCTGTTTAAAGCTGAATGATTCATTCATTCATCCAATCTCACATCAGCAGAGAGTCCTGAGCCATCATGGTATGAACAACATTGCCCTGGGAGGGGACAGGGAGCAAAAAGCAGAGTGGGAGAGCAGGCAAGGGGCACTAGTAGGGAGCAGAAAGCAGAGCAGCAGATTGTGTAGGGGAAGGGGATCGGAGTGGCACCAAGAAGGGTGCAGGGCTAATCTGTGGTACGCCAGCCAAAAAGGTGGGACCTCACCGCACTAGGATATGCTGCACTGCCTCAGTCTCTGCTTAACCCAGCGACACTGTGCGTCTACATGCGCGATTAATGCAGTTTAGGTAATACACGTTAAATCTAGTACCAGTTGCGTGTCTACATGTTCATTAATGTGCTCATACTGATGTGCATAAAATGTAGTACCTCCATTGTGAGGTACTAGAAAAAGGTGCATTACCTTATTTTAATGTGCATTAGTGAAAGCGCACTGTTTTTTGTGACACTTTAATGCGCATTAAAGTGCACATGTAGATGCGCCACATTGATCCTCTGTGCAAAGTGCCAAAGCCCTTGATGGTGTATTTTGAACACGATAAAGCAGGTGGGGATTTGCTCTTGAAGATCCACATGGACTGCTTGCTCGGGATTAGAAATCATATCCTAGGATTTCTGCCAAAGAAATGGAAAAGGGTGAAATTCGATTGCAGTGAGACAAACATTGTATGCATAATATAGCCAGAACCGGGGAGCTGCGAATCAATTGTGCGTGAATTGAAAAGGACCGTTTTGGGGTCCAGCTCTGTCTGTTACAAGCCCTGTGGTGGCTTTGCCCAAAACTGGATTTTGGGGGTTGATTTCACTGATTTCAAGGTTGTTAAAATAAAACCGTTTGTGGACCTCCAATGTTGTCTCTCCGTGAAGAAAGAGCTCCTTGTATAGAGCAAAAAAGGGAAAATGTTTGCAGAAAACCCTGGTGGGAACAAAGCCCTGCATTTAAAAATCAATCAAAGCCCTGTTCTAGACCATTCTGCAACTTGGCAATTCGAGCCACGGGGCAGGAGCAGACACAGAAAGTGCAGCACAATGAAATGCCTGATAGCTGCAGACACGGTAATGATCGGGACTGACGTGCGGGGCTGTCTGCCCTCCTCTTACAAGGCCTCTCTGGGCCCGAAGCAAAATAGATGCCTGGGGCTGCTTTGATCCTTTCAAGGGCTGGAAGATGAAGCCCCTTGATGCACACTGGGTTTGTGTCTTCCAGAAAACAGGTCTGTTCTTACAGAGAAACTGCTGGAATAGCTGCAGAAAAATGCTGCTGGAAGCAAGGCCTTATATTTAAAATAATGCACAGGCCTGCTGTATGGCATTTTATAACACGGCAATTGGAGCGACATAGGCCCTGCTTGCTTTTTTTTTTCCATTGGTGTTTTTGAGAGAAATAAACCCTATTTCTACCATGAAGTGCAGAACAAATTGGTTTAACTAGCTCCACTCAGTTGGACCGGGAAAGGCTTGGTTTTTTAAATTTCAGGTAAGTCCAGGTGCCGCTGTCTGCCGTCAATACCCTTGCTATGGCCATGGGAGTAAAAGGCATGTCCTGCTAATATTCGAATGAAAACAGAGAATAATTAGCAGAGATAATACTTAGATAATACAGATAAAATCCAGATAATAATAACAGAGGTAATACAAATTCAAACCAAGATAATTAGCAGAGGTAATACTTGGGTAATATAGATAAAAACCAAAATAATAATTAGCAGAGGTAATACAGATAAAAACTGAAATAATTAGTAGAGGTAATACAGATAAAAACCGAGATAATAATTAGCAGATAATAGAAACAGAAATGATAATAATTAGCAGAGACCTGCTAATGTTTGAATAAAACCCTTGAAACAGCTTTTAAAATGTCTCGTTTCTATAAGGTATAAAAAACAGAGTTAAAAAATAGCTTAATCACAAAACAAACAAGGTCAATATGAAAAACTCAGCCATAAATGGCCGGCTTCAAGGTCTGATGCTTCCCAGTGCAAGGCTCTTGGAAGACGTGGTGGTGCTAACTGGAGCTCCTTGTTTGTGGAGCGTGAGCATTTACACTACAGTGAGCAAAAGGCAGCCTCGCCACCCACACTAATTAGGTATCTGTTCAACCAGAACTGAAAGGCCAGGAAGTACTAACTAGAGGTGTGAAAAGCCGATTGAAACAAAAAGGTAAACAAGAGTATTTAAAAAAAAAAAAGAAAGAAAAAAAAAAAGAAGAAAACTTTCGATAGTTTCAGCCTGCTTTTGCACACCGAATGCTGTCGCAGGCTGCCCTGGGGTTGTGCCAGGTATATAGCGATCCAGGTGTATAGCTATTTTATTGCTTTTCTTTATGCATGTGGCATTGACATTGCTTTGTACTGGTCTGTTTTTCTAGGAAGATTTCTAACAAGTCCCCTCTTGTAGGGGTTCAAGTCAAATGACCCCCTGCTGCTTTTAATTATCCAAGGAATAAACTATTAATAAACCAAGGAATAAACTAGAGGCTTGCTGATCTGCTTCTGGTGATGGGCAGTAAAGTGTCTGCATTCACTTATTGTCTGAAGCATGCCCCCCCCCCCCTCCCCCCCTTAGTTATATAAATCTAATAGGGATTTCTTAATAAACTTTTTGGATATTGTGGCTACGCATTATAGACCAAGGTGGACATTTTTTATAATGTAATGTCTTTTATATGGCTTTACACAGGGAGGAAACACAGCTAGAACATTATCAGGTTTGGCACAGCTTGCAGAGATGACCTAGTATAATCGGGGCCTGAAGCCCTTTACTTCTGATGCATCTTCCCCTGGCTTCAGGAATGCCATGGTGCATGTTTGCCACCAGATTTTAGGTCCTTTACATATGCCTGAGCTTTCCTGTTGCTGTGGATCAAGAGACTGTCATAACTTCTGCGTCTCTTCCTCTAGTGCAGACACCAGCTCATTGCCAGGTGCAATGGTGACCTCCAGGAAAGGCGTTGGCAGCAGACACAGCTTGCGTTTGCTCAGATACTTTGGATGTTAGTCCTGGTGAAAAAATCATTTTGCAGCCTTCGGGGAATGTGGCTCCCTGAGATGGTGTGCACTTCAGTTTGTGTGCTTTAGTTGCAACAAAAAAAAAAAAAGAAAAAAAAGGCCGATGGCATATACTAGATTCAATTAATAAGGCTTGTTTCTAGCAAGTCAAGGGAAGTGATCCCTGCACCCTGTTCAGCATTAAGGAGGCCTCACCTGGAGTCCTGTGTCCAGTTTGGGGCACTGCGCTTCAGGAAGGATATGGGCAACAAAAATAGAGAGAGGTCTGGAAAAGATGATTTACGAGGAAAGGCTGGAAGAATGAGGATTATTCAGTCCGAAGAAGAGAAGGCTGAGGTAGGGATTTGATAACCATCTTTAAATACCTGAAGGGATGTAATAAAGAAGGTGGAGATCTAGACTTCTGTGACTGAAGGGAACAGGGCAAGGATCAATGGTCTTAAATTGCATCAGGGAAATTCAGAATGATAGACAGCAAGGGCTGGAAGGGAGCTTGGGAGGTCACATCTAGTCCAACCCCGGCTCAAAGCAGGACCGGCCCCAACTCCATCAGCCCAGCCACGGCTTTGTCTACACAGGTCTTCAACACCTCCAAGGATGGAGACTCCTCCACCTCTCTGGGGAGCCTGCTCCAGTGCTTCACCACCCTGCTCGTGAGAGAATTCTTCATAATACCCAACCTCGACTTACCTTGTTGCAGCTTGAACCCCTTGCTCCTTGTCCTGCCATCTGTCCCCACTGAGAACATCCTCTTTGCAGCCCAACTACAGGGAGATGAAGGCTGCTATTCAATCCCCCTCGGTCTTCTCTTCTGCAGACTCAATCAGCCTCCCTCCTCCTCTCCTCACCAGTCCTGTCCCCCAGCCCCACAACCATTTCCATTCCCCTCCACTGGACTCTCTCCAACGTGTCCACATCCTTTCTGTAGTGTGGGGGGCCCACAGCTGGACACAGGACTCCAGATGTGGCCTCCCCAGTGCTGAATAGAGGGGAGGAATCACTGCCCTCCATCTGCCGGCACCGCTCCTACCGATGCACCCAGGATGCCGTTCACCTTTTTGGCAGCAAGAGTGCACTGTTGGCTCATATTTGGCTTCTTGTTCTCTGTAATAGGCCAGGCTCAATATTGGGAAGAACTTTTTCAGTCTGAGGCTGGGTAAGCTTTGAAACAAGTTACCCAGAGAGGGCCTGAAATCTCCATCTTTGGAAGCTTTTAAGAGCAGATTACACCCTGGTCTAGGATGGTTTAGACAGGGATGATCCTGCCTGGAGCAGGGGTTTGGGCTAGACAGGACGCCCTTCAGGCCCTATTTTCCTATGTTTCTGTAGTGATGTTTTCAGTTCTGTTTATAATGCCCTTCCTAACGATGACCAGCATCTCATTGGCTTCAACCTGTCACTGCTGGAATTATGAAACACACGTGCCGCTGGCTCAGTCTTGCGAGATGGTCCTCATGCTGCCGTGGTGGTGACTCACGTAACCCTAATGCAGGTGGTCTTCTGTAAAGGTGATGAAGTGTTTTTTCCTGTGATTAGGAACATGGATGATAGGGGTCCAGAAAAGCCTGCTGCCATCTGATCCAGGTTGGGACAGCACAGAGCAGACATATGTACTTGTGCACCTGCTCGTTTGCATGTTGCATGAGGAGCTCCCAACCATCAGGGATGCTGCTTTAAACAGCTGTCTCCAAAACCAAAGGCCTATCCAGGTTTTGGGGAAGGGGAGTGAACATCGCTCTGCAGGGAGTTACCCTGGACCTAAGCACACATCTTGGGTACGGACTGGGGGGTTTGTCTTCCTCTGTAGCAGTGGCACCATCTTTACCTGGGGTCTCTTGAGCGTATTTTAACCCCCTTTGCAGCAGCAGCATGTTGGCTGCTGTGGTCCCCCTGCTATACTTGTGGCAGGCTTGGGTGCAATGTCTGCTATCCCAGGGGCTCAGTTTAAGGCTTGACTGGCACGCTGAGCTGGGCAAGTGCTGTTCTGGGCTCACCAAGTTGTTCTTCTCCAGCTCCTCCATCCCAATCTGCTGCATCCTCCACTGCAGCAGTCCTGGGACAGGATGGGGCACAGCCGCTCGTGCCCCGGGGAGTGGCCCCCTTGCAGCATTTCAATGCAGTTGGAGTTGAAATGTTCTTCTCCAGACTCATTTGGGCTCCCAGGGCCTGGGTGTAGAAGCTGCCCGGGGAGCGCTGGTCTGTAGATGGCAGCACACGGCTCCTCCAGCATCCTGTCAGGGACCTGCGGGCCAAACTTTCCTCCAGCGCCCCATGAGTTAACCCCATGGCCTCCCCAGTGCCACTCGGAGCCCCTTCCCCAGCTGCCTGCCCGATCACTTGCTCTGCTCCCTGCCCTGCGTTCCCCTCCTGATCTACTGCTCTGCTTTTTGCTCCCTGCCTGCTCTGCTGCTCTGCTTTCTGCTCCCTGTCCTATCTGCCGCTGTGCTGTCTGCTTTCTGCAGTCTGTCTGTGCCACTTGTATCACCTGGACCATAGGTTGGCCCCTGGAAATGCACCAACGAGCCCGATCTTGGGCATCCTCCTGTGACCACACTCAACTCCTGATGTCTGGAGACCTTGAGATGCTCCTGGAGCAGCTTCCAGGGGATTTGGGGGCTGGAACGGGTGGGTGGGGAAGGGGCATGGGAGCACTTGCTCCTTCATGGGCTGGGGACATACACACTGCCCCTTTTCACAGCATCAGGTGATGGTCTTGCTAGCCTGGGGACCATCCTGCACTAGGCCCCTGAAGCCTTGCCCTCCCTTCTGGGATCACGCTGTTGTTGAGGTGCTCAGCGGGGTTTGGGAGGGTTCGTGGCCGACCTCCTGCCTCCTGTGGCTCTTCGGGTTTAGGCTGCACGGGTCGGGTGCTCTCGGAGGCCGTTGCCAGCAACCAACCTCCTGGAACCCGGGTGCAACACAGAAAAAAACAGACTTAAATTCATGTTCGCTGGCGAAGCCCTGAGAAATGGATTGTCTCGTAGGACAGGAGCTAGTGGGTCTGTGTAGCCACGGGCCAGTTCGGCAATACCGCCCAGACAAGAACAAGTGATGATTATGTGCACTGACACCCCCCAAGTCACTACGAAAGGGTGAGTCTTGCAGCCCCTATATTTGCAGCTGAGATGCCCCCAGCCCTGTGCCAACTCCTCTCTCTCTGTTGCGATCGCCCTTTTTACTTATCTCTTGGCCAAGTCCAGACACCTGCAGCTCTCCCCTGCCATGGTTGGACATCTAGAGCTCGCTACCTGCTGAGTGTCTTGGCTAAGTGGCAGCTCTGCAGAAAATGACCTGGGGGGACAGGGGACAAGAAGCTGGACAGGAGCCAGCAGTGTGCCCTTGGTGCCAAGAAGGCGACTGGCATCCTGGGCTGCATCAGGAGGAGCGCTGCCAGCAGATGGAGGGCAGTGATTCCTCCCTCTATTCAGCACCAGGGAGGCCACATCTGGAGTCCTGTGTCCAGCTGTGTCCCCCACCACAGAAAGGATGTGGACACATTGGAGAGAGTCCAGTGGAGGGCAATGAAAATGGTTGTGGGGCTGGTGAGGTGAGGAGGAGGTAACTGGGCTGGTTGAGTCTGCAGAAGAGAAAACCGAGGGGGATTGAATAGCAGCCTTCACCTCCCTGCAGGGGGGCTGCAAAGAGGATGGAGCTGGGCTGGTCTCAGTGGGGGCAGATGGCAGGACAAGGAGCAATGGGCTCAAGCTGCAGCAAGGGAAGTTGAGGTTGGATAGCTGGAGGAAAAAGTCTCATGAGAAGGGAGGTGAAGCACTGGACCAGGCTCCCCAGAGAGGTGCAGTCTCCATCCTTGGAGGTGTTGAAGACCCGGGTCGACAAAGCCCTGGCTGGGATGATGGAGTTGGGGCTGGTCCTGCTTGGAGCAGGGACTGGATTAGATGTGACCTCCCGAGGTCCCTGCCACCCTCACTGTCTGCAATTCTGTGATTCATTGCAAAGGGCAGGTGGGTCAGATCCTGTGTCCACTGTCCTGCCCTGCAGGCCTGTTTGCAGTCCTGCACGTGTTGTTAAGACAAAGTTACACCAAAGTCACGGGGCAGAGGCCAGTCCTCACCTTGCAGCGGTGACCCCCAGAGACAGCTGCAACCCTGCACATGGCAGAGCTGAGCTCCCAGTGCCCGAGAAACTTTCAGGCATGGGCAAGCAGCCCCCTGACCTGGAAAATGTTTTTGATGTCTTGGCTACTCATGACTGCCCTGATTCTTGATGAAAAAATTGTTCTTTGCAAGCTTTTGGGCACAAATACCCTTCTTAAGGCCTAGGCAATGTCTGAGTCACCAGGTCATCTCCTTTGGCCAGGACCAGGTCTAGCAGAGGTTCACCTCTGGTTTTTCTTTTTAGTTGGTCTAATAAAAGATATCACACCTACCAAAATAACCTTGTCCGCTTATGTCCTTAGACCAACATGGCTACAACCAACAACCATGGTGCTTGATGGCTTTTTCCTCTATGCCTTGACTCATAGCTTGTTCTAGCACAGTCTTCTCCAGACTGATCCACACCTACAAAGAAAGGCAGTTTAGGTCAATGTGTGCAGTGTTAAACACAAATAGGACCCTTCTTTACAAGTACGCTTCTTATAATAATGATATTTTTAGAGCTATTTGGACATTCAGCTCACAAAACATGAATGTCCACAGGGCACCCCATTAAAAGTGACACCCTCTAGTTTGTATGCTATGAATGGGGACCTTGTAGTCCAGTGCAGAAGTGGATGGTGTGAGCATAAAAAGTTCAACAGAAATGGCCGGTTCCAACGGCTGTTCCTATGATTTTAATGGCGACTGGATCAAGCCCACGATTGAGCTATTTGTAATGTACAGGCATAAGGGGCAAGTCTCCCACGTGCCTCGTCTCTTAGTCTGCATGACAAAAAGGGGTAAAATGTGGCCAGACATTGCATAGGGTCAGGCTTGGGTTTGATCTCACCCGTGACTGGCCTGTGGGATGTGATGGGATTGGAGACTGAGTACATAACAGTTGTATTCACGTGACTGACGGCTCACCGCCTTCTGAAACGTGAGAAAGGAGACAGAGGCCAGTCTTACAGGTTTCAGATAACGTTTCCAAAGGCATGTAAAGAGGAACACTTTTCAGAATGTTTTATCCCAAGTTTGTAAGCACTTATTACCTTTCATCCGTCGCAATCACAATAATATCCCCCTTTGCATCATCCTTCCTGGCTTGGTCCACATATGATGACAGAATCACAGACAAGGAGGGTGGAAGGGAGCTCGGGAGGTCGCATCTAGTCCAACCCCTGCTCCAAGCAGGACCAGCCCCAACTACATCATCCCAGACAAGCCTTTGTCTAACTGAGGATAGAGACGCCACAACCTCTCTGGGGAGCCTGGTCCTGTGCTTCACCACCCTCCTCGTGAGAGTTTTTTTCTTCATATCCAACCTCAACTTCCCTTGCTGCAGCTTGAGCCCATTGCTCCTTGTCCTGCCATCTGCCACCGCTGAGAGCAGCTCAGCTTCGTCCCCTTTGCAGCCCCCCTGGCAGGGAGGTGAAGGCTGCTATTCAATCCCCCTCAGTCTTTTCTTCTGCAGACTCAATCAGCCCATTTCCCTCAGCCTCTCCTCACCAGTCCTGTCCCCCAGCCCCACAACCATTTTCATTGCCCTCCCCTGCACTCTCTCCAGTGTGTCCACATCCTTTCTGCAGTGGGGGCCCACAGCTGGACACAGGACTCCAGATGTGGCCTCCCCAGTGCTGAATAGAGGGGAAGGATCACTGCCCTCCATCTGCTGGCAGCGCTCCTACTGATGCAGCCCAGGATGCCGGTAGCTTTCCTGGCACCAAGGGCACACTGCTGGCTCCTGTCCAGCTTCTTGTCCCCTGTCCCCCCAGGTCCTCTCTATCCCACAAATCCAGGGCCAGCATCAAGCTCTCAGTCATGGACCACGGACTCAGCTTTTGCTTTTCAGGCCCTGGCAGGTTTTTGCATTCAGTGTAGCACAGGCTTAGGGCCCCCTGCGCCCTGTGCTTGTCCCTCGCCCAAAGCTGCTCTCTGCGCTCATCTCTAGCTGTTCGCTGGCTGTCTGCAGCTCTTGCCTTTGCCTCCCAGAGCTGCGACAGCACCTGCTGTTCCTCTGCTACCGGAAATTGAGTCATGGTTTCCTGCTCCCCTCAGCCCAACTTTTGCTTAAACACCCTGCCCAGGGAGGCAGGCCAGCTTCCACACTGCGGCCGCTGCTCTTTGACATGGGAAACCACCCTGCAGCAGAGCTGTACACCTTCCCCCAGCACAGGCCTGCCCCCAAGACCACAGGACCTGTCCCTGTCATTCTGCACTGGTGGGAAACAGCTTTGCATTATTGCACATGCAGTCATTGAGATCTGGTGATGCACGCTCAATAACTAGGGTTGCCGTAGCCCTCTGGATGTCAGCGGTCCCCAGCCCTTTGTTGTCTTGCCTAGCACGACTGCAAGTACAGCACCGCCCTGCTTCGCTTGCAAAGATCCCTGGCAGAGGGGATGTCTCGGACCCCAGCTGGACGTCCGTCCCCACAGAGGGGATGCCATGCAGCTGACCCCGTTCTAGCATTAGGGTGAGCTGAAAAAGCCTTTCCTGCCAGTGCTAAAGCATCTCATGGGCATCCAACAGGACGCCCGCACCCACACCATGGAGGATGATGGGGACAACTGGGCTTTTCCCTGTGAATATAGACGGCAAAAGTCAGGTGTGTGACTTGGAGGCAGGCTCACCTTAGTTGCTGCTGTTTGGAGCAGGAATTTGCACACCCAAGGAGGGGCTCTGCAACTCATGGGCACCGATTCATGGATTTCTAGGCCAGAAGAGCCTTCGAAGCATTTAGCTGGACCTCTGCCCTAGTCCTATGCCATAAAATCACGCAGGGTCCTGTACTGTGCTGCAGCTCCTTTGCATTTTCAGAAAGGAGCATCCAGTGGCGATTTAAAGACGTCCAGTGAAAGAATTCACCAGAGCCCCAAGTAGGTGGCTCTAAGGATCAATTACCCTCATTTTTCAAAATTACATTGATATCATTTAAATATATCCAAATTTATTTTCCCCAGTGACTAGATTTTGTCATGTCGTGGGACTGAAACCTGCAGGGTCCTGGCTGGAGGGTCTTGCCCCCTGCTCAGGCTCCGACTGCTGCATTGGGGGCAGGAAGGATTATCTCCCCCTGGTCAGACTGGTCTGGACTGGGGGGGTTTGCTTTCCTCTGTGGCAGGGGACACGGCCTCTTGAGTGTCTATTAACAACCTTTTATAGAAGCAGGACATTGGCTGCGGCGGTTCCCCTGATTTACCTGTGGCAGGGTAGGGTGTGATGTCCTGTACTTGTCAGGGTTGACTGTAATTTTGCTAAGATACTAAACAGTGGATTTATATGGGATGGTTTGAATCCCACCTCAGGCAGGAGCTTGGACTAGATGTGACCTCTGCAGCTCCTTCCAGCCCTACATTTTTATGATTTCTGTAGTTTTCTGGTATGTTAAAGATCTGTGTGATTTGCTCTCTGGCAAATTTCCCCCATGCAGATGCTAAGAGAAAACAGACCGTGACCAGTTCATCTCTCTTTCTCTTGAACAAGCTGAGTGAACTCTCTAGGCCTTTCGCTATTAGGCAGATTTTTCAGATTGGCTAATTGTAGTAACCGTTTTCTGACCTACTTCCACTTTGTCAACATCCTTTTTGAGTGTGAACATTCAGGCGATATTCTATATTTGAGTCATGGTATTACAAAAGAGAGAATACCTCTGCCCTACCTCTGCGTGCTAGTCTTGTGTGTACGTATCTCAGCAGCAGACTGGTTTTTTTAGACAGAGCATTGCCTTGAGAAGTCATGTTGTCTTCCATCATCCCCTCCAGGGCCTCTCAGCTCACGGCTTTCTAAGATACAGGATCCCACCCTATAGCCCTGGCCTACATTCTTTGTTCCCAGAATGCAATGCTGCATCTAGAGGCACGTCTACACGTGCATTAAGACTCTTTTTCTAATGCACATTAAATTTGGTACCTCCAATGTCAGATACTAAAAAAATGTGCATTAGGCTGCCTTAATGCCCAGTAACAAATGTGCATGTTTTTTAAGTAACACTTATTACGCAGCAGCCTATTTTACTGTGCATTAGTGCAATTGCACTTTTTTTATGTGACGCTTTAATGCGCAGTAAAATAGGCTACTGTGCACTAAAGTGCACATGTATATGTGATCTAGGGGGCTTGGCTATTACTTCTAACTGGGGGCATCTACATGTGCATTAACATGCTTTAGTTAACGCACATTAAATCTAGTACCGCTGGGCATTTTTACATGTGCTCCAGGGGGCGTGGGGGGTGCGCTTTAATTTGTGAGTCGTGCTAATTAAAAGCACCAGAGTGTCACGTGTATCAGTGTTCCCATGCTGGAAAATGGCAGCAGGGTGCTTTGAGCTAAATCTCATTGAACGAGCTTTAGTTCAAAGCACCCCACCACCATTTTTCAGTGCGGGGACGCTGATACATGTGATGCTGGAGTCTGCTGGAGTGCATTAATTTCCACGCTCCAGCAGACTTGATTAATTGAGTGTATTCCAATGTGCTGGGTTTCCGGCGCTTCGGAGCAGGCTCCCTGCACATGTATAGAAGCCCTCCATTGTGGGGTACTAGGAAAATATGCATTAGTGTGAGGTGGGCAATTATTTTGGGCAGAGGGCTGCTTACTGAGTTTCAGCAAGCCATCGAGGGGCACATGACAGGCAGCCCAAGGCAGGTTAATACTCATTTTCTAAAATTTTTAGGGACCCCATGGGCCAGATAGAATGGCCTAGCAGGCCACATCCGGCCCCTGGGCCGCATTTTGCCCACCCCTGTATTAGCCTGTCTTAATGCACTTTAACTAAAGAGCATGTTTTTTAGTGACACCTTAACGTGCATTAAAATAGGCTAATGTGCACTAAACTGTACATGTAGATGTGCCCAAATGAAAGCCAAGCAGGATCTCAGCACACAACAGAACTTCCTTTTCTCCTCTTCAAGCATGAGGCTGACACCTGGTAAAAGGCCTTGGGTGGGAGAACAGCCTCATCATGTGAGAAATCTTGGCTTTGACAGACCCAAACAAACCAGGCCTCCAGACCAGGGGATGGGCTGTCACTTCAGCGGGGGGAGGTTACAGGTTGAGAAAAGCATCTGAACCTGGTGGCTTCTGCTGCCCCAGCTCTGAACAGTGGCATTCACATTGCTCTCCAGCATCTACTTTCTGCGCACTTGATGTGTTCTGCCTTGGCATGCTGCCCTGCGCCTTCCTGTTGCTCACAGCACTTTTCTGATAAATCTCTGCAAATGGAACTTCCTTCCCTCTCTACAAATAGAGGTTTTTTGTTGGGGGGGGACTTTAAAGAAAGGAGAAGGAGGCAGGCCTAGATGCTGAAGTATCAGACTCCTGCTGGCGCATTTTGCATCGGGCTGTTCATCGCATTAGACCCATTCCTTCTCTCACCCTCTTCCATTGAGAGAGTGGTGTACTTTGGTGGGGTTTTTACATGTCTGTGCTGTGCTGTGCTGTGGGGGTGAGTCAGAAGTGTCCCTGGCACGTAAGCAGTATGCATCAATATCTGTATCTGCCCTGACCTCAGTTTGTTCCCCGGCTTGGTACTGAGTCCCTCCTGCCCTGGCACAGCAAAGCCTTTCCTTCGTAGTAAAAATCTCCATTGTATGCTGCAGCGATAAGGACTGAGATCTTGAACTTAACATCCTAGGAGAAGCCAGAGCAGAGAGTGGACGACTGTTTGAGCCCTGTTCTCAAGACCTGGGGGCTGTCTCTCATATGATCCCTTGGCCCTGGGAAGGACTCTCTGAAAACATTTGCAGCATGGTCTCATGGTTCTCCTTTAAATCCTTACATGGAACCCTCCCTTGCTGAGATACCTACAAAAACATCTGACAGCGGTTAGGTTACTGGTGCAGTGAGACCAGTTCCAGCCACCTTCAGGGCTAGGGATATGCATTCAAAAAACCTGAGCCTTAATTGATTCAATCTTTGCAGGTCAGTCTAACCTGCAAAGCTTGAACTGATTTGGACGTGGATAGACATTCCCTTTTCATTCCAGAAATGCAGGAATATATCTGCAGTGGTTCAAGCTAGGAGCCGGGGGCACTAGAGCCATTGTCCCTTCCCTTCCACAGTGCTGAGCGGAGGGGTGATGTGGTCAGGCCCTGCAGGATGCTCTGATTAGGGAGGGGTATAAACCCCCACCCTGGCCTGCACCGTCCCAGACTTCCCCACTAGCTGTTCAAGGGCTAGGAGTGTTGCCAGCCCCCAGCCCTGGGCTAGCACTCTGAGGCAAAGGGGGAGGGATATGCAATGCATGCATCTGTTGATGGTACTGAGCTTTTCAATCTCCCTCTTCCTGTCTACAAACCTGACAGGGATGCAAACCAGCAGGGAGGCCAATAAAACCACAGTATTATCATCCCATCAGCCAAACAAACCTCTTTTCTTAGTTCAAACTCTTCCTAAACAGCTTTTTCCAAGGAAGGAATGGAGGGACATTACCAGCTGCCCTGTTGATTAGCTCCAAAAAGCCCTAAGCAGAGACTGTCCTGTCTGCCTGTCCCAGTGAAACTGGAGACACAGACACCTCTCAGCATTAGCTAGCATACCACATGCCTAGGGTCCGTGAGGCTGGGGTCCGTGCTTTGGGAGATGGGAGGGGGGAATCCCTGCTTGAGCAGCGTGGGAAGCCAGGCAGACCCGGCTGTGCCTGCAGTCTCCCTTGGAGCTCTGGCTAGGGAGCAGAGAGGCAGGCTAGCCTGTTCTTTGGAGCAGACAGCACAGCCTAGCCCAGCCCAGCTGCAAATCATCTGGGGTGCTGGGGGACTCTGGTTTAACTTAAACCAGGAAGGGGTCTGGGGCAGACATTGCATCAACCTTTTTGACCCAAGTCAGTTAAGTCTGATACTACATCCAACCAGGTTTATCTTAAACCAGTTTCAGCCATTTTGAAACTGGTTTATGGGCACTGAACGTATGTTCTGTTACAGGTTTAAACCAGTTTCTGATCACTTAAACCAGTTTATGTGTAATGTCTGTCCCTAGCCCAGGTGGTTCCCTTGTTCCTCCTCTTTGGTCTGTCTCTATCCCTCAATTATCTTTTGCCCTATAAGTAAAATGTGAACCCTTTGGGGTAGGGATTCTTTACTGCTGCTGCTTGTGCAGCACCAAGCATGGAGGAATTCAAGGCCACCACTATGTGGCATTATGCTGATATAAATACAGCTGATATCAATATGTGATACCCAGCCATGCAGATTCACCATTTTCCTTGGGAACATTTCCCCTCATGTGAATTCAGACACCAGGCCCTACAACAGCCGCAGGCATTGCCATGCTGCTCCTATCAGCTGTCAACTGCAATAATAATAATGAAAGGTAGTGAAAGGAAGTTTCCTGGTCTCTTTTGCACAGTCAGAGAAAGTGCTTGTCTTGCCTTAATTCACCCTGAGAGTCTCTAGAAGTGTCAGGAATTAAATGCAAATGTCCCAAGACCCAGTCTGGTACCTTGAGCACAAAGCTGCCATTTGTCCCTAAACAGCTGAACTGAAAAGCTGCCACTGTTCAGATCAAGTGCTAGTTTCTGCAGGCTGGAGCCAACCCAGCGTGGTTCCTCTTTGTGAGTCCTCCTGCACTCAGGGCTGTTGCAGCAGAACTGGCTAGTGATAGGGAAGGGGTTTACTTTAATGCATCTTGTTGTTGGGTTAGGCTGTACCCAGGAGCTGGGCTCGCCCTTGTGAAACCCCGTCCAGTGAAGGTAGGGAGCTCCAAGCCTGATTGCAGACCTCCCTTACCCCCTGCATCTGGATTCCATCCAAACAAGGTATCCTTAAGGACTTGGCCCAAGTTCTTGATGAACATGGGCACACAGTTTTCTTAAACCAGCAAATCTCCTACCCCAAATGTTTCCTAAAATCTCTAGGATGGGAAGCATCCCTTTGTATTCTAGGTGTGAGACATGCCCTGGTTTGTAATTCTGGAAAAAATGCTGGCTTGTAGTTGTGGAAAAAAACCCTCCTCTCCCTGTGTCCCTGTTCTGAAACAGTCCAGGCCCCAACCCCCTTTCTGATTCAGCTACCTGGTCACCTAGGCAACCAAGTCTGGTCACCTAGGGGACTGGGCTGTAAAAATTCCTAAGGGAGGGGGAGCTCATTCTTCCCTTTGTCCTGGAGCAGGCATGTTGGGAAGGGGAAGTCAGTTATCTTTGGGAACAGAGACACAGAAGGATGTGCCTCCATGAGAGACAAACTATTAGGAAGATTTGTAAGTAGAAATCTGGAATTTGGCTACTAGTTTAGAACTAAGTTTTCAGCCACGTGTTAAAAGGGCCACATGCCTGTATTTGAAAGGCTCAATTTATTCTGTTTTGCTGAAGGCATTTTTCTTGTAATATTTCTCTGTCCTGTACCTCTTCCCCATTCTCTCCCTCTTGGATCAATAAAAGCTATCTGTTACAGCGTGCCTGGCTGTGAATCTCTGAGAGGAGAAGGGTGAGACAAGACTTTTTAGCTCCCTTTGCTTGGCTAGCTAGGGTGGGCATCATGTTTTACCTTCCTCCAGTACAGGAGGCTACTTTTGAATGCATCAGGCTAAAAGGAGCACTCCAAAATACCATGGTGGGCTAAGCACCCCCAAGGTTTGCAGGGTCTGTGTACCTCAGGTTGCACCGAGCCCCGACAGACTCCAGAGCCCGGGTGGTGGCAGCAATTACCCCAGGCTTGCAGGTGTGCTCCAGGAAGGGGGTTGGCTGGATGTAGGAGCCCCAGGGGAGACACCCCAAGCCTGGTTTTGGTTGGGCACAGTGAGGCAGGTGGCTCAGCCTAGTAGCATCCCCTACTGTCTTGCCACAGTAATCACCAAGAGACAAAAGCCATAAGGTTGTTTCCTCACCTCTTTATTTCCACAGTGAGGCAGATGGAGGTCACAGTGACTTCTCAATGGCCTTCCAAATAACCATGTGCAGATGGGCTATAACATAGCCAAGGTGGACCGATCTCACAGGGAGGCAGGAGCAATCCTGGCAGCATTGCTGAATAAGGGTATCTGCTCCGGGCACCTGTGAAATGGGCACCAGAGCTCCATTCAGTCATGAGACGTGATGCCATTTCTGAAGCTGACCGATCAGATGAGGTACGTGGAAAAATGCTGCTTCCATTACTTCTCCTGAGAGTCCACCATCCCCTCTCTGAATGGACAGGTCACTGCAGTTATCCGTACTGGACGGTGGACCGCCAGAATAGCCTCACCTTCCAGGTGGTGGGAATTACTGAAGTGCGCTCTTGCCCTTCCTTGCTTGTCTGCAGTGCTGCTTGCTGCTGCTGTTTCATCCCAAAGGCAGCTGTTTCAGCGTCAGGTGAAGGGAGCCTTGTAGTTTAGGATCAGTCGAAGAACCGGAACAAACTATAAAAAAGCAGCTATTTGTAGGAGGAGAGCCACTCCCTGCTGTGCTCAGCATGCACAGATCTGTATCTCTCCCACTGCAGCCTGCACTAATTATAGCCATGTAGCTCCCGTGTGCTGCCCCAGCCTGCAGGGACTAGTTCCAGTCCTGAGCAAGAAACCCCCCTTTTGTCTGCAGTTCTAGCAAAACCAAAGACAAAAATAGGGTGCAGCAGGTTGGGCTGGTAGAGAAATTCCTATGCAGAATGTTGGCCGGGTTTTTAACATATTTTCCCCCATTTTTCATGCCTTCCAGGAAAAGTTAGGATTTTAACTGAAAAAAAAAAATGCATAAAATTTTAGGCTGAAAAACCAAACTCTTTCTGAGGGATAGGAAAGATTTCTATATAAGCTGCCAGGCTGTTACCCTGGACTTACAATGCAGGTTCCTGATTTCTGTGGGCTGGGCTAATTACAGATTCTGTCTGCAGGGATTTCCATGCGGGCCCTCCCAGGAGCAGAGATTACAGTTCATTATGGAAGATGAAGCCTGCCGAGGGAGCCTGGTCCAGACTGGAGCACGGAGTAGCTCTAGCTCCTACAAAGCATTGTGGCAGCATCTACCAAAATACTTGTTTTCAGTTTAGCATCCTCAATTCACAGCGTTTTAGGGGAGAGACCTTATTCTTTACTCCTAGAATAAGGTGGAAACCTTATTCTAGGAGTAAAGGCTGGAAAATGGATCTCCCTGGGGGCTTCTGAGCTGTGAGGACATTAGTGGTGGGTGTGCACGGCAGCAAATGTACAGCTGTGTGCAACTGCTGATGCAGCTGAAATACACGGCTGGCTGCAAGCCAGGGAATCCTGGGCCTGTGGTTAAAAGCACAAAAAAAGAAGAAGCAGATCACAAGCTATGGAGCCCGCCGGGAAGGCTGGGAAGGGATTTTAGTTCTCCAAACAGTAAATAGATGTACTTCCTCCCTGCTCTGGGCTTCAGCTGGACGAGCGAGCAAGCGAGCGATCGCACAGGCTGCTCAGAGGAGGCGGCGTTGGTGGCAGCTGCAGTAGGAGTTACTCCGTGGATGCCATGAGCTAGGCTTTCTAGTCATCAGACTCCACTGGGATGAGACGGGGTAACTCTGTGTCCCTCTCTTCTTCGCTGATGCTTCTTGGAAGGATCCCTCTGTTCCCCTCGTTCTGCAATGGCTCTTTGCTGCTGCTCTCATCCGCTTTTGGTCCGTGTCAGTTTTCAATGCCCTTTCTCCCCCTTCGAAATCACTGTGGATGAGCAGAGCTGCATCCCAATGGCTCTTGCTCCCCACAACGCTTGCCTGTTTTCTTCTGCCCCTGATCATCTGCTCTCAGAAGATACTCAGTGACATCTAATGACCTGTGTGCCCTTCCTCAGTATGTGTCAACTTCTGCTCAGACTTCAACTTTTTCTAACTGGCCTCATTTGTTTCAGAGTCAGAGACAAGTAAAGCAGGAAAGGAGCCCCAGTGGTCACATCTAATGCAAGTGCTGCCTGAGGCAGGATCAGCCCAGTCCAAATCATCCTATACAGCCATAATCTAAACTCCATATAAGACTACCCTCACCCTGACGCAACACAGACCTAACACCTGAACCTGCTATGGGTCAAGCAGGGGAACCACGACAGTCAATGTCCTGCGTAACTAGGACATCATCTACTCCAGGTGTAAGGGATTTGACAGGTCGGATCTCCCACCCATCAAGCTGGCGCTGTAAATAGGTAGAGTTTATGTTCCTGCTTATGCAGGGGGTTGGACTCGATGATCTATTGAGGTCCCTTCTGACCCTAACATCTATGAACCTAACATCTATGAATCTTGACCTTGACAAATTGGAGCATTGGGCACAAAGGAATCTCATAGGGTTAACAAGGACAAGTGCAAAGTCCTGCACTTAGGATGGACCAGTCCCATGCACTGGTACAGGATGGGGACCACCTAGATGAGCAGGCTCTCTGCAGAAAAGGACCTGGGGGGACAGGGGACAAGAAGCTGGGTAGGATCCAGCAGTGTGCACTTGCTGCCAAGAAAGCTACCGGCATCCTGGGCTGCATCGGTAGGAGCGTGGCCAGTACGTCTAGGGAAGTGATTCTTCCCCTCTATTCAGCACCGGGCAGGCCACATCTGGAGTCCGGTGTCCAGCTGTGGGTCCCACTACAGAAAGGATGTGGACACATTGGAGAGAGTCCAGTGAAGGGCAGCAAAAATGGTTGTGGGGCTGGAGGACAGGACTGGTGAGGAGAGGTTGAGGGAAATAGGCTGATTGAGTCTGCAGAAGAGAAGATTAAGGGGGGATTGAATAGCAGCCTTCACCTCCCTGCAGGGGGGCTGCAAAGAGGATGGAGCTGGGCTGTTCTCAGTGGGGGCAGATGACAGGACAAGGAGCAATGGGCTCGAGCTGCAGCAAGGGAAGTTGAGGTTAAATGATAAGGAACACTTCTCACCAGGAGGGTGGGGAAGCACTGGAACAGGGTCCCCAGAGAGGTGGGGACTTTCCATCCTTGGAGGTTTTGAAGACCCGGCTCAACAAAGCCTTGCCTGGGATGATGTAGTTGGGGCTGGTCCTGCTTGGAGCAGGGGTTGAACTAGATGTGACCTCCCAAGGTCCCTTCCACCCTCCTGGTCTGTGATTCTGTGTCTGCGAGCTGTGAAGCACTGAGGTTTCCTTTGCAAGTCTTACCCTCTTGACTCTGTGGGGATTTGGTATTTGAGCAGTGGTGCCATAAAGCTTTCCAAAACACAACAGGATTCAAAGCACCGAGCTTCAACCATCTCCTGGACAGGGTTCTCACACGACCTGGCCGTTGGGACAGGTCATCTGCTCTTGAGTCCAGGGCTCAAGCTGTACCGTGGCCCAGAAACCTACACATTTGCTAAAATGTGGTCCATCGCTGGCAGCATAACAGCAGGTCCAGCTGCACACTTTCACTTGAGCAGATGCCTTGGTACCTAGGCTGAGGGCAAACAGCCCGGCCCAATGACTAGCGATACCGTGATCAGCAGTTACTGCCTGTGAAGACTGCGAGTGTGTCTCAGAAGTCAGCACAGAGCAGTGAAGTTACAAAATAGGCGTGAAGCCACCCGGTGCACCCGAGAGAGGAACGAGAGCGGCTCTGACGCCGCCAGGGGTTTCCATCTCCAATGAGGAAGCCTCTTGCACCACATGCAGCGCTGAGCGTCTGTTTCCTCTCTCTGCTCATTTCTCGCTCCTGCCGAGCTCCCGCAGAAGCACTGAGAAGGGCTCGGCGCGAGGCGGAGGTCACCCCTGGGGCTGCGCACGGCCATGGCCCTGTGCGGGCCAGCTCTGGCCATGCTCCTGGCTCTTCCGTCCCTCCTGTGTGCGCAGGATCCCGCACTGTCCAGTTCCAGCAAAGTGGAAGGAGTCAAGAGTCCAGGTAGGACCTGATTCGGGGTTGCTGCTCACCCAGGAGCTGGTCCCAGGAGAGGGCTGCACTCCGTGGCCATGCCAGAGCCTGGGGGGCTCAGGCGCCAGGCAAGGCGTCGGGGGGAGGCAGCAGGAGCCACACGACAGCCAAGGCCACGCGTGCTTCTGGGCTTTCCCGGGAGCTGCAGGCAGGGCAGAATCCACCCCTGAAACGGAGCAAGCAAGCCGTGCACGTGGCTTTAGAGCAGCCGACGGGGGAAGAAGTTTGAGTCCTGCCCTTGGGGCAGGTTCAGTGGGTTTCTGCGTCTCTGAACGAGGATCCCACCAGCCACCCTGAGCACTTCTCTCATTCAGAGATGCATCAACTGTCCTGGAGAGCCTAGAGCCGGGACGCGCTGGCTGTACAGAGCCCATTGCTCCCTTCTCGCTTGCTCACGGGAGGGTGTGGTGCACGTGGCCGAGCGGGACTTCTTGTAGCCGATGCAACTTTGCACCACAGCTTTCTGTTGGGCTGGCAGCGTCCCATGCAGAGCAAGAATTGGTGAAGACTGCCAGGGGTAGCATGCCTAACCTATGAGTCATTCTCTCTGCTGGAAAATGTGGTGTAGAGAGGTCTTCCCATAACAATAACAGGCTTGTCATGTGCTCTGTGATGCTTATCTCTTGTGGCTGCAGAAACCCTTCTTTTGCATCAAGGGGTGGCTTTTATTGTTCCCTTGATAGAGCAGGGAACTGTGGGTGTGAAATGGGACGGGAAGAGGGTCTGTATCGGCCTGTGCTGTGCATTGAGAGCAGCTGGGTGAGCTGCAGACATCTGCCAGCAGAAATTAAGGAACCGAGTGGGTATCTGCACATCAGCAAAGTGGAAGCAGCTCAAGTTCCAGTCTTTTATTTGTGGTTTGTTTCCATAAAGGCCGTGACACATCTTATCTGCCAGAGCTTTTCTGTATCAGCTCCGTCTCTAACTCGTCTCAATACCGTTCATGACAAATGGTAGCTTGTCGCGCCTTGCTGCCTCTCGGCAGAGCTGGCTTTGGACTGAGTTCGTGGAAAATTAACAGATTTAATGCTGTTTGGGAGATTGGACTCCGTTCAGCCTGGGTGAAGACCCAGTTGTGACCTTTTGGGCCAAGTGAGCTGTGATTCACAGGCCGATTCATCGCAGGCAGATGCCCACCTGGCAGGTCATCCAGCTGCAGTCTCAGATGTGTTGGCATTCGGGGGTGATGGTGCAGCGAGGACTCAATGCCCTTCCTTCAGTTGAGGCCAGAGCCCGGGGCGGTACATGCAGGGACCTGATGCTGTTGTTTTCCAGGCTATAGCTCCCCTGCGGATAAAGACAGACCTTCCTTCTCCAGAGCTGTCTGAAACCGAACCGACAGCTCACTAGACAGCTCTTCTCAGCGACCCTGCTACCGTGGGTCTCCCCGACTCACTTACAGAAGGCAACAGACTCACTACACTGGCCCTGGTGCGATGCTGAGGGCAGGATGCTATCGGTATCCCAACGATAAGGGCTGTCCCATGCGGTCTGTTCTGGGGGGGCTGCGAGGTGGCAGGGTGACTCCGGGCAGGACTGAAGGGCGATTCCTAGACAGGGAGCCCCGTCTCTGGTTTCATAGGCAGACGGCTTCACTGAGGCTGTCGGCTTTCACAAAAAGAGGAACTAGGACAACGGCGCTGCCGGCCGCACCCAGCCTCGGGCAGCCTCGGTACGAGACGGGGCCAGCCTCGCTCCATGCACCAAGGGGCCCCTGCTCAGTGCATCTATTTGCTCAGTGGGGTGGGGGACCCCAAACCCCAAGGCAGCATTGCAAGGGGCCAAGGACAGCCCTGTGGTGCAACGGGAGAGTGCATTAGGGCTCTCCCTTCAGATAGCATGTAGGTTTGCTGCAGGGAACTGGTCCCCGCAGGACTTTGGGAAGCATCCCACGTACTGGGCTGGTGGGTGGGCTCCTCATCCTTTCCGTAATGGGTGCTGGGCAGTTTGGAGCTCAGTCCTCTCAGCATGGCGGGGCAGGAGCAGGGAGGGTCTGGGCTGATGCCTCTTTTCACTCAGGGGCAGGTCCACAGAGCAGTTGCAGCTGTAGTAACCCTAATTCTTAGAAACCCTAAAATTAAACCTAACTCTAGTTTAACCCTAGTTTTAACCTTACTAATCTTAACCCTAACTGTAGTTTTAACCCTAGGCTTAACCCTATTAATCTTAAGCCTAACCCTAGTTTTAACCCTACTATTCTTAACCCTAACTCTAGTTTAAACCCAACTAATCTTAACCCTAATTCTAGCCTTAATATTTCAGTAGGCAAATTGTAGAGGGAAAACCCTTGCCTGGTCTCCAGTAGCTCAGCCCTCCCCTGACTTCTCAGCGGTTTGCTTTCCCGCGTGCCCTTCACCCAGTGCTCCCCCAGTCCTGGCTGGCTCAGAGAAGCGATGGGGCCCCTGGTTTGGGGCGCTCTGCAGGGAGGGCTGTCCGCACTGGGCCCAGCATTAGGTAACTTGCACATCACGTGATGAAGGTGCTGCGAGCGCTGTTTTGCTTTGTGGGAGAGCAGCTGCAGGGACAGGATGTGGCTGCGTGTATGGTTCATTTGTAAACCAAAGAAACACTTCTCTATTCTCTCTCTCTTCCTTTGTGCTCTTGAGGGGAGGGTGAAGAAGGGGCACTTTGTCTCTCGGTCATTGTGCTCCAGATGTGCTCATGTCCTGGCTCATTCACACCTGTGGGAGGACCATTTGTGTCTGGAAAGGTAGCAGGGGCCACTCATAGGCTATGTCTTTATCCCAGATTTAATTCCAATGATCTGTACTCTATTAACATGTCTCTTGTTAGCCCAGCTGGGTTCAGAGCAGCCACCTGAGGATACTACCAGAGCTAACAGAGGAATTGCATTACCGGCTGAGTTGTGCTAACTGGACCGGTAGCTTATGTTCCTTGTAATGGGCTTCTCCATTGAAATTAAAAATACAACTACACTTGAGCAAAAAGGGTTTTTTTTTTCTGGTGTAACAGAGACTCCAGCTAGATGCAACACAGGAATTTTTAACAAGTAAATTGTCTAGTAAAGACAAGCCCTAAATGAGGTGCACCCAGCAAGTGACTGCGAGCAGGAAACACTGGTTGCAAGTTGAACAGTGTATCAAGATGCCACCCCCAGCCCAGTTTTATAGCTGTCATTTCCGATGGCAAGGGCTGGGGACTGAGAGGGTGAATATCTCGCTCCTCATTTCCAAGCAACAGAGAGAAAATATTTTTAAAGCAGTTTCATTTCCTCCTAGCCTGGCACAATAACTTCCTTTGTTTCCTGCCAACCCTGGTCTCTCTGTTTCTTCTGCATTTTTACAGTTACAATGAACTTTGTAAATCTGTCGTTGCAGCCTCTATCCACACCCGTCCCTCCTGAAGACTTGCTTCTGTTGTATAACTTCGCAACGATCAACCCCTCTACCCTACCTAGGCCCACATGCATCGTTTGAATTGCTTGGGTGCATTTTCTATGGGGGGGGGGAAATTGTGCTGCCTTCATTCATACTAGTTAACACACAACGAGGCAAAGTCCTAGTATGGATAACAGAGTCTGTAGCTCTCAGACTGGTTTGCAGGTTGAGGTGAAGTGTTTGCCTGGAGTTGTTCACTTCAGTTCAAACTACAACCTTGTCTTCACTTGGACGTGGTCTCAGGCTAGTTCCTGTTGGTTGGATAACACGAGGGATGAACGCACCTTTTCCCGAGTGAAGACACAAGCCCCCGACTGTATAATTAAGTCTATCGGATGTTGGTTGCTCCTGTCCTCCTTTACCCTGTAGTATGGCATAGGCTCACTCTGTCAAGTGCAACCATTAGATTGGCAGGTCTTTGAGACTGATATGAAGTGGAAGTCTTCAGCTTTGTAGGAAGACATGAAAACTAGGGAATTATTACAGCACCTCCATGCTCACAATTGGGATGGGAGAGGAGTGGAGACAGAGGGATGGTGTTTGCTTTCATTGCCACGTGCCCCAAGAGATGAAATTGAGGTATTCCAGCAACGTGGACCTTGGGCTGTAATGCAGCAATGGGGCAGAGTCACACCAGGGAGGCTGCAGAGATGCTGGGTGGTCTTCAGAGCTTCCTTGCATTTGATACCAAAACTCGCGCTGACTTCAGTGGGCTCAGGGTTTTACACACTTAGGGGCAGAGCAAAGGGCGGGGGCATCTCTGTTTTCACCCCTGCATTTATTTCAGAGAGACCGTTCATTTCATTCTGAACTTTAAAAAAAGTTCTGTGCGTGCTGTAGTGCTTTTAGCATGCTTCGCAACCGAATAAAGATCTTATTCAAGACAAGAAAAACATGGCTGTTATTTCACTGCATCTGGCAAATACAATAACATCGAGCCACGAATAAGGGATTCAGCGTTCTCCATAGGTGCCTCACTATTAAGCGTGATAAAAGGTGCTGAATTCGCCCTACCCAAACGTGTTTTCCGTGCTGAGACGGCATAGTTGACGAGCTCTTTCCTCCAGCCGGGGTGTGAGGGAGGGGCTGTGCGGGGCCGTGCACGGCCACTGGGGACTTCAGGGGCTTTGCTTGCAGTGCAGGTGTGACAGGAATTAATGCTGAAACAACCATTTTCTCATTACATCCTTCCAGTTACTTCCAGGGTTCGCAGCACTGCAGACCTTACACCTTTCCCCTTTCTGCTGGGGATGTCACCCCCACCCCCACCCCCTCTCTGAGGCTTGGGGAGTTCATCTCCATTTGCACAAGGGGTGAACTCCATCCTGATGACACTGGCATTTATATTCTGACTAATCGGCACCAGTGTACAAACTTCACCACAATTAACATTGCTAATGAACTTAGCCCGGAGAGTCCCCAGCACCCGGCAGAAATGGAATTCCTGTTTTGTCGACATTTGATAACGAAGGACAAACAGCCTGGCTCCATTCAGAGATCAAGCTGGGACCCTGCAACACTTCCACAAGGGAAATAGTGATTTTCAGATCTTTCACCTATTTCATACATGGAGCTCTGCAATAAGAAAGGGGCTCAGTTTGGACTGCAACAGCCTGTAGCTTTGTCTTGGGCGTGGTGTATTTGGTTGTAGCCTTGTCTTGAGTAGCATGTATTCGGCTGTAGCTTTGTCTTGGGTGTATTCAGTGCTGCTGCTTGCAGCTACGCCGTGCCTTGTGTGCTCGGAGCTGCACAATTGCCCAAGCACATAGTTTCCCGGTGCCATCTTGGTTCATCCACTACCCGCACCTGCTCATCAGAACCAGAGCAATGGATAAGGGTGCCGGAGGTGCTGTGATTCAGTGCTGCAATACACCAAACCTCTTTAGGCCTGCGGTAGCACCAGCCATGCCATGACCTGGAGGTAAGAAACAACGGTGCTTCAGGTGCAGGTGCTACAAGCACTATCTCTGTTGGCTTCCAGTAACCATTTGGCCCCATGGCTAGAGGAAGTGGGTCTCTAACCAAGGCTGGCAGAAAAGAAATGGTGCGCTCAGATGCAGTGGCTTAGGAAGTCTTAGGAGAAACAAAGTCAATCTTAACTTTGTCCTCAGAGTCCAAGAGGGAGACAAGGCTCCTCAGGCCTTCTGCCTGGGGTGCCTCACTGATCTGTGCCTCTATTAGAGGTATGGAGGGGACACGAGTGACATTCAGACTTTCTGGCTAAGGTCTGGCATATTGATAGGGCCTCCTCTGCCATCGCAGCCGTGCGGCCGAATGTCTGCCGTTCCCAAGCTGCCCCAGTGGTGGGACAGGAAGATTAGCGAGGAGAGGTCCCGTCTTTTGTCGGACCAAATGGTGTCGCTGGGAAGGTCAGGAGACAAACCGTTGATTTCAAGTGCCCTTCCTCAGGTCTGGAAAAGAAGCAGGCACAGAGCCCAAGCTAAAGACAAATCAGAAGAGCCACTGTAATTAACTTCATTTGGTTAATGACTTTAAGTGAAGTGGGCCATCAAACCTGTGACGTTTGCAGAGGAAGAGGCGAGAGATAAGTTACAAGGAGACATCATATGAATGCCGGCTGAGTCCATGATTTGGGGGGCTCAGTTGTGAAGTCCTGTTCCAGGGCCCATCTCACCAAGGCGTGGTGTGGGCTGTGTCTGAGGACGGGGTCTAGGAGGGCAGCCACCGTGGCTGTTTTGTGAAAGTTGTTCTCCTACTAGGGGACTTTGGTCCTTTTCATCCAAACTGCCACTGGAGCAATCATCTTTCTTCCTCCTCTCCTCAGCTCCTCTCATTCCCTGTTGTTCTGCACATGGCGGAGGTAGTTCCTGTCCTTGCTGTGTGTTGTTCTTCATCAGTCATTACACATAGCACTGTTTTGGCAAAGGCGGTAGCTCTGTGCACCCGCTCGAGGCACCGTGCTTGCTTTCGGGGCAGGTTCCTGCTCAGACCGATAACAGTACCAGCCATGTAAGCCGCTAGTGCTGTCTCCGTCCTGGGCCAGTCTAATGGCCCCACAACTGTGGGGCCACAAGACATAACATTTTTGGCAGCAAGGGTGGGATCTTCATTTGCATTGACGCCTGGAGCCACAGCCTAAGTCACCCAGAACTGTACCTTGCATTTGATAGCTTCTCTCACTTTAATCCAGCTATGTCGCTGATTCAATTCAAGATCTCACCTACAAAAACCCATGCCTCTCCCAGCACCGTAAGAAAATCCTTTCCTATTATTAGATCTGTGCATGAGAGAGACTACATACGACACCCGGTTAGTGTCACGTAATGATAGTGGAAAAGTGGGCAAGAGAAAGCACGTTCCTTTTTCCGTGGGAGTTCGTTCTGGAGCATCGCGGCGGTTTGGATTCACCCACGCAGTTTCCATGAGTGCATGTGGTTCATTGGGTGAGAGATATCTCATGCTTTGGAAGATCTGTGGGTTCAGATGCTTATGTTGTGGGGGTGTTAACAAGGGCAGCTGGGGTGATGTGTTGGTAGGTTTTTGCATTTGGTGAGTTGGCAAGAGCTCCTTATTGCTAGTGGCAGTTAGGCTGCGCCCATACCTGTGTATACTCCCCCGCTTTCAAGAATAGCAGCCCCTCCTCTTCCATTGAAATCCCAGCTAGAATACACTGGGTGCGTCTACGTGGTCATTAATGTGCCCTAGATACTGCACATTTAGTTTAGTACTTCCTTAATAAAGTACTAACTAAATGCGCAGTACCTAGAGTTACTGTGCAGTAGTGCCGGCTCATGGTTATATATTGCTGCTTACTGTGCATTAGCCTCATAACACTGTGCAGTAGGCTATTAGTATGGTTTGTGCTGTGATGTGCTACTGCACAGTGTTATGAGGCTAATGCGCAGTAAACATCTTGTGTAGATGTGCACACTGGGTGCAGCTACATGTTCATTAAGGAGCTTTAGGTAATGTGCATTAAATCTAGTACCTCCATTGTGAAGTACAGTACTAGAAAAACGTGCATTAGCCAATTTTAATTTGCATTAGATAACGAGCAGGTTTTTTTTTGTGATGCTTTAATGCAAATAGGCTAATGCGCATTAAAGTACATGTGTAGACACGCTGTCTTCTTAGGCCTAATCCCTCAGCCTGGACCACAGGCTGCAATAGCCTTCTTCAGGCCCCTGCCCCTCTATGAACCTGGTCTTCCAAGTAGCCCTTTGGTTCCCTTTTTTATTCAGTCCCCTTTTGCAGAAATCCTGTGCTGTGCCCCTGCTGTGTCCACTGGCACGATTTGCCCACTCCTGCTACAGCTCCCTTAGAGTCCTGCTTGCAGTGGAGCTGGTCTCCAACCCACCATGCTCTGCCACCACCCTGTCTTCACCCAGAAAGCTCACTTCCTAAGACAGAGCCTTTCAATGAGTTTCTATTGCTGACTTCCCCCTGGCCAGAAGAAACCTGGGGCTGGTTTTTCAACCCTGTAAGATCATTAATCCATCTGAGTGGGGCCTACAGGCTCAGGAGAAAAGGAATTGACTTCATATAGACACCCTCATAAAACCACCAATAAACCACTTAGTTCAGATAAAAAAGAAATGAGATTTGAATATTGGTGTATTCTCATAGGAAATGTGTCAGCAAGGATGACTGTCTGTTGTCAGTTGATTCTATGGCAACTGTCCCTGGAACATTGAAACTGGTGATTTTCAAGTGCATGATTCCTGTGTCCAGCTGTGGGACCCACTACAGAAAGGATGTGGACACATTGGAGAGAGTCCAGTGGAGGGCAACGGACATGGTTGTGGGGCTGGGGGACAGGACTGGTGAGGAGAGGCTGAGGGAAATGGGCTGATTGAGCCTGCAGAAGGGAAGACCGAGGAGGATTGAATAGCAGCCTTCACCTCCCTGCAGGGGGGCTGCAAAGAGGATGGAGCTGGGCTGTTCTCAGTGGGGGCAGATGACAGGACAAGGAGCAATGGGCTCAAGTTGCAGCAAGGGAGGTTTAGGTTGGATATTAGGAAAAACTTTCTCACTAGGAAGGCAGTGAAGCACTGGAACAGGTTACCCGGAGAAGTGATGGACTTTCCAACTTTGGAAGTGTTTAAGACCTGGCTAGATGAAGCTTTGGCTGGGATGATATAATTGGAGCTGGTCCTGCTTTGAGCAGAGGGTTGGACTAGATGTGACCTCGTGAGGTCCTTTCTAACCCTCATTTTCTATAATTCACAAGGTAAACTCAGAGGGAATCAAATAGGTCCATAGTATTAACAGCATTCTGTCCTGTTGTGGCCTGTCTGTGATCTTTGCAACAGAAGAATTGCTGTTTGATTTTTTTCTACAGTCAAAAAAATGAATGAAAGCTCAGAGCCATAGGTGACTGGTAGGGAGTGCCTGGGGGGGCACATGCCCCGACCTGACGGGGCCAGTGCCACCCTTGATGGCTGACACCGATGCTGTCGGCAGGGCTGGTGCCCACCCTGCAGGGCCATCACCATTGGTGGCTTCTGCGGGTGCCTCCCCAGATTCAGGAGGCATCAGTCACTCATGCTCAGAGCTGGCATTTTTTGAACTGTGGCTTGTGCCTAAAAAAGTCAGACGTGTGTGATATGCATGAAGCTTGCTTAATAATTATTTTCCAACTATTTGGGTTGGTCTAATAAAAGATACCAGATTCACCCAAGGAACCTTGTCTGATATGCGTGAGCCATTTGCGTGTAGGATTGCTGAAGCTGCATCACTACAGCTTCCTCTGTGCCATGAAGGGATAGCTGTTGCATTTGGTCATTTGCAGATGCAATTACTGCTAGCGCAGGAACAAGTGTAGCCGTTACATGTGTGCGTTTCGGTCATACACTTCTCTGCAGTTGCCTAGTTCTGAAAATGGGATTAACAGCAGCAGGATAGCATCTCTGTTACGATCAGCCAGTGGTTGGAATAACTTCAAACCAGTATTAAAACCACATTTCCACTAGCTCTGCTTTCTTCCCTGCACTGTTTCAGAGGGGTGCTAAGTGCATTGAGATGCATTCAACCACTGACAAGTGCTTTACTTCTTCAGAGTACAGAAATAATCTAAGGCCGCAGACCCAGGTCCCTTCTCCAGCTGTGCTTAGCAATTACTCGCCATGCTAGTCAGCTAGTTTACAACATGTTGGTTTGCAGGGGGTTTTTTTCTTCTTAAATGCAGGTTTTATATATCTTGTGGCTTCACTGTGCTGGGGAGTTTAAACTAGTCCTGAGGGTAGGGAGCACCATGCATACATGGCTGATACCTTTGTCGTTCTGAGCAGGGGCCCAGGCAGAAAGCAAATGCAGTGGCTTGAGCCAGCACACAGTTACAGCATTTAGAAAACCAGTACTACATATAGTAGCTAACAACGAATACCTCACATCCCTCCACCCTACTCAAAAAATGTGACATGCTTGTAAAAGATAACATGCAAAGATAACATAAAAGGTGCAAAAACATTAGGTAGCCTGACTGTAGGGTGGAGGTTACCAAGGACTTTCACATAAGTTGCATGTATGACTAGTCTACCTCCTGCATGTATGACTAATCTACCTCCTGACTAGTCTACTGCAAGTCAGTAACTGGTGCAGCAATTCTCAACCTGGGTGCCTGGAGCTCCTTTTAGGGGTGCTGCGGGGTGCCACACCATGTCAGCACTGTGAGGTGTAAAATCATGATTTGCAGGGATTTCAAATAGTGTTCTAGAGTGTTTCATAGAGTTCACAGACATTAGGGCTGGAAGGGACCCCAGCGGATCATCGAGTCCAGCCCCCTGCCCAAAGGGCAGGAAGTCAGCAGGGATCATAGGATCCCAGCAAGATGAGCATCCAAATGTGTCTTGAAGGCGTTCAAAGTGGGTGCTTGAACCGCTTCTGGAGGCAGTCTATTCCAGACCTTGGGGACTCAGACAGTAAAGAAGTTCTTCCTTATGTCCAGCCTGAATCGGTCGTGACACAGTTTGTGACCGTTTGATCTTGTCTTCCCTTGGGGCGCTCTGGTGAACAGATGTTCCCCCAGATCCTGATGGTCACCCCTGATAAACTTATAGGCGGACACCAGATCACCCCTGAGCCTGCGCTTTTCTAGGCTAAAGAGCCCCAGGGCTCTCAGCCTGTCATCGTAGGGTCTGTTTTCCTGACCTCTGATCATGCGTGTGGCTCTCCTTTGCACTCTCTCAAGCTTCTCCACATCCTTTTTGAATTGTGGAGCCCAAAACTGGACGCAGTACTCCAGCTGCGGCCTCACCGAAGCTGAGAACAAGGGAGAATGATGTCCCGGGATTTGCTTGAGAAGCATCTATGGATGCAAGCCAGCGTTCGGCTTGCTTTACTAACCACAGCATCACATTGCAGGCTCATGTTTATCTTGTGGTCAGTCATGACCCCCAAGTCCCTTTCGTCTGTAGTGCTAGCCAGCGTGGCACTGCCAAGCCTATAAGCGTGCTGCAGGTTTTTCCTCCCAAGGTGGAGAACCTTGCATTTTTCAGTGTTAAACACCATCAGGTTCTCGTCCGCCCATTTCCTGAGCCTGTCAAGATCCACCTGGATCACCATCCTGTCCACAGGTGGGGATGCTTTACCCTAGAGTTTGGTGTCATTGGTGAACTTGGCCAGTCCACTTCTGACACCAAAGTCCACATCATTGATGAAGATGTTAAACAGTATAGGCCCAAGGACAGAGCCTTGAGCGACCCCACGGGTCACAGCACACCACAACAATTGGCTCCCATTGACCACCACCCTCTGGGTCCGACCACGGAGCCAATTCCCCAGCTAGCAAACTGTGGTGAGGTTGAGGCCGCAATTAGCCAGTTTAGCCAAGAGGTGATCATGGGATACCAGATCGAAGGCTTTTTTAAAGTCACGATATACAATGTTGGTCTCTTCCCCCTTGTCCAGGTGATGTCACCTGGTCATAAAAGGAAATAAGATTGGTCAGGCAAGACCTACCCGCAACAAACCCATGCTGGCTGTCCCTCAGGATATTGCCTTCAGCTAGTCCATTAAGAATGGCCTCTTTGATAATCTTTTCCAAGACCTTCCCCAGGGTAGAAGTCAGGCTGATGGGGCTGTAGTTTGCCGGATCTGCTTTCCTCCCTTTCTTGAAGATAGGCACTACATTGGCCTTCTTCCAGTCTTTGGGCACTTCACCAGAGCACCAGGAGCTCTCGAAGATCTGTGCTGGGGCTGGGCTATGATGCTCGCCAGCTCCCTGAGTACCCTGGGGTGTAACCCACCCGGGCCGGCTGACTTGAAGGTATCCAGCCTGTCAAGGTGTTCCTTCATGAGGTCAGCTTCGATGGAGGGCGGGGAATCTCCCTCACCCAGACCTCCCTGTCCCGTAGCGGGCATGGGTGTCCCATGGGACTGATGACAAACTGATGCAAAGTACCCATGTAGAAAGTTTGCTTTTTCCTGGCCGTTGGTTGTCAGTTGCCCCATCTGGTTCAGCAGGGGTCCAGTGTTGCCCTTGCTTTTCCTCCAGCTCCCCACATATCTAAAAAAGGACTTTTTATTGTCCTTGATACTTGTAGCTAGCTGGAGTTCCATCAAAGCTTTGGCTTTCCTGGTTCACTCCCTGCAGGTCCAGACCAGAGCAGAGTATTCCCCCTTGGTGGTGGTTCCAGTCCTCCACCCTTTGTAGGTCTTCCTTTTAAGACTAGGAGGTCTGCCAGTTCCCTGGAGAGCCAAGGGGGCTGCTGTGCCCTTTTGCTGCCGTTCCTTCGAGATGGGATGGACTTTGCTTGTGCATCCAGGATTGCTCCCTTGAGGAACAACCACTCGTCCTGAACTCCCCTCTCCGTTGGGTTGTGGCCTTTTAGGGCCTCTCTGACAAGCCTCCTTAGCTTGTCAAAGTCAGCTTTCCTGAAGTCAAGGACATCTGTATTGCTGACTGACTTGCCAGCTTTACAGCAGATGGTGATGGTGATCAGCTCATGGTCACTGTCACCTTCCCTTCAATCGTTAGGTTAAAAGCATTCTGCCCTGTTGTGCTCTTTCTTCATCCTTTGCAACAGAAAATATCACTCTATTATCTTCCTGCAGTCAAAATTCAGGTGAAAATTAAGAGCTGCCATTTTCTGAGGGGTGCTTTGTGTCTAAAAAGAAAAGTTGGGAACCATTGAACTAGCCAACTGAGAGATCCAGGTGTACCACAGGGGCTCGTGCTTTCTTCGGATGATGTGATGAGGGAAATGGGGTGTTGCTCTGTGCTGCCGGAGCAGAGGATGGCAAGGGATCTTTAGTGTCTGGCTGCTTAGTACCCACCATCGAATCGTCACAACCAATGCTTTTAACTGCAGGAGGTTGAATTGTGGAAACAGGATGTCTAGGGGAGCTTTCTCAGGCTTTCATATATATTGTGGATATAACTGGTCTCTGTCATGTGGAGGGTGGTGGAGTCTCCATCCTTAGAGGTTTTTAAGACCTGGGTAGACAAAACCTTGGCTGGGATGATGTAGTTGGGGCTGGTCCTGCTTGGAGCAGGGGTTGGACTAGATGTGACCTCCTGAGCTCCCTTCCAGCCCTCGTTTTCTATTATTTTCTCCAACGAGTCCCAACAACGAGCCGTACCATAAATGAAAAGAGCCCATAACCCCAGATACCCATGCTTGAATTCCCTGTACTTATTGCATACCTTCAGTACAGGCTCTGGGCTCCACTATTTGGGACTGGACAACAAAATGACTGGTCTTCCTCCAGCACCTTCCTCTGCTGCATTTCTACAGTGACTGTCCTCTGTGCACCTGGCTCGGTACCAGTCTGCCATGCTACTTTCTCTTGCCCACTTTTCTACTGTTCTCATGTGAGCCTAACTGGGTGCTTAGATGTAGTCTCATGCATGGATCTGATAGTAGAAAAGGATTTCTTATGGTGCTGGGAGAGGTGAGGGCTTTTGTAGGTGAGATCTTGGATTGAACCAACAACATGGCTGGGATAAAGTGAGAAAAGCTATTGAATGCAAGGTATTCTTGTTCTGGATCACTTAGGCTGTGACATCAGGCACCACTGCAAATAAAGATCCCATCCTCACTGCCAAAAACAATATATCTTGTGGCCCGAAGGAAAAGGACCAAAGTTAATGTTACAGGGATCACAGAGTAGGAGGAAACTGCTAATGTCAGGAGAAAGGAGATCAGGACAAGAACCAGTGATTTGGGACTGCTTCAGAGAGGAAGGGCTGACATTTGCACCACATCCTGCCCAAATCAGAACCTGGGCTGCTGCCCTGGTCAGCCTGCCCTAGGTGTGCGGTTGTGTCCAAGACTGGGAGCTGTGGGAGAAAGGAGAGGATGGGATCAAGATATCCCCAGGGCTGCAGATGTTAGCAACAAGGGGAATGGTGGTCTGGCAATGGCAGAGAAAGGGGTGAGCAGAGAGAAAAGATGACGAGGAGCTCATCTTGGCCCAGATGCTGTTTGGCATGATGGCAGGACACACAGGTAAGCGGTGGTTTCGCATGCAATACATAGGTGACTGGGCTCTTACTCAGTGCAGTCTGAACCACTGACTCACATGGATCTGGTACCGTCAAAGTCACTTTAAGATTCCCACAGGTAATGCCAGTGACCATTGAAGCCATGCACACAGTGGAGGCCATTTACCACCTTGCACTGCTCTCACTGACCTGCGTTGTTTTCCTCGGTCAGGGTGGAGGAAGTGTGTGATGTCCTCCTCCCTTCTGTTGCTCCCACCCTGCTGCTTTGCTCACTGTGCAAAATGAACTGGGAAAGGCCTGAGAAAAAGACCCACCCCCTGGCCTAGCACAAGTGACAGTGGGGTCATGCCATCACAGACACCGAGGGCTGGAAGGGAGCTGAGGAGGTCACATCTAGTCCAACCCCCTGCTCAGAGCAGGACCAGCCCCGACTACAGCATCATCCCAGACAAGGGCTTGATAAGCCAGGTCTTAAAAACCTCCAGCGATAGAGACTGCACCACCTCTCTGGGGAGCTTGTTCCAGTGCTTCACCGCCCTCCTCGTGAGAAAGTATTTCCTCATCTCCAACCTCAACTTCCCTTGCTGCAGCTTGAGCCCATTGCTCCTTCTGCCATCTGCCCCCACTGAGAGCAGCCCAGCTCCATCCTCTTTGCAGCCCCCCTGCAGGGAGGTGAAGGCTGCTATTCAATCCCCCTCGGTCTTCTCTTCTGCAGACTCAATCAGCCCAGTTCCCTTCTCCTCTCCTCACAAGTCATGTCTCCAGCCATTTTCACTGCCCTCCACTGGACTCTCTCCAATGTGATTGTGAAAGAACTCCCTCCCAGCATCCTCCCCTTTTGGGTTATCTGTCCCCTCCTCTCTCTCGTGTGTCTATCAATCCGGTTGCTAGGCAGCCAACTTGCTTCCACTGCCTATGTGACTGGTCTCAGGTAAGAGGGTGTGGATGTAACCTCTCTATTCTTTGGAGCGCTGACCTCACAACATGGGGGCCGGGCCTTACGCCCAGGTCACTCCATTAGGTACCTATGATGTTTTTCAAATTGTTTGGCCGGCAGCAAATGACACCTGTTCTTGGCTGGGTCCAGGTGGTGAGGTCAGGAGGGCTATTTAAGAGGGTCCCTGCAGGAAGAAGATGGGCGGACATTTTAAAACACACACACAGAAACATGGACCTCTGCAGCTCTCTCTCATTCTCTGGATGAGGAAGTGAGTAACTTACCAGAAACTTAGCTAGGAACTAAGTTTAATGTACTCAAGTCGCATATCAAGGGACTACCACGCCATTTCTGTCTGCTCAGGGTTATTCTTTTGCTACTTCTCTGACTTTCATAGATTCATATATTCATAGATGTTAGGGTCGGAAGGGACCTCAATAGATCATCGAGTCCGACCCCCTGCATAGGCAGGAAAGAGTGCTGGGTCCAGATGACCCCAGCTAGATACTCATCTAACCTCCTCTTGAAGACCCCCAGGGTAGGGGGGAGCACCACCTCCCTTGGGAGCCCGTTCCAGACCTTGGCCACTCGAACTGTGAAGAAGTTCTTCCTAATGTCCAATCTAAATCTGCTCTCTGCTAGCTTGTGGCCATTGTTTCTTGTAACCCCCGGGGGCACCTTGGTGAATAAATCCTCACCAATTCCCTTCTGTGCCCCCGTGATGAACTTATAGGCAGCCACAAGGTCGCCTCTCACCCTTCTCTTGCGGAGGCTGAAGAGGTCCAGGTGCCCCAGTCTCTCCTCGTAGGGCTTGGTCTGCAGGCCCTTGACCATACGAGTGGCCCTTCTCTGGACCCTCTCCAGGTTATCCACATCCCTCTTGAAGTGCGGCGCCCAGAATTGCACGCAGTACTCCAACTGCGGTCTGACCAGTGCCCGATAGAGGGGAAGTATCACCTCCTTGGACCTATTCGTCATGCATCTGCTGATGCACGATAAAGTGCCATTGGCTTTTCTGATGGCTTCGTCACACTGCCGGCTCATGTTCATCTTGGAGTCCACTAGGACTCCAAGATCCCTTTCCACCTCCGTGCCACCCAGCAGGTCATTCCCTAGGCTGTAGGTGTGCTGGACATTTTTCCTCCCTAGGTGCAGCACTTTGCATTTCTCCTTGTTGAACTGCATCCTGTTGTTTTCTGCCCACTTGTGCAACCTATCCAGGTCTGCCTGCAGCTGTTCCCTGCCCTCCGGCGTGTCCACTTCTCCCCACAGCTTTGTGTCATCCACAAACTGGGACAGAGTACACTTCACTCCCTCTTCAAGTCGCTGACTTGTACCCCTTCCCATGCCTACTCTCTCTGGAAAGAAGCTATCAGATATAGCCAGCCCTGTTGACCATGCTTGAGAGGGTTTGGGCAGGCCTTCTTGCTCCCTTTATTCAGCTGACTAAGGGAGGCTACTTTCTATGCTTGAGGCTACAAGAAGCACCCAGACATATCCTGCTGGGATTAAGCAACCCCTAGGTCTACAGGGTCTGTGTATCCCAGGTGGCACAGGGCCCAGACAAAGACCAGACCCTGGGTGGTGGCAGCGGTACCCCAGGCTTGCAGGTGTGCTCCAGGAAGGGGGTCGGCCAGATGCAGACACTCCAGGGCAGGTGCTTGGAGCTTGGTTTTTGGTTGGATGCAGTGAGGTGGGTGGCTCAGTGCAGGAGCACCCCTACTGGCCCACCACTGTGTCCACATCCATTATGTACTGGGGGACCAAAAACTGGACACAGGACTCCAGATGTGGCCTCCCCAGTGTGAAATAGAGGGGAAGAATCACTTCTCTCGATCTGCTGGGAACGCTGTTACCAATGTGGCCCTGGATGTTTTCAGCCTTCTCCACAACATAGTGCACTGCTGACTCATATCCAGCTTACTGCCCGCTTGAAGAGGTGTGAAAGGCTCCTGGCAGATGATGTGGTGGCTTGGTCATGGTTTGTAAGTCCCTGCAGGGGAAATGCTAATTTGATCACAGACCAACTCTTCTAGTGGAACAGGTCCCAGAACTGAAAGTCAAAACCAAATTCAGGCTAGAAGCGAGGGGGAATCACCAGTGTAACCATTTACTGAGAACGGCAGCGGATGCTTCTTTATGGGAAATCTTTAAATCTAACATGACAGTGGGATTTTTTCCTCTGAAGGAGCACTGTAGCTCCAGCAGAAGGTATGCAGAGAAGTCTGTAGCCTACATGAAAGTCTCATCTGCCATCCAGTGTGTGCTCTGTACAACTTCAGAGAAGGCACCGGCACTGCTCGGTGAGCCAGCATGGAAAAGGGATTTTTTGTAACAACCAGGGTCTAGTTAACAGTTTAATGGGACAATAGTTAGAAGGAGAGGCCAGGTCAGAGGAAAATCCCAACAATGGTCAGGGTCTACAGCCAAAGATGCAGGAGTCAAGCAAATACCAGTGAGCATGTTTACACATGAATATTAATGTGCACCAATAAACTCCAGAGCCTATTGCTTCTGGGGATGCATCTGCATGTGACCTGGGATCACAGCACATTGAGCTGGGTTGGAGCAGCCCTGGCTGGCGTGGGGTCTGGGGGGACAGCCTGCCAGCCCAGGGCTGCTCCCCGCAGCTCGGTGTGCTACAGAGGGGCTGTCTGGGGCACAGGTGTGCTCTCATGTGGAGCTAGCCAGCAGGCAGCCCTCCACTGAAGCACTTTCATGTTCCAGCCAGCCCCGTCAGCATCTACACGTGCATTGCTATGGAGTAAATAACTCCACAGCAGGATAGTACTTATATTTACAAAAATTACTCTGGTGCAGAGTTCATTAGTTTTCTGTGACCTAATAGGGCTGCATGTGTAGATGATGAGACTTTACTGCAGAACTAATGAGTCCTACTGCTAATTAGCTGTAAACATCTCATGTAGACCCACCCAGTGACCTGCATATCGCTGTCTGTGTTATGAAGTGGCTGCATCCATGTATTTGTGATGATTTAAGGGGCTCTCAACCTCCTGTCTGTGTGGTTTTTAACTCTTTGGGCAGGGACCTTGAAACCACCCATGCCGATAAAGCAGGGGACAGCAAAATTGTTGGAGGTTGTTCAAGCGCCTTCATTGAACACCTTCAAGATGAAACTGGATGCTTATCTTGCTGGGATCCTATGACCCCAGCTGATGTCCTGCCCTTTGGGCGGGGGGCTGGACTCGATGATCTTCCGAGGTCCCTTCCAGCCCTAATGTCTATGAAATCTATGAAAATATGGCCTGTGGGCCAGATCTGGCCCACCAGGCTATTCCATGCATTTCGTGGGCATCAACCAACTAATTGTACCCTGCCCAGCCTGCACACCTCACTCCCACCCTTGTGCAAGGAAGGCCTGAGACCGGTCAGCACACAGCTTCCATGGGGACCTGCTTGGCTTCCTCAGTGTCCAGTGGCTCCTCCATGTCTCCCTGCTGTAGTGCTTGCTCTGGGCAGCAGGTAGGGAAGTAGCGGGGACGGGGGTGGGGAAGCTGCAGTGGAGCCAGGGAGCAAATATTTTTCATAAAAAAATTGAAATATGTTATAGCAGGTGTGGCGGGCCAGTAGGGGGCGCTCCTGCGTTGAGCCGCCCACCTCCCTGCGCCCGCCCACCGTCCAGGCTCCGAGTGCCTCCCTTAGGGTGCCTCCCGTCCGGCCGACCCCTTCCCTGGAGCACACCCGCTAGCCTGGGGTCCCGCTGCCACCATCCAAGGCTCTGGACTCACTTCTGGCTCTGCGCACCTTGGAGAACGCAGGCCTGATCGTCCAATGGGTACTAGACCTAATACCAGCACTTGGGGCACTTCCCCAAGTCAGCGGCTGATTAGGAAAGTCTCCCTTAGTCCACAGACCTAAGGGGCCTCCTTGGCATAATTTAGACCCACCCTCAATAAGTCTCCCACACCGGTCACAAAGGAGAACTTTATTGATGACAGGGGGTAGGGCGGAAACAGGGTAAAAGGTAGAGCAGTGTCATAGAAATCTTACAGGAATATCAAAGGAATCCCATAGAGCAAACCAGGGTGGCTGAGGTAGCCGTTTAAACGCATCTGAGTTACTGAAACTAAATATCTAATCGGATCTCTAGTAGCTTACTCACTCTCATCGTCCAGAGGTGGTTGTTGTTTCCTCTGGAGGCAGGGCACTCTTGGAGCATGCGGTGATGAGGAGAGAGCCAGGCTCAGATTCACCTGGATGACCGCATGGCTAATGGCTGACTGCCCCTTCTTCCTGGCCTGGGCCCTTAAATAACCTCTCTGACCTCAGCAGCCCGGTCCAATCGAAGCTGCCAATACTGGCCACAAGCCGACCAATCTCCCCAGCATCCCTGGCTACCTGGGCCCGCGCAGGGCCGGGTCTTTCCCCCCTGCCCAGGTGACCAGAGCATCGCCTCCCAGGCGCCAGGCTTTTGTCATGTAGACCAGGTGGGAGATCCCCGCCCTGAGGAATGAAACACCAGCCTCTCAGGCTGGCTGAGACAGGTCTCTGGAGAGGGGCACCCACGATGGTATTTCTGTCACACTTCCCCCCCCCTCCTTTACAAGCTCGGACACGGGGCCTCTCAGGGCCGTGGGTCCGGGCGTGTCGGGTCAGGGAGTTTCCACAGGATGCCAGAAGATGGAAAAGGGAAAAACCTGGAACATGAAACAAGTTAAGACAATAACATACAGAAACCATAAAACCTGATGGCAGTCTTACACTAGTGATCTCCTCACTAGTCCCGAGTCCCAAGGACCCGCTACCCAGAGTCCTTTCGTGACAAGGCATCCGCTATCACGTTCTGGCTTCCTTTTATGTGTTGGACCGTAAAATTAAATTCCTGCAGCTGCCAGGACCAACGTTGCAGCTTGGCATTGGTGTTGTGCATGGTCTGCAGCCACTGCAGTGGGGCATGGTCCGACAGGACGGTGAACTGTTGTCCCCACAAGTAAGGCTTCAGCTTGTTCAGGGCCCAGACGATGGCCAAGCACTCCTTCTCGATGGAGGACAGGTTTCGCTCCCGAGGGATTAGCTTCTGGCTGAGGTACGCCACGGGGTGCCGTGTCTCCTGATGCTCCTGTAAGAGTACAGCTCCCAGTCCCACGTCGGAGGCATCCGTTGCCACGTAGAAGGGTTTATCCTGGAGCGGTGCCTTCAGGATCGGTTGTTTGACCAGGGCAGCCTTGAGGGTGTCGAATGCTTCCTGGCACCCCTGCTTCCAGACCACCGGGTCCGGGCTGCCCTTCTTGGTCAGCTCGTGCAGCGGGGCTGCGGTTGCTCCAAACCCAGGGACAAATTTTCGGTAGTAACCCGCCAGGCCGAGGAAGGCTCTGACTTGCTTCTTGGTCTGTGGAGGTGGCCAGTCTTTGATGGCCTCGATCTTGTCCCACAAGGGAGCAATCTGACCTCCACCCACACAATGACCCAAGTACACTACCTCCGATAGTGCCCACTGGCACTTCTTGGCTTTCACTGTAAGACCAGCTTGCTTGATCTTACCTAGCACGGTGGTCAGGTGAGTCAGGTGCGACTCGAAATCCGGACTGAAGATGGCGATGTCATCGATGTAAGCCATGGCAAACTGCTCACATCCTTGCAGCAGATTATTGATCAGTCTCTGGAAAGAGGCGGGTGAGTTGCGCAAACCGAAAGGTAAAACTGTGAACTCGTATAGCCCCGTAGGTGTGGTAAAGGCAGACTTGGCTATGGCATCCAGGTCCAGGGCCATCTGCCAAAATCCTTTGGACAGATCGAGAGTTGAGATCACCTTGGCTGGGCCCAGGCGATCCAGCAAAGTGTCCATCCTGGGCATAGGGTACGCATCAGGGGTGGTGATGGCATTCAGTTTCCGGTAGTCCACACAGAACCGGATGGTCCCGTCCTGCTTCTGGACGAGCACCACCGGACTGGCCCAGGGACTCGTCGAAGGCCGGATTACCCCCAACTCCTCCATCTCTGCGATCTCCCGTTCTATTTCTTGCCTCACCTTCTCATTGACTGGGTAATGTCGGGAGTATATAGGGCGATGGCTGCCCGTCTCTATCGAGTGTACCGCCAGGTCCGTTCTACCTGGTTTGTTAGAGAACACAGTCTCAAAGTCCTCGAGCGCTGCGAGCAGCTGGTCCTTGTCCTGGGAGGGCAGATGGTCCGGCAGGCGGAGATCCTCGATCCCTGCCTCGCCATCCCAGTCTCCATACATGACCGGCTCCTCGGGGTCCTCCGGAGTTCCCTCAACGGAGGGGACCCAGAATACCATCTCCTTTCTGTCGTAGTAGGGTTTAAGCATGTTCACGTGAATTGTCTTAGGTTTCCTACCCTTAATACCCACTACATAGGTCACATCATCCAGTCTGTCCAGGACAGCATGGGGACCTTCCCAAGCAGCTTGCAGCTTGTCCGTTTTTAGTGGCAGGAAAACCATCACATTCTCACCCCACTCAAAGGTACGTAAGCGGGCCTTCTCATCATACCAGGACCTTTGCTTCTCCTGGGCCTGTCCCAGGGAGTCCCATGCCACCTTCATCATGTCAGTCAGTTTTTGACGGAAGTCAAGCACATACTCCACCACGGAGGTCTTTGTGGAAGCGATCTTCCCTTCGCACTCCTCTCTCACCAAATCGAGAGGACCTCGCACTCGCCTCCCGAACATCAGCTCGAAGGGCGAGAACCCAGTGGACTCCTGGGGCACCTCCCGGTAGGCAAAGAGCAGATGCGGCAGCTTCTCATCCCAGTCATTGGGGTGGGAGTCCACATAGGCCTTGAGCATCCCTTTCAAGGTCCCGTTGAACCTTTCCACCAGCCCATTTGTCTGAGGGTGGTAGGCTGTGGTCTTAAGGTGTTGCACCCCACAGCAGTCCCACAGGCACTCCATTACCTCCGCCATGAAGTTCCCACCCCGGTCCGTCAGGATCTCGGAGGGAAAACCCAGCTGGCAGAAGACCTTGATGAGGGCATCAGCCACCACGGGGGCCTCGATGGAGGTCAAGGCAACTGCCTCCGGGTACCGCGTTGCGTAATCCACCAGAGTCAGTATGTATTTCTTTCCCCTACGAGTCCTATGCTTCAGCGGTCCCACAATGTCCACGGCCACCCTGTGGAAGGGTTGGTCTATGATCGGGAGGGGCTGCAGGGGAGCCCTTCTCTTGTCCCCGCTTTTGCCCATCCGCTGGCATGTCTCACAAGATTTGCAATAGTCCGTCACATTCTGGGCAATTCTGGGCCAAAAAAAGTTCACCTGCAACCGCTGGCGTGTCCGTTCCCTGCCCATGTGACCAGCACACGGTAGATCATGAGCCAGGGCAAGCAATTGCTGTCTGTATTTCCGGGGTACTATGAGCTGTCGCTGGGGCTCCCTGGTCTCGGCATGGTTCTTCGGCACCCACAACCGATAGAGAAGCCCCTTATCCCAGACCACCTGTTCCCTCTTGTCCGGAGGGAACTCAGTCTCTTGCTCCTGAGCCATCTGCCGGAGTCCCTCCAAGCTGGGGTCCTCCCAAACCTCCTGCTTGAACTCCTCTTGCCCAACTAGGCAATCAGCAGGGAGTGCACACTCACCCACAGGGACTTCCTGGGTCTCCTCCCTGCTAGTGTCACCTCCCTCTGCCACTGACGGAATGCACGCCTCCCCGGGACTGTCACTTAACCCACCCTCGGGGTTACCGGTTCCCTCTGGGACCAGGGTGCAATCGTCATCTGCAGGGGTCCCTTCCTCTGTGGCCAATGGTGTGACTTTCTCCCAGGGATTTCCTAACCCCCCTTCTTTAGCCTTCCCGCTCTGCAGGCGAGTCACCGCATGAACGGTGCGGGGCTTTGGCTCTTGGGTCTGTTCCCACCTCCGGAGCTGGGCTTCCTGCTCTATAAGATCCTGTCCCACCAGGATGGGGGCCGGAGCCCCTTCCAGTACCCCCATTTCCAGGTACGTTGCACAGTCGTTCCACACGACGGGGGCACGGAATACCGGTACCTTCAGCGGTGGGGACCCCACTCCTTGAATAGTGAGGGTCTTCCCCGGGATTATGTCTGCAGGCGAGACCAGGTTGGAACTAATCAGTGTCACACTGGCCCCCGTGTCCAGTTCCCCCACAAGGGTCCTCTCCTTCACCGTGATCATGGTCCGGTGGGGGGCCATCACCTCCTCTGAGTTTGTGATCCTGTAGCAACAGACACTCTCCTCAGAGGGGCTCCGGCCCTCCCCCTCACTGCTCACGGCTGTTGCACGCCTGACGGGCTTGGATCTAGTGCTTAGCTTTGGGCAGTTGGGCTTGATGTGGCCCTGCTCCCCGCAGTGATAGCACCCCCTCTTTTCCGAATTGGGTGGTCTGTCCGAATCTGGGGCCGCCTTGCGCTCGGCAGGAGGTGGCCCTCTTTCCCCTTTTTGACCTGGCCCTCCCTTCCCCCCTCTTTGGGACCCTTTTTGCTCCTTCCCAGAGTAGGGAGGCTTCTCCCGGTTTAGCAACAGTCGGTCTGCAATGTCTGCGGCCTCGTAACCATCTTTGGGGTCGCTATCCCTGACCAGGGTCTTAATCTCTCTCGGACACCAAAAATAGAATTGTTCCAGCACCAGGAGATGGCTTGCCTTATCTAAATTGTCAACCTTGGCTTCAGCCAACCATTTAAAGTATGTGTCGTACAACATGACCGCATAATCATTCAATGACTTTTCGGGTTGTGGGCGCGTATTCCGGAATTTTTTCCGAAAATAATCCGGTCCTAACTTGAACCGTTTGGACACAGCAGCTTTGAAGGCATTATAGTCATCAGCTGCATCTGGGGGCAGGCTGTTCAGGACCACCGCCATGTCACCCTCTACCAGCGCAGACAGGTACATCATGAGCTTTTCCTCTGGCACCTTGCACCGCTGGGCTTGTCTTTCGAAGTTGCTTAGGAACACCGCAGGATCGTCTCCCTCTCGGTAGCAAGCGAAGGCGGAGACGTCCAGTTTGGGCTGTTCCCCGGACGCTTGCGAAGGGCTCGCGGTTCCCCTGTTGGTCTGCAAATAGAGCTGAGCATCGAGCTTTTTCTGCTTGTGCTCTATCTTTTCTGCCTCCAACTGGGCTTCCCTCTCCACCCTCCTCTCTTCCCGCTGTTCCCTCTCACGCTGGGTCTCCAGCTCCATCCTTTTCTCCTCCAGCCGTTGTTGTTCCTTCTTTTCTTCCGGCTGTTCCCTTTCACGCTGGGCCTCCAGCTGTTTCTCCTCCAGCTCCATCCTTTTCATCTCTCTCTCATGGAGTCTCTGTTGCTCGCTCTTGGAGAGTGATCTCCCAGCAGCCTCCGGGCTTGACGAGCGGGAGGGTGGTCCTGGGTCAGGCCCAGGAGTTGACAAGCATGAAGCTGATGCTTGTTCTGACTTGCTGGAACACAAGAGTCTAATCAGCTCATCCTTCTTTAGCCCTTTCTTCACATGTAGGCCTCTCTCTTTTGCCAGTTCCTTTAGTTCGGGCACAGTCATCCGGACATACTCGTCCTCCATCCTGACTCTCTACACTATCCAGTCGACCCGATGCCAAATTAGGAATTGTTTGCTCAAGGGATTTCAGTGACTCTATTCCTATTACCAAATTATGCCTCAAATACAGCAGGGTATTCGGATCCCACCACTCCCACCACATGTGGTGGGCCAGTAGGGGGCGCTCCTGCATTGAGCCGCCACCTCTCTGCGCCCGACCACCTCCCAGGCTCCAAGTACCTCCCTGGGGTGCCTCCGTCCGGCCGACCCCTTCCCTGGAGCACACCCGCTAGCCTGGGGTTCCCGCTGCCACCACATCATCTTCATTAATGATGTGGACACTGGAGTCAGAAGCGGACTGGCCAAGTTCACCGATGACATCAAACTTTGGGGCAAATCATCCACACCAGAAGACAGGCGGATGATCCAGGCTGACCTGGACAGGCTCAGCAAGTAGGCGGGCAAGAATCTGATGGTGTTCAACGCCAATAAATGCAAGGTTCTCCACCTTGGGGAAAAAAAACCCGCAGCATCCTTACAGGCTCGGCAGTGTTATGTTGGTTAGCACTATGCAAGAAAGAGACTTGGGGGTCATCATTGACCACAAGATGAACATGAGCCTGCAATGCGATGCTGCGGCTAGTAAAGCGACCAAAACGCTGGCTTGCATCCATAGATGCTTCTCAAGCAAATCCCGGGACGTCATTCTCCCCTTGTACTCGGCCTTGGTGAGGCCGCAGCTGGAGTACTGCATCTAGTTTTGGGCTCCACAATTCAAAAAGGATGTGGAGAAGCTTGAGAGAGTGCAGAGAAGAGCCACGTGCATGATCAGAGGTCAGGGAAGCAGACCCTACGATGACAGGCTGAGAGCCCTGGAGCTCTTTAGTCTGGAAAAGCGCAGGCTCAGGGGTGATCTGATGGCCACCTACAAGTTTATCAGGGGTGATCACCAGTATCTGGGGAACGTTTGTTCACCAGAGCGCCCCAAGGGATGACGAGGACGAATGGTCACAAACTACTACAAGATCGTTTCAGGCTGGACATAAGGAAGAATTTCTTTACTGTCCGAGCCCCCAAGGTCTGGAACAGCCTGCCACCGGAGGTGGTTCAAGCGCCTTCATTGAACACCTTCAAGATGAAACTGGATGCTTATCTTGCTGGGATCCTATGAACCCAGCTGACGTCCTGCCCTTTGGGCGGGGGGCTGGACTCGATGATCTTCTGAGGTCCCTTCCAGCCCTAATGTCTATGAAATCTATGAAATCCAAGGCTGTGGACTCACTTCTGGCTCTGTGCACCTTGGAAAACACAGGCCTGATCGTCCAATGGGTACTAGACCCAATACCAGCACTTGGGGCACTTCCCCAAGTCAGGGGCTTATTAGGAAGCCTCCCTTAGTCCACTGACCTAAAGGGCCTCCTTGGCATAATGTAGACCCACCCCTCAATAACTCTCCCACACCGGTCACAAAGGAGAACTTTATTGATTACAGGGGGTAGGGCGGAAACAGGGTAAAAGGTAGAGCAGTGTCATAGAAATATCACAGGAATATCAAAGGAATCCCATAGAGCAAACCAGGGTGGCTGAGGTAGCCGTTTAAACACGCATCTGAGTTACTGAAGCTAAATATCTAATCGGATTTCAAGTAGCTTACTCACTCTCATCGTCCAGAGGTGGTTGTTGTTTCCTCTGGAGGCAGGGCACTCTTGGAGCATGCGGTGATGAGGAGAGAGCCAGGTTCAGATTCACCTGGATGACCGCATGGCTAATGGCTGCCTTCTTCCTGGCCCGGGCCCTTAAATAACCTCTCTGACATCAGCAGCCCGGTCCCATCGAAGCTGCCAATACTGGCTACAAACCGACCAATCTCCCCAGCATCCCTGGCTACCTGGGCCCGTGCAGGGCCGGGTCTTTCCCCCCTGCCCAGGTGACCGGAGCATCACCTCCCAGGCGCCAGGCTTTTGTCATGTAGACAAGGTGGGAGATCCCCACCCTGAGGGATTCAACACCAGCCTCCCAGGCTGGCAGAGACAGGTCTCTGGAGAGGGGCACAAACGGTGGCATTTCTGCCACAGCAGGTTTTTGACTTTTAGTGTGATTTCTTTTTTTGTTTTTTCTGGTTTAGATGGCAACCCTCCCCTCCCAAAAGGAGTATGTCCAGGGGGCAAGGGGAGGGACTTCTTCTGGCAAAGGTCAGGGGTTAGGGGTGGGACTTTTGATCCCAAGATGGCAACTAGGTGCAGGGCACCTTTGAAGGGGCGGGGCTCCCCTTGTGGCCCTTGATTGCTCACCATAACTCTGTAAGCGGCCCTCCAGATGAAATAATTGCCCGCCCCCACTGTAAAGCAACTCATACTATTGGTTCCAGGCAGATTCATGCTAACGATGATGCTATGACCATTCAGAATTGAAATATCACCCCGATATAGAGGTCCTATGAGGAACCTGGTCAGGACGTGTCTTCCCCGCCGGGGTCTGTCACCCCGTGGGCCTGGAGTCCCAGTGGTTTGGCCACATCTGTGACACGACTGGTTCCTCCCTCCTACCTGTCACCCTTTTGGCCCCTCCACCCCAGTGGGGTGGGAGAGCAGGGCTCTTCTGTACTGGTCAGCCTCTAAGTGCGAGGGGCAGTGCCATGCTGGGCCTCACCCTGTGGTTTCCTCCCATCACAGGGAAGTGCAGGAAGGAGGGCAGCTGGACCGCAAAGGTGACATTTGACTCTGACGAGATGGAGTTTCCAGTGAATGCGACGGTGGCCCTGACGTGCAACGAGGGAACTGACCCCGGGCCGTTCAATGCAACGTGCAATATGACAAAGGATTACGGTGCAGCCTGGGACATCAGTCGTGTCAAGTGTCTCCGTGAGTGCACAAAGTCTGAGATAGTCCCTGAATCCCGGGTCCAGGGGGAAGGGCCAAAATTCTCCAGCCCTGGTGGCTCCTCCCAACCACCTGGGACATGGGGCTGCAGCCCTATTAGTGAATGGCAAAGGCCAGAGCGCAGCGAGACGGAGGGTGATGTGATACCAGGGTGAGGGGAGATCCTGGGTGAAGAGCTGTGTTATCAGTCGTAGCAATGGGGAAGGAAAGCTGGGCTCCACATTTTAGCTACCGAGCATGGGAGAAAGGGGCATGGCTTCTGAACCAGGGCTTCCCAGACCTTCAGTGCTGGAGGCTGCATGGGCGAGAGGAACAGGGGGCTTGTCTTCCTCTTCAGTGAGGGCACGGCCCTCCTCCTTGGATCTCTCCAGTGCATTTTCACAGCACTGCAGCATGGGACTTTGCAGCCCTCTTCTCCCTGCTTTCCCTGGGGCAGGTTCGGGGGCTCTGGGTGTCTTGGGCCATGGGCCTTGCAGTTGTGCCACTGAACCATTTGAGTACATGACACCTGGACATGCTCCTTGCTCCCTGCCCCTCACCTCCACAGCCTAGCCCGTGGGGCCATCACAGCCCCTTTGTCATGTTCACAGCCGATGGGTGCATGGCTGGCAGACAGGGGTGATACCCGAGGACTGAGATCCCCTTGAGCTGTGGGACTGGCCCTTTCACACTGCCTGTCCTGCCCCTCTCCCAGGGATGTGCAACCCCTGGGCCAAACAGGTCGACTTCAGTTCTGCCCAGGCAGAGTTCGGTGTTGGAGCCACAGTTTTGGTAAGCTGCCAAGAGCCTTTCGAGCAGAAGGTGTTCAGCATCACGTGCCAAGAGATGAAGTCTGGGAAATTTGAGTGGGACTTTTCTAAGAACAAATGCATCCGTGAGTATGAGGCTGGCAGTGCTGGGAGCTGCTCGGCAGGGAGGGTCCTGTGAGGCAGTGGGGAGAGGGTGGCTGGAGGATGCACATTCCCCCTGCCCTGTGCTGTGGGCAGGGTGCTGGGAGCAGCCCCCAACCTTGGCCTGATCCTGTGGCAGTTGCAGTAGCGGGAGAGCAGGATTGTCCCCATGGGCTGGCTCACCTGCCCTGCACCTCTGTGTGTGCCTCATTCCTGGGGCTGGGGTCCTCGTGCTCCAAGGTCCTGTGCTGTGGTGCCAAGCGCTGCTCAGGATCAGGCCCATGGTAGCCCCTGGAGGCTGCAGGATTTCAGTCATCACGAGCCCTCTTGCCTCTCTTCTTGCATACACAGGGAGATGTAAACTTCCAAAGACCTGGCGGGCCAGACCAGCATTTCCTCCCAAGAGGCAGTTCTACAGCAGAGGGGAACAAGTGGTCCTGAGCTGCCCTGAGGGCTATCAGCCGCAGCCCTCTGAGATCAGCTGCATTCCAAACGGGACCCAGAGTACGTGGAGTGAGACTCCCAGCTGCCAGGGTAAGTGCAAGGTGCTCCAGGCTGCAGTGATCACGGGGCCTGTCCTGGCAGCCAGAGTCTCAGTGATGCTGAACACCTCAGTCCTGCACACTATGGGTCTGAGGGTGCTTGCCAGCCCCGCTTATCACAGATTCATAGATTTCATAGACATTAGGGCTGGAAGGGACCTCGGAAGATCATCGAGTCCAGCCCTCCACCCGAAGGGCAGGATGTCAGCAGCAGCCATAGGATCCCAGCAAGATAAGCATCCAATTTACTCTTGAAGGTGTTCAATGTGGGTGCTTGAACTACCTCTGGTGGCAGGCTATTTCAGACCTTGGGGGCTCGGACAGTAAAGAAATTCTTCCTTATGTCCAGCCTGAAATGGTCTTGCAGGAGTTTATAACCGTTCAACCTAGTCGTCATCCCTTGGGGCGCTCTGGTGAACAAACGTTCCCCCAGATCCTGGTGGTCACCCCTGATAAACTTGTAGGTGGCCACCAGATCACCCCCGAGTCTGCGCTTTTCCAGGCTGAATAGTCCCATGGCTCTCAGCCTCTCATTATAAAGTCTGTTTCCCTGACCTCTGATCATGCGCGTGGCTCTTCTCTGGACTCTCTCAAGCTTCTCCACATCCCTCCTGAAGTGCGGCACCCAAAACTGGACGCAGTACTCCAGCTGCGGCCTCACCAAGGCTGAGCACAAGGGGAGAATGGCGTCCTGGATTTGCTTGAGAAGCCACCTATGGATGCAAGCCAGTGTTTTGGTCGCTTTACTAGCCGCAGCATCACATTGAAGGCTCATGTTCATCTTGTGGTCAATGATGACCCCCAAGTCTCTTTCTTCTGTAGTGCTAACCAGCGTAGCACTGCCGAGCCTATAAGGATGCTGTAGGTTTTTCCTCCCAAGGTGGAGAACCTTGAATTTTTCATTGTTCAGTTGTCCTTGGGCCCAACAAGGAAAGGCAGGGCCCAGCCCTTGCCTCCTCCAGCTACCGCACCCTCCACGCTGGGTTCAGTCAGGCTGCCCATCCTGGGGGCTCTCAGCTCGTTCCCCAGGAATCGACTCCCCATGGATGCGAGGGTTTCTCTGAGGCTCCCTGGACATCGGCACGTGCCTCAGGAGCTGCCCCATATCCCCTCTCCTTCCCTTGTTCCATGGGCAGAGCTCTGGCCTTGGCCCACCCGCGGCTGGGTTGGACCTGCCGGATGCTGCTGCACTGACTCCATTGTAAGGGTGTTAGTCAGAGGCACAAAAGCCCTGGGGCAGCTGCTGAGACCCAACTCAGACAGACTGTTACCCCCAAGTCCCTGCAGGACTGCGAGCAAACCCCGTTCTGCATGCACCGCTACCGCCATCCCTGGGGCTGCCTTTGGCACCCAGCACCACCGCCTGTCCCAGGAAGCCCCTGGGTGCTTGCGTGGACTCAGGATGCCTCTCTAGCCCCAGCCATGGGGCAGCTGCCCCAAGCCAGATCCACATCCCCTGGATCCCGCTGCCTTCTGGGATGAATTGTGGCACTGGGGGCTTCCACCCTATCATGGAGGGTTGAAGGCTGTAGTTGCTGGCCATCCTCTGCCCTAATGGATGAGGAGCTTGGTCCCTTCAGTAGGGCTGTTGTAAGCCATGGAGTAGGTTGCTCAGCCTGGGGAGGCAGGTGTCCTTAGGGAGCTGTGTTGCTCAGAGGAGATCTTCCCCCTTTCCTTCCAGGGTTTTGTACGAAGGGTGGGAACTGGCCCCCGTCCGTCTCTGCTGCCTCCTCGCAGACAGATTTCGCAGTGGGCCAGCAGGTGCTGGTGACCTGTCTCCAAGATCGGTTTGAGGAGGGCTCATTCCCGATGACGTGTGTGGAGCAGAATGGGCGTGTGGAGTGGGACACGAGCCACGTGAACTGCACTGGTGAGTTCTGTGCACAGAGGATGCAGGGGGGCTGATGCTGGATAGGGGTGTTAGAAATACACTCGGCAGATTGAAGAAAGAGAGCAATACCACTGAACAGAGGAAAACCATGGAGGAAAACCCCTGCCTGCCCCATGCAGTGTTTCATAGAGTCCATAGATTTCATAGATTTCATAGACATTTGGGCTGGAAGGGACCTCGGGAGATCATCGAGTCCAGCCCCCCGCCCCAGGGGCAGGAAGTCATCTGGGGTCATAGGATCCCAGCAAGATAAACATCCAATTTAATCTTGAAGGTGTTCAGAGTACGTGCTTGAACCACCTCCGGTGGCAGGCTGTTCCAGACCTTGGGGGCTCGGACAGTGAAGAAGTTCTTCCTTATGTCCAGCCTGAATTAGTCGTGGCAGTAGTTTATAACCGTTCGACTTCATCATCCCTTGGGGCGCTCTGGTGAACAAATGTTCCCCCAGATACTGGTGTTCACCCCTGATAAACTTATAGGTGGCCATCAGATCACCCCTGAGCCTGCGCTTTTCCAGGATAAGGAGTCCCATGGCTCTCAGTCTGTCATCGTAAGGTCTGTTTTCCTGACCTCTGATCATGCGCGTGGCTCTTCTCTGGACTCTCTCAAGCTTCTCCACATCCTTTTTGAATTGTGGAGCCCAAAACTGGACACAGTACTCCAGCTGCGGCCTCACCAAGCCCGAGTACAAGGGGAGAATGACGTCCTGGGATTTGCTTGAGAAGCATCTATGGATGCAAGCCAGCGTTTTGCTCACTTTACTAGCTGCAGCATCACATTGCAGGCTCAAGTTCATCTTGTGGTCAGTCATGACCCCCAAGTCCCTTTCATCCGTAGTGCTAGCCAGCGTAGCACTGCTGAACCTATAAGCTTGCTGCAGGTTTTTCCTCCCAAGATGGAGAACTTTGCATTTTTCAGTGTTAAACACCATCAGGTTCTTGTCCGCCCATTTGCTGAGCCTGTCCAGGTCAGCCTGGATCGCCCTCCTGTCCTCAGGTGTGGAAGCTTTGCCCCAAAGTTTGGTGTCATCGATGAACTTGGCCAGTTCACTTCTGACTCCAATGTCCACAACATTAATGAAGATGTTGAACAGTCTGGGTCCAAGGACAGAGCCTTGGGGGACCCCACTGGTCACAGGACACCATGACGATTGACTTCTGTCAACCACCACCCCCTGGGTTCTGCTGTGGAGCCAATTTCCCAGCCAGTGGATCATGGTGGACCCAAGGCCACAATTGGCCAGTTTCGCCAAGAGGTGATCATGGGATACCAGATCAAAGGCTTTTTTGAAGTCAAGGTATATGACATCAGTCTCTTCTCCCTTGTCCAGGTGATAGGTCACCTGGTCATAATAGGAAACGAGATTGGTCAAGCAAGACCTACCCGCAAAAACCCGTGCTGGCTATCCATCAGGATGTTGGGATCGGCCAGTCCATTAAGGATGGCCTATTTAATAAACTTTTCTAAGACCTTCCCCAGGATAGAAGTCAGGCTGATGGTCCTGTAGTTTGCTAAATCCACTTTCCTCCCTTTCTTGAAGATAGGCACCACATTGGCCTTCTTCCTGTCTTCGGGCACTACACCAGAGCACCAGGAGCTCTCGAAGATCCATGCCAGGGGCTGGACTATGATGCTCACCAGCTCCTTGAGTACTCTGGGGTGTAACCTGTCAGGACCAGCTGAGTTGAAGGTGTCCAGCCTCTCAAGGTGTTCCTTCACAAGGTCAGCATTGATGGAGGACAGGGGATCTCTTTCACCCGGACCTCCCTGTCCCATAGTTCGCATGGGTGTCCCATGGGACTGGTAAAAGACTGACGCAAAGTACCCATTTAATAGGCTGGCTTTTTCCTGGGCGTCAGTTGTCAGTTGCCCCATCTGGTTCAGCAGGGGTCCAATGTTGCCCTTGCTTTTCCTCCGGCTCCCCACATATCTGAAAAAGGACTTTTTATTGTCCTTGATACTCGAAGCTAGTTGGAGTTCAGTTGCAGCCTTAGCTTTCCTGGTCAGCTCCCTACAGGACTGGACCAGTGCAGAATAATCCTCCTTGGAGGTGACTCCCATCCTCCATCCTTTGTAGGCCTTTCTTTTTAGCCTCAGGAGGTCTGCTAGGTCCCTGGAGAGCCAGGGGGGCTGCTGTGCCCTCTTGCTGCCTTTCCTCCGAGATGGAATAAAAATAGCTAGTGCATTGAGGATCGCTCCCTTGAGGAGCAACCACTCTTCCTGAACTCCCCTCCCCCTGGGGTCGTGGTCCCTTAGGGCCTCACTGACAAGCCTCCTGAGCTTGTCAAAGTCGGCTTTCCTGAAGTCAAAGACTTCAGTGTTGCTGACTGACTTGCCAGCTTTTCGGCGGATGGTGAAGGGGATCAGCTCATGGTCGCTGTCACCCAGCTTCCCATTGATCACTAGGTCGCTGACTAGGTCATCCCCAGTAGCCAGGACGAGGTCGAGCAGACCTTTACCTCTCATTGGCCCGTAGACTTCTTGAGTCAGGTAGAGGTCATCCACACATGATAGGAAGCTTTGCAACCGCTCGGATTTGGCTGAGTGATCCTGCCATGAGATGTCTGGGTAGTTGAAGTCATCCGAGGCAACCAGGGTCCTGGAGCATGCAGCCTCAGCCAGTTCCTGGGTGAACTCCTGGTCAAGCTCTTGAATTTGGGTGGGAGGTCTGTAGCAGACTCCCACCATTGTGTCCCCTGTGCCGTGTTCCCCACGGATTTTAACCCAGAGGGTCTCCAGTCATCTTCCCTGGTCACCAACATCAGCTTGCAGGGACGTGTAGCTTTCCTTAACATAGAGAGCTACACCCCCGCCCCTTTTATGTACTCAATCTCTCCTGTACAGGGTATAGCCATCTATACCTGTGGTCCAGTCATGGGTGGAGTCCCACCTGGTCTCCCTCATCCCACCAAGGACATTGTAATTATTTGTGTTAAGCAGGAGGATGAGTTCCTCCTGCTTATGCCCCAAGCTCCTGGCATTTATGTACAGGCAGGTGAGTGTCCCCTTGGGGGCCCTAACCTCGCCTACAGCTTGTACCAGGGCTGGGGCAGGGGTGGGCTCCCTTAAGTGCCTTGGCCTGCTGGCTTTGCAAGGGTTGCTCAGCGGGCCAGCAGTGGCGGTAGTCCCCCCGTCCGCCGGCGGGCTCAGTTTAAAGCCCGGTGGAGCAGGTCAGCCCGTCTGGCTGAGAAGAGACTCCTCCCCAGTGGAGAGAGGTGAAGACCGTCCCTCCCCAGCAGCTCGCTGCCTGTCTCGCCAAAGAGTGTTATTCTGAGCCTGAGTACGGAGGCAAGACCCTCTCACCAGGACCCTGTGCGGTTGGTCCCACAGATGCATTGGCACAGCTCAGTCCCCATCGGGGTTGGTCCCACAGGAGCACTGGCACAGCCCAGTCCCATCCCCAGCCCGGGCTGCAGCAGCACCCAGCACTGTTGAGGACGGCAAACCACACAGATGTAGGAGCAGGGAAAAGTTCCTCCCCAGCCCCATGTGGCAACCAGCCAAGTGCAGAGGCCTGGGAAATGCTCCTGGCTGAACGAAGGCATCGCTGCACCTAGATTGGCCCTAAGCAATGCTTGTGTAGCCTCTTGAACACCTCCAGAGGTGGAGAGCCCCTAGCTTCCCTGACATCTGTTCCCTGCCTCCCTGCTCTGATGGTGAAGAAGCTTTTCCTCATATCCAACCTAAACTGACTGGGCTGCAGCTCCAAGCCATTGCTCCACATCCTCCTCTCTGCAGCAAGAGAAAAAAGCTGCTTTCCCTCTTCTCGACAGCAGCCCTTCCAGTATTTGAACATTGCTTCATGTCCCCTCTTTGGGTGCCTTTTCCACAAGCTGAACATACCCAGCTCCTTCAGCTTCTTCTTCTGTGACTTGCCTTCCAAGACCTTCAGCATCTTTGTTGCTGCCTCTGGCCCCTCTCTAACTTCTCTGTGTCTTTTTAAAACTTGGAGTGCAGACCTGGACTCTGTATCCAGAGGAGGCCGAACCAGTGCCGAGCAGAGGCATCTCCCGAGTCTTGCATCTCCTGCTCCTACTGATGCCTCCTGAAACTGTACTCACACTTCATCACTGTTTCAAGCCTTCCTGATTCTTCCGGCTGTGCCCCAAGCCTCCATGGAGAGGTCTGGCTGTGGCCCCAGCTGTGCAGCCCACGCTCAGACAGCCAATCTCCCAGAGCAGCTCTGCCAGGGAAGCCCTGGCTTGGAGGAAGGCCAGCGAGGCCAGCACAAGCCTCTCTCTGCTCCTGGTCCCAGCCTCTTCACACCACATTCACTCCGTGCTGCACCTGCACTTCCCTGCCTCCTCCTCCTCTCCCCTGCCTGCCCCTTTCTCTTCTTTCCAGGTAGCAAATCCCCTCCCAAGTCGCGGGGACCCAGCTGTGTGGCTGCACCCTCCCACCATCCTGTCTTGCAGTGCTGGGGCTGCCCCCTTTCATGGCCCGTGTCTGCGTGAGCCCTTTGGGCAGGGACCCTCCTCTCTCGGTGCAAACAGCGCCTGGCACAACAGGGCCACTCCCTGTCAGTGGGTGTCACATAGGTGGCACTGGAGACATTGAGAGCCACAATTTGGAGGGGCCAAATCCCTCTTTGAATTGGTCCTAAAAGAGATGGAAAAAGGTAAAGTAGCCTAAGGTGCCCAGCAATGCAGGGTAGGATGTCCAACTAGGGTTCCTCCATGTATTAGGCAAACACGGTCATGCGATTACTGAAGATGGGAATAATGGTGATTTATTATTAATGACAAAACAAATAACTATAGTCTTCCATGCAAATTTGGAACAAACAGGAACAGCAAGATAATACAAGTTAATATGGGAGGAAAACATCCAGCAATGGAGCCCAGGCAATGGAGCGTCCAGGCAGGAGCTCATCTCGGCTCTGGTCCTGGAGCAGTCTGGCCACTCTCCTTCCAGGATCTTCTTTACCCCGGTGTCAGGGATTCCCGCTCTGGTGCCCCTGGTGTCCCAGCTGTGGGGAGCCTTTGCTGGGTGCTCCCTGGTTTGTTTTTGGGTGGTCTGGCCACTCTAGAAGACACCAACCAACCCTCCTGCACTCCCAGAGCCCAAGCCCTCCTCAACTTTCTGGCACATGAGCATGTGGCCGGATCCATGCAAGCACCGCACATGCACTTCCACTGTCTCCCTCCGACAAACCCAGGTCTGGAGCGATCCAGTCGCTCTCCTGCAACGTGCCAATGCACCTCGAGATGCTCCTACGCTGGTGTTTTATAGCCATGGGCACATGTTAACACCCCATCTTATGGTCCTCCAATCACACGCTTCACATCATAGTTGCCTTGACAACTGTCCTGCTGCTCACCACACCCCTCTCAAGCATATTGTTTTCCAAGCAATTTTCCTAGTGTCTCTGTGTACGCTCGTGCCTTGCAAAGGGATCAGTGGTGCAAACGTTCATCTCTGCTGAGGGCTCGTGGAGTGTCCCCGCTTGGCCTATGCACACCTGGGATGTTACACCGATGGGGCCCGGGCCATTGAGCCAGGAGTTGGGCATATATAACAGCACACACGGGAACATCATCATCCCCCTTTGAAAGGCCTGTGTGTGGTGTGGGTGTGCACTGATGGTATGTGGAGCTCAGGAGTACATGCTGGTTACTCTAGGCTGGGTGGCAGTGTGAGCTGGTGTGCGCTGAGGGACAGTGTGGGGGTGGGGCGTGGGTGTATAAGTACTGCTACACACGTGTGTGGGGGGCCCCTCTACGTGTCTATGTGCAGGGCGTGGCCTGGGGGCCTGTGGCTTGTCTTTCACCAATGCTCCAAACCCAGGTTTTCTTCTAACAGAAAAGTGCCAGAAACCCACCGGAGACCCATATCTGCGCTTTGCCCCAGACAAGCTGTACTATGCCAGGGAGGAGCTGGTGACTCTGAATTGCACAAAGGATCATGAGCCCTCGCAGCCCATGATCCGATGCCTCTGGAATGGGAGCCACAGTGTGTGGAGTGAGGAGGCCACCTGCCAGAGTAAGTGTGGCTCCCTCAAACCCCATGGCCTCAGGGCCTGGCCGGGCAGCTGGGCACTCGCTGACACTGCTGCCTCCAGGCCAGGGTGGAGTCTTGCCCCCATGTTTTGGGTGAGCCCTCAAACCCTGTCTTGGGGATGGTTGTCCGTCCAGAATCCCAGGGACTCTCAGCTTGGAAATGGGGACGTGCAAGCGGGGTCCAGAGGGGCAGTGGCATGCACATCTCCTGGAGCGTGGGGGTGCGTACATTGAGAAGGGCACGGGGTACCCCCAGGGAATCACATGCGTGAGGCACTGAATTGCAGGAAGGGTGACAAAGGGCCTTGCCATTCAGCAGCCAGAGGCAGGATGTCTGCTTGAGACCAGGTCTCATCTGGATCTGTAGCGGCTGATGGGAATGGCACGCAGGGTCCAGTGGTGCTGGAGCCATTTCCCAGTGACACCGTCCCCATGTTCCTGCTGCAGGAAAGTGCCAAGAACCAGACTCCTGGAACAGACGGGCTGAGTTCACGCCAAAACAGTCATCCTACAACCCAGGCGATGTGGTGATGTGGAGCTGCCCGGAGGCCTATTGGCCCTCAGTGCCCCAGACCACCTGCACACAGTGGGGAACTTGGAGTGAGACTGTCTATTGTGTGGGTGAGTTTGAGACCCGAGTCACGGGGCTCCCAGGGGTCTGGGATCCTGCATCATGGCCCTTCCTGCACCTGGGCTTCCCTCTCACCCACCTTTCTCCATGCACAAGCCCAGGGCATCTTCACTGACATCTCAGCCTCTGCTGTGGTTTGGGGGTGCCCTGGTTTGTGCCCCACATCCAGGATCCAGGCTCCCTCCCCGGGTAACACCAGGGCCAAGGACAGTTCGGTGTCTGGACCGGAAGCTGGCAGAGGGACTGGGGTGTGCATGGAGGAAGGCACAGGGCAGCCTGGGAGTGGCAGAGTAAGGGGAGCAGATGGGAGCAGAGGACTCATCTCCGGGGTCCCAGGGGTCTGGACTCTGGGCCTGGCTTGTGCCTGGGGGTGGGAGGCAGAGCCCAGGGCTCAGCCCCTTCTCCCCTGAGAGTCCCTCACTGGGCTGACATCAGCCCATCTCCTGCCTGCTCTCCTTCCAGCCCATGGCTCTTGCCCTCTCAGCTGCCCAGTGGCCCGGCTTCCTGGGAGGTGGGCAGCATGCTCCTGGCCCTACCCTGCCGCTGGTGGGTGGTCAGGCTGGTCTGCTGTCCTGGTTGTTGATTGCAAAGATTATGGCCTTGTGGCAAGCCAGTAGGGGGAGCTCCTGTGTTGAGCTTCCCACCTCACCATGCCCATCCACCTTCTGGACTCCACATGTCTCTCCAGGGGTGCCTAAGCCCTGGCAGACCCCCCTTTCGACCCCCACCACAGAGTCCAGGGGTAATGTGTGCTGCCACCACCACGAGAAGGGACCGTGTGGGTCCTGTGTCCTCAGGAAAACAAAGGCCTAATAGTCCTATGGGTACTCGACCCAATACAAGAACTTGGGGCACTTCCCCAAGTCGGGGGCCAAAAAGGATAGTCTCCCTTAGTTCGCTGACCCAAGGGGTCTCCTAGGCATAATTAAACCCACCCTTCAATAAGTCTCCTACACCAGTCACAAAGGAGAACTGTATTGGTTACAGAGGGTAGGGTTAGATTAGGGTAAGAGGTAGAGCACTATTGAAGGATTACCATTGAGCAAAACAGTCTGGCTGAGGCAGCCGTTTGATACGCAAATGCATCACTGGGAGCTGACTAGCTCTCTAGAAACACTTACAAGTATCATCCAGAAGACGGTAGAGATCTGGCTTGGAGATTTACAGAGAGAGAGTGTTTCAGATGGATCAGACTCTCTCCCTGTGTCCTGGTTCATAGATTCATAGATTCATAGATTCATAGATGTTAGGGTCGGAAGGGACCTCAATAGACCATCCAGTCCGACCCCCTGCATAGGCAGGAAAGAGTGTTGGGTCTAGATGACCCCAGCTAGATACTCATCTAACCTCCTCTTGAAGACCCCCAGGGTAGGGGAGAGCACCACCTCCCTCGGGAGCCCGTTCCAGACCTTGGCCACTCGAACTGGGAAGAAGTTCTTCCTAATGTCCAGTCTAAATCTGCTCTCTGCTAGCTTGTGGCCATTGTTTCTTGTAACCCCCGGGGGCGCCTTGGTGAATAAATCCTCACCAATTCCCTTCTGTGCCCCCGTGATGAACTTATAGGCAGCCACAAGGTCGCCTCTCAACCTTCTCTTGGGGAGGCTGAAAAGGTCCAGTTTCTCTAGTCTCTCCTCGTAGGGCTTGGTCTGCAGGCCCTTGACCATACGAGTGGCCCTTCTCTGGACCCTCTCCAGGTTATCCGCATCCCTCTTGAAGTGCGGCGCCCAGAATTGCACGCAGTACTCCAACTGCAGTCTGACCAGCACCCGATAGAGGGGAAGTATCACCTCCTTGGACCTATTCGTCATGCATCTGCTGATGCACGATAAAGTGCCATTGGCTTTTCTGATGGCTTCATCACACTGCCGGCTCATGTTCATCTTGGAGTCCACTAGGACTCCCAGATCCCTTTCCACCTCTGTGCCACCCAGCAGGTCATTCCCTAGGCTGTAGGTGTGCTGGACATTTTTCCTCCCAAGGTGCAGCACTTTGCATTTCTCCTTGTTGAACTGCATCCTGTTGTTTTCTGCCCACTTGTCCAGCCTATCCAGGTCTGCCTGCAGCTGTTCCCTGCCCTCCGGCGTGTCCACTTCTCCCCATAGCTTTGTGTCATCTGCAAACTTGGACAGAGTACACTTCACTCCCTCGTCCAAGTCGCTGATGAAGACATAGAAGAGTATTGGTCCAAGGACCGAGCCCTGCAGGACCCCACTGCCCACACCCTTCCAGGTTGAAACCAACCCATCCACTACGACTCTCTGGGTACAACCCTCTAGCCAATTCACCACCCACCGGACTGTGTAGTCATTCAAGTCACAGCCTCTTAACTTGTTCACCAGTAGGGTGTAGGATCTTCTACTCCGACCCCCTGCCATGGGCAGGAGAGAGAACTGGGCTCAAATGACCCCAGCTTTGTAATTGTCAAGCCAAGTCTTAAAGACCCCAAGGGTAGAAGCCATCACTACTTCCCTTGGAAGTTTTTTCCAGATCCTAGCCGCCCTGACTGTGAAGTAGTGCCTGTGGCGGGCCAGTAGGGGGCGCTCCTGCGTTGAGCTGCCCACCTACCTGCGCCCGACCACCTTCCAGGCTCCGAGTACATCCCTGGGGTGCCTCCCGTCCGGCTGACCCCTTCCCTGGAGCACACCCGCTAGCTGGGGGTTTCCGCTGCCACCATCCAAGGCTCTGGACTCAATTCTGGCTCTGCACACCTTGGAGAATACAGGCCTAATCGTCCAATGGGTCCTAGACCCAATACAAACACTTGGGGCACTTCCCCAAGTCACTGGCTTATTAGGAAAGTCTCCCTTAGTCCGCAGACCTAAGGGCCCTCCTAGTCATAATTTAGACCCACCCCACAATAAGTCTCCCATACCGGTCACAAAGGAGAACTTTATTGATTACAGGGGTAGGGCGGAAACAGGGTAAAAGGTAGAGCAATATCAGAGGAATATTACAGGAATATCAAAGAATCCCATAGAGCAAACTAGGATGGCGGAGGTAGCCGTTTTAACACACATCTGAGTTACTGAAGCTAAATATCTAATCGGATCTCGAGTAGCTTACTCACTCACATCGCCCAGAGGTGGTTGGAGTCTCCTCTGGGGGCAGGGCACTTTTGGAGCATGCGGCTATGAGGAGAGAACCAGTTTCAGATTCACCTGGATGACCGCATGGCTAATGGCTGCCTTCTTCCTGGCCTGGGCCCTTAAATAACCTCTCTGACCTCAGCAGCCCAGTCCAATCGAAGCTGCCAATACTGGCCACAAGCTGACCAATCTCCCAAGCATCCCTGGCTACCTGGGCCCGCGCAGGGCCTGGCTTTTCCCCCTTGCCCAGGTGACCAGAGCATCCACCTCCCAGGCACCAGGCTTTTGTCATGTAGACAAGGTGGGAGATCCCCGCCCTGAGGGATTCAACACCAGCCTCTCAGGCTGGTGGAGACAGGTCTCTGGAGAGGGGCACCGACGGTGGCATTTCTGCCACAGTGCCTTTATATGTCCAGCCTGAATGTACTCTGAAACAACTCATGGCTGTTATTCCTTGTTAGTCTGGGAGGTGCACAGGAGAACAGGGTCTCTCTCAATCCCCGCTGGTCCCCCCTAGTAAGCTTGTAGATGGCCACCAGATCCCCCTCAGCCTTCTCCTGTGGAGGCTGAACAGGTTCAGGTCCTGTAGCCTCTCCTCGTAGGGCCTGCCTTGCTGGCCCCAATCACATGAGTGGCCCTCCTCTAGACCCTCTCCATGCTGTCCACATCCCTCCTGAAGTGCGGTGCCCAGAACTGGACGCAGTACTCCAACTGCAGCCTGACCAGTGTCTCATAGAGTGGGAGCATCACCTCCTTGGACCTGCTTATGATGCATCTGTGGATGCATGGCAAGGTGTGGTTGGCCTTCCTGACCATGTCCCCACACCGTCTACGCATGTTCATTTTGGCATCAGTAATGACTCTAAGATCCTTTTCTGCCTCTGCACTGATGAGAAGGGAATTCCCAGGCCGTAGGTCTGTTGCTGGTTCTTCCCCCTCAGGTGCAGCACCTTGCACTTGTTGGTGTTGAAACCCATCCTGTTCTCATCTGCCCGCCCCTGTAATCCGTTCAGGTCTTGCTGTATCCTCTCCCTCCCCTTCTAGCATGCCCACCTCACCCCAAATCTTGGTGTCATCTGTGAATTTGAACAGGTTGCTTTTCACCCCCTCTTCCAAGTCACTAATAAAGAAATTGAACAGTGTGGGCCCAAGGACCGAGCCATGGAACACCCCACTGCCCACATCCCTCCAGGTTGAAAATGACCCATCCACCACCACTCTCTGGGTGCGGCCCTCCAGCCAATTTGCGACCCCTCTGACTGTGTAGGCATCAATGCCACAGTCGCCTAGCTTTTTAATGAAAATGGGGTGAGAGACAGTGTTGAAGGCCTTCCTAAAGTCCAGAAAGACTACGTCCACCATGACACGCGTGTCTAAGGATTTTGTGACCTGATCATAGAAGGCAATCAGGTTGGTCTGACAGGATCTGCCCCTAATGAACCCATGATGGTTGCCCTTGAGCATCCTCCCCACTGCTGGCCCATCAGAGATGTGCTCCTTGATAATCTTCTCAAACAGCTTCCCCAGGATTGAAGTAAGACTAATGACTAATGGGCCTACAGTTGCCTGGGTCCTCCCTCCTCCCTTTTTTGAAGATGGGTACCACATTGGCCCTCTTCCAGTCAGCCAGCACCTGGCCAGAGCACCATGAGTGCTCATAAAGCTGTGCTAGGGGCCCCTCGATAACCCCTGCCAATTCCCTCAGCACTCTGGGGTGGAGATCGTCAGGACCTGCTGATTTGAACACGTCCAGCCCCTCCAGAAGTTCTCTAACTTGGTCCTCCCTGACCCTAGGCCTGTCAGAGTCTCTCCTGAGTCCATCCTGAATCTCAATAGGGGAGTCCCGGTCCCTGCACAAGAAAATGGAGGCAAAGAATTTGTCAAAAAGGTCGCCTTTTCCTCTGGTGCAACCACCAGATTACCAAGCATATCCCGCAAGGACCCCACGTTACCTGGTGCCTTCTTCATGCTCCCTTTGTATTTAAAAAAGGACTTTTGGTTGTCTTTGATCCTTGATGCTAGCCCTAGCTCTGTATCTGCCTTAGCTTTTCTAACAGCCCCCCTACAGACCTGAGCGGTGGACATATACTCCTCTTTGGTGATAGCCCCTCCCTTGCACTGGGTGTACACCTCCTTTTTGGCAATCAGGTGTTCCTGAATGCCCTTGGTAAGCCAGGGGAGATTTTGAACACTCTTGCCCACTTTGATTCTTGTTGGGACTGTCACCGCTTGGGCTAGGAGGATCGTCTCCTTAAGGAACGACCAATCATCTTGGGCACCCAGTTCCCCAACTCTCCAGGGCCCCAGTGCCTCTCCCACTAATCTCCTCAACTCATTGAAGTCAGCCTTCCTGAAGTCCAGGGCTGCTGCCTTGCTGCAGGCCCTTGACACCCTGCACTGGATGGTGAATTCCAGCAGGCAAAGATCGCCGTCGCCCTGGTGGTTGAGCACCCGCAGACCCCTCACCAGGTCGTCTCCCATGGCCAGGATCAGATCCAGCAAGGCATTTCCCCTGGTAGGACTGTGCACCTCCTGGGGTAGATGGAGGTCCTGTATCTCAGCCAGGAACCTCCGTGAGCAGTCAGACCTGGCCGACTGCTCCTCCCAGCAGATGTCCAGGTAATTTAGATCACCCATGATGACTACATCCCTTGCCTTAAGTGCCTCCGTGAGCTGATCTGAGAATCCGCGTTCCAGCTCTTCCTCCTGGTTGGGTGGTCTGTAGTAGACACCCACCGTTAAGTCTCTTTCCCTCCGACCCCCTGTATTGTGACCCAGAGCACTTCAGTGTGCCCCTCCTCTGACCCCGTGCTGCTCATTGAGGATGTCTATTTCTCCTTGATGTAGAGAGCCACACCCCCACCTTTCCTCCCCGCTCTGTCCCACCTGTACAACCTATAGTCCTTGATGTTCACCGCCCAGTCATGGGACGAATCCCACCAGGTTTCTGTGAGCCCTACTATGTCTGGGTTTGTACTAGCAGAGGGCGAGTTCCACCTGCTTATTCCCCATACTATGATCACTGGTGTAGAGGCATATAAGGCCTTGAATTGGTGTGTGTGCCACCCCACAATTCCCAGGACTATCTGGACCCCTGTCTCTTACCTGGGTACTCCTTGTGCACATCACCTGTGGTGGTTGGGAGGTGTCCTCAAGTCCTGCTTTGGCCCCATCACCCAGCAAAGCTAGTTTAAAGTGCGCTACATGAGATCAGCCAACCTGGAAGAAAAGACACACTTGCCTTTAGGGGATAGCTGTAGCCTATCCCACCCAAGCATGCACCCTGCGCGAAAGTATGGGTCGTTATCCAGGAACCCGAGGCCTGCCTGGCTGCACCAACTCCGTAACCGTCGGTTGACCTCACCAATGCAGGCCTAGTGTGTCTGTCTGCATCTACTCACCGGGAGAACAGAGGAGAATAGCACCTGGGAAAAGCTGCAAGCAGTGTTCTCTCTCTGTGGGGCTGGAGACAGGTTGGATGCCTCTCAGTTCAAGGGCACAAGATAAGGGAACAACCTTAACTAAAAAGCCCTGCAGGTGCTGCTCCATGTGAGAGACGTGCACTTTCCACCCACACTCAGGTGGAAGGGGACAAACAGGCCAGCATGTGACTGGGTTGTACCTTGCACCACAGGTGCGCGGATTTGGGGACTGTGTGACTCGGATGCTGCCTTGATCGTGGCAGAGATCAGACTCTGTGCATCCGAGCTGCTGAAGGGACATGATTTTAGTGCTGAATGTGCTGCACACCTCTGCTGAGAAGAGGAAATGGAGGTGAAACAGCTGCAAGCACTGAGTGATCCTAGATCGCACAGGATGCACGGCCACTTTTAATAAACATCCAGCCATAAGGTCAGGGGCTGGGCAGTGCCCTGCTGCCCAAGGAGAAGGAGAGGTGAGGAATTAAAGGTGGCATTAAATGTGGCTATAGCCCTGCTGTAAGGACCCCCGACATAGCGATAAGATGCCCCAGGCGTGGGGACCGCAGACGTCTGGTTACAACGTGCAGGGGAGACAGCTGGACCTAACCAAGGAGGCCTGACCTATGGCTGGGAAGAATCGAGGTGGCTTGTAGCAGTGACCCACCCGCACAAGGGGCCAATGCACTCTGTGGGGGCAGGACTAGAAGCATTAGGTGCAGGGCACTGGAGGGGATTGCACTTCTCTGCTCGCACTGGTTCAGCCTCAGCTCCAGCATTGTGTGCGGCTCTGGGCTCCACATTGACGAAGGACCTGCAATATCAGAGTCCCAGAGCAGTGGAGCAGAAAGCAGGGGGGGGGGGGGGGGGGGGCGTGCGGCAAAGCGCAGAAGGCTGACAACTCCCCATTGTGGAGCACAGGCCAGATCCTCCCTGCCCACTGTCTGTCCAACCTCCCCTTGAACACCTTGGGTGGCGGGGAGCCCACACCATCCCTGGGCGCCTGCTCCATCCCCTCACTCTTCTCACAGTGAAGAACTCTTTCCAGGTCTCCAATCTAAAGCTTCAAGCCATTGGTCTGTGTCATCCTCTCCGGAGCATCCTCTCTGGTGCTTTCCCTCTTCTTTAAGGCAGCCCTTCCAGTATTTGCAGGCTGCTGTCATGTTCCCTCTTAAGCACCTTTTCCATGATCTGAACATGCCCAGCTCCTTCAGCCTCTCCTATGATTTGCCTTCCTTGAGCATCTCTGTAGCTACCTCTGGCCCCTCTCTAACTTCTCCACATCCTTTTTAAAACGGGGAGCAGAGACCGGCACACAGTATCTGGATGAGGCCGAACCAGTTCTGAGCAGAAAGGCGCAATCACCTCCCGTGTCTTGCACCTAATAATACTACGGATTCAGCCCAAAGACGCATTGACCTTTTTGGCTGCATCACACGGCAGACTCAGAATGAGCCTGAGGTCTGCCGAAACTCCCAAGTGCTTTTCCATAGCGCTGCCATGTTGGTGCTTTTGATTATTCCTTCCAACATACAGCACCAGACCATCGTCTGAATTGAACTGCATCCGGTCAGCTCCAGCCAGGTTTTGCTCACATCCTCCAACGTGTTCACAATCCTTCCTAGTTTTGTGTTATCCGCAAACTTGCTCCAGAAGCTTTCTGGGCCAGAGCATGGGCATCTCTCTAAGAGATTCAGCCTGGGTCGCTGCTGGTCCTGATGCTCCGCGCGGGGATGCACCGGGCAGGGCTGCCACGGGCAGCAGCTCTGTTGTTCGAGGTTCTCTCTGTCCAGGAGGCCGGATGGGATGGGCACAGCTGGCTCTTGCCTTCCCCGTGGCTCCTGACTGCCCGGGCAGGGGAATCCCTGGATCACAGAGGGGGTGACAAAGGTCCTTGTCATGCAGCAGCCAAAGGTAGGACATCTGCGTGAGACCAGGTAGTGGCTCTGTAGTGGCCAATGAGAACAGCACGCAGGGTCCAGCTGGGGCTGGAGCCATTTCCCAGTGACGCCATTCCCATATTCCTTCTGCAGAAAAGTGCGGAGAGCCAGTCCCCGGGGACGACCGGGCTGAGTTCACACCCAAACAGCCCTCCTACAGCCCAGGAGACTCGGTGACATGGAGCTGCCCTGAGGGGTATCGGCCCTCGCTGGCCAACAGCACATGCATGCTGTCAGGGAGCAGGAGTAGGTGGAGTTGGACTGCCTGGTGTGATGGTGAGTTTGAGACTCCCCAATTCACGGGGCTCCCAGGGGCTCTGGTGTCCTGCGTTGTGGCCTCTGCTGCACCGGGGCTTCCTCCCATCTGCCTTTCTCCCCGCACAAACCTTGGGCATCTGCGCTGGCATCTCAGCCTCTGCCATGGTTCGGGGTAGCTCTGGTCTGTGCCCCACAGCCAGGGCCTAGGCTCCCAGCACTGGATACCGCCAGGGCCAAGGGCATCAGGACCTGGCAGAGGGGCTCAGGGTGCACGTGGGGGGAGGCGCAGGGCAGCCCAGGAGTGGCAGGTCAAGGGGAGAGCAGACCGGGGAAGGGGCCTTGCAGCGAGGGGTCCAGGGGTGTTGGTGTGGCTGAGGGAAGGGGCCAAATTCTGCCCTGGTGCTGGCTGCTGCTGTCCTTCAACAGGAAATGGAGGGGCTGCTGTAGGGAGAGAGGGCAGGGAAGCATCTTGGGGAGCAGGCCGGGCGCTGGGGGGGGGTCCTGGTGCTGAGGGCTGTTGTCACAAGGGAGCAGCTGCACCGTGGTGTGGGTAGGTTGGAGGGATGCACAGGCAGCTCAGGGCAGACGGGGCCCACGTCTTGGCACCTGTCAGGGTGCTGAGTTGTCAGGTGATGTGTGTGCCGGTGGGGGGCAAAGGGCCTGGGGGGTGCCCTAATGTTGTGGGGCATTGGAGGGGGATGCGGGCTGAGGGGTTTTTGGGGAAGAGATGGCTGTGGGTGGAGGGCGCAGTCCAAGCAGGGGTGAACATCCTCTCAGCTGAAGGGAGAGGGGCTGGCAATGAGTTGTGCAGCTGGCACGGCCCTGCAGCGGAGGGAAGCATCATTAGGGAGCTGTGCTGCTGAAACAGGATCTTTCTTTCCCTCCAGGGTTTTGTACACTTAGTGGAAACTGGCTCCAGCTCATGTTTACAGAATCCCTCCCGACAGAGCTTGCACTTGGTCAGAGAGTCCGGGTGAGCTGTCGCCAGGAGCAGTTTGAGGGGGGCTCAGGCTGGCTGCTGTGTGTGGACCGAGCCGGGCGTCCTGAGTGGGACACAAGCCGCGTGAAGTGCATCGGTGAGTGCTGTGTGCAGGCGGGGGTCGATGGGGCTGGAGGGGGATGTGAGCCCAGGGCCGGAGCTCCCCACCGGAGCTGTGAGCAGGGGGAGGCCAGCGACACTAAAAGAGAGACGTGTGTTGAGGTGGAGCAGGGATTCCTGCTCTGGGCCGTGTCCCTGGGGCGTCAGGAGACTGCCATTGCCAGGACCAGCCCCGGTCCGGCTCCCCAGCTGCAGGCTGGGTATTTCCCTGCCTGACACACTCATGCCCTGGCTAAAGCCCCCTGTGTCCTCACCAGCCACCTTGGCCTGGGGCAGCTCTGCTGGGGGTGGAGCACAGGGAGGACAGCGGGAAGGAGTGTTCCCCATTGCAGCCCTGTGGCCAAATCCTGCACCCTGCGTCTGTCTGGGATGTTCCTGGGTCAGTGCCAGGTCCTGGCCCAGGCTCCTCCAGCAGTTTGGGATCCCTGGTGCTTCCCCGTGTAGCTGGATGTAAGCAGCCTGCTGTGCGGGCTGGGGAGCCCCTGACACCCCCGTGCCTTTGGCTGGATGGGTGGGGATCCGTGCAGGACCTGTCCCCGTGCAGTGCTCCACTCCCAGTATAGCTGCTTCAGGTCAAGGGCTCTCGGAGCTCCTGGGAAATCATCCCACAGCCCCAGACCCATCCTGGGCTGGCCAGGACACATTCCTCACCAACACATGGGCCTTGTCTCTGCAGAGAAATGCCACAGGCCCCAATGGGACCCCAGACTTCAGTTTGCACCAGACCGACCGTTTTATAGCCGGAATGAGATGGTGAAGCTGAGCTGCCTGGATGGGTCTCCTCCATCGCTCCCTGAGATCTACTGTGCGAGGCATGCTCAGGATAAGCAGAAAGTCTGGGCTGTGTGGGGTGGCTGGAGCGGACGGCGCCACATTGAAGAGAACGTGACCTGTGCAGGTGGGTGCGGGAAGAGCTGCCCCTGCACTGTCACACTTGGCTCCCACTGCAGCACGAGAACCAGCTTGGTCCGTGGAGTCTCCACGTCTCTCCGGCCAGCCGGGGCAGGGCCGTGTCCAGGGCTGGCTGCCAAGGGAGCCAGGAGGCCAAGGCCTTGCTGGGTGGGTTGTGGCAGCTGGCTCAGTTCCTCTGAGCCCCTCCAGCTCCCCACGGCCAGGCCACGTTCAGCTGCAGCAGGACCCCCAGAGCCCTGCCCAGCGCAGCAGTGCTCCACCTGTGCAGCCTCACAGGCCAGATGAGCGGTGCAGGGCTGGTCTGTGGGCTGGGTCCCATGTGCAGGGTTGGTCTGCAGGCCTCATCCAGCCCACGCTCAAAGCATGAGATCGGTCTGTGGGACAGACCCCATGCACCAGATCCAGCCATGGAGCAACCCCACGTGCCCATGCACTGCATCCAGTTGTGGCCCCATCCTGGGACCCAGCCTGACCATGTGCACCAGATCAAGCTGTAAAATAATCCCACACTTTTGTGTGATCTAGTGCATGGGACTGTGTCATCCAGCCCTCCATCTTCCAGAGAGAAATCATGTACTTGTCCTAAAGTCAGAGAATCAGGTCCATGGACCTGTGTAAGAGCAAGCTGCACTACTTCTACCCAAGCTCTGTGCTTCTACCCAAGCTCCCTTCCCCAGGCCTCTGGATTTGGTCTGTGCCAAATGGGCCTGTAACGTGGTTCACCTGCACATTCTCCAGGGTGAATTTCATCAGGCCCTGCTGACTTGATTCGTCATAAGAACAGAAGAGCTGCCGTGTCCTGGGTCAGGTCCTGGTCCATCTTGCCCATCTGCTGTGTCACATGGTGGCAGGGAGCGGAGGCTGGAAGGGAGAGGGACCTGGGTTTGACCAGGGCTTTTCCCCTGTCCCTCTCTGTCTGGCAGACACAAGCATTCAAGGCCCCGGGGAATTCAGATCCCTCTAACTGATCTACGATTTACCCCCGTGGTGGGCCAGTAGCGGGTGCTCCTGCACTGAGCCACCCACTGCGCTGCGCCCGAGCACCTACCGGGCTCCGAGTGCCTCCCTGGGGGTGCCTCACATCTGGCCAGCTCCCTTCCTGGAGCACACCCATAAGCCTGGGGTCACCGCTGCCACCACCCAGGGGTCTGGACTGTTTCTGGGCCCTGTGCCCCCTGGGGTACACAGGCCTTGTAGCCCTTGAGGGTGATATACCCACTGAGAGACCTTGGGCTGCTTCCTTTAGCCTGAAGCACAATAATGAGCTTTGCTTGGTCATCTGAGCCAAGGGAATAAAAAAGGCATGCCCGAACCCTCTCCCAAGGAGTCCACCACACTTGGTACAGTGGAGGCCTTTATTGATTACAAAGAGGATGCTTGGGGAAGAGTACAGGTTAGAGCTATGTCACAGGATAACTTTAGAGCAAACAGTGTGGCTAGGTAGCCTGTTCCCACGCTGCTGCATCACAGTAAGTGATGTTTCTAGGTAAGTTTCTGGTAGGTTACTCACAAGGATCGTCCAGAAGCTGACTGAGCTTCCCTCTGGAGGCTGGCAGTTCCTGGTGTGCCCATCAGTTTCAAGAGAGATCCCCATCTCTCTGCCTGGGCAGTTGTTCACGTGTTTCCCAATATTGCTCTCTTTGCTCATCTGGAGCCCAGCAGAGCTCCAGAGGCTGGCAGCTTACTCCATGCTTTCCAGAATGGCTCTCTTCCCTCCTCCTGGGCCACCTGGGCTTTATATAGGCCTTTTGAGATCACCATCCTGAGCCAATCCTGGCCAGGTGTTGTTTGATGCTAGCCAGTTAATTTGAACTGCACCATCACTACCTAGTGGAGTGACAGGGGCTCCTGCCCCCGCCCCCAGGCTATGAAGTTATTGCCAAAACAATTGAGAGGTTGAGTTTCATAGTTTCTAGGATCAGAAGGGACCTGAACAGATGATCAGGTCCGACCCCCTGCCCTTGGCATGAACAAGGAGATGCAGCAGGGAGAGGCAGCAGGTCCAGGGGTTGCGGCTGTCACTGGGGCCCCGGCAGGTGCCTGCAGCCAGCACGTGTGTGCGGGGCAGGGGGTCTCCCCATGCGCTGTGTCCTCCCTGCAGATTAAACATGAGCTGTGCTAGGCTGTGGAAAGAGCTGGGTGACAGCAAAGGAACTGGGTGTATTTGGACCTGAGCCACCCCTGGGCTCTGCACAGACATGGTGGTCACACATCTTTTGTCCGGGCTGCCTTCAGTGAGCCTGGCATCTTGACCCCCCCGCCCCTGCACAGAGGTCAGGGCTGGTCTGACTGCAGCATCCTTCAGGGCCATGGTATCTGCGGGGTGGGGAGTAACCCCTATGTGCTGTTTGTTCCACAGACAGCCCCAACATCATCACTGGGACACCATTGATTACACCCATTAGCATTAGCCTCGGCTGGAGTTGCACCCCCTCTAAGTCCTGCCTGAGCATTTCAGCCATGGAGGTCAAGTGCCTGCCGGCTGGACCCCAGGCCAACCCCTGCTGGAGGCCAGCAGACAGCGCAGAGAAGGCATTAGGAGGCCAGGCTGGGACACTTATCTGCAGCAACCTGCAACCCTTCACCCTCTACAACGTCACCATCTCTGCACGGTATGGGGCTACCAGATCCTCCCCCAGTGTTGTCCTCTACACGCAGCTTCTCAGGACAAGTGAAACAGGTAAGGGGTGGGGGGTGAATCGCAAGCCGTGGGTGGGAGCTGTGGGCTGTGTGCAGAGCTGGGGAGGGGGAGCAGCTTAGCATGAGGTTTCTGCACCCATGGGCAGGGGCAGGGGCAGAGCAGTTCTTCTACCACCGTGGCTACCTGGAAGGAGCTGCACGAGCTCCCAGCCCCTGGTCCTCCCTGGAGAAAGGGCAGAGCCCAGCCACAGCTCCTTGGCCTGCAGCTGCCCCCCCAGTGCTGAGCTGTGGGTGCTGGGCCTGGCCCCAGGGCCTGGGCAGTGACCTGCCGTCCTTTGCTCTAGTGCCAGCCCAGCCCCAGATAGAGCCGAGGGACCCCAGCACCGGATCCCTGCGGTGGAAGCAGCTGCCGTCCTGCCATGGGGACATCCTCGGGTACCAGGTACTGGGCAGTGGACTCTAGTGCGTGGCCCAGCCAGGAGCCCGGTCTGCGCCGGGGGACAGGGACTGCGCAGGGAGAGGTGGCAGGTGCAGTTGAGCATCTCCCAGGAGGCCGTAGGCACCACCTGCTGCTCTTCCTGACATGATAGGACTGACCCACCCACCGCATGTCTGTGCTGTCCATGATGCTCAGAGCCTGCTTTCACTGCCTTCTTCTTCTGTGTGGAATGAAATAATGGTGAGGGGCCAGCACTCGGCTCCTGCCAGCTCCTCGTGCTGCTGCATGTGTGGCCTGGCCCAGCCCTTCCCTGGGTATACCAGCAAGCAGGCAGCCCCCTGGGAGGTGTCCTGGTGCATCAGGGCCATGGGATAGCTGTGGCTGGGTCCCAAGGTGGACCCCCATGCTGCCCGTGCAGCGCAGGGCTGTGGCTGGGGGCACACTCCCTCCCGGTCCCAGGGACGCAGTGGGGTTCGCTGCCCCTGTTACTGAGCGGGGATCGGGGCAGGCCTGAGTCCTCCCAGCACTGCGCTGTTCCCTGCAGCTGAACATCACGGCTCGGAGAGAGTACAACGGCAGCTTCCTCGAGGCACGGGTGGTGCAGCTGAACGCATCGGTCACTGAGTACAGGCCTCCCCGCTGGAGACCCTGGACCAACTACACGGTGACAGTCCAGGGCCTAACAGCTGCCGGCCTCGGAGAGGCATCAAAATACGCCTTCGAAACGGAGATTGCAGGTAATGGCCTCTGCCCCCGGAGATGTCCAATGGGGGTGGGAGCAGCCGGAGCCCCCAGCAGCCCCCAGAGATCTCCATGGTGGCACCTACCTCCTCTTTGCTGTGAGGGCCGTGGCGTGTGCATGACCCACGCAGGAGGTGCAGCCGCCTGCATCTCGGATGCCTCTGTGCTCTGCTCCCTGGAGCCCCTCCGTAGGGCCTGAAATGCACTGGCAGTGCTGCCAGCTGATGCTCTGCCCTCTGGGTCCTCCCTCCAGATCCGGACATCCCTTCTGCCATCAGGAGCCTGAGCATCCGCGATGTCTCCCAGAGTGGGACAGCCGTGCTCCCCCTGCACCCTGTTCCTGAGCTCCGCGGCCCGATACAGTAAGTGCAGCCTCAGGCAGGGCTGGATGGGTCTCCACGCTCACCTTCCTCCTGGGAACCCTTGCTCCGGTGTGACTGGGGAGAGGTCCCTGCAACCCGTGTCCTCAGCTGCACCTGGACTCCATTGCATGGGCTCCGATGTCAATGCTAGGGTCAGCCCAATGTCCCGTGTCCGCAGCTCCATTGTCAGCTGCAGGAGGGGAAGTCAGAGCACCTTGGGGCACTGTCGGTGTCCAGCCCCTTGGCCCTGCTCTGGCCCCTTCACCCCATGTAATGCCCCTGTTGCAGGGAGTACCAGATCATCGTCACTGTGGGGCCCAATGGCAGTGAAGCGGATGACTGTCTTGCACTGGACCTGCAACCATTTAATGCCAGCCAGGGGCACAAGGCATATGTAGCAGCTGTGGTCCCCGCACACAACCTGACGGGCCCCATGGACTTCGTGCTAGGGGACGGGGTCTGTCGCGAGGGGTACTGCAATGCTCCCCTCCAGCTCGGCCAGAACTACACGGCCCTGGTCCGCGTCGTCAGCCGCTGGAAGCAGGTAGGTTCTGCCCTGGGGCTCCCCATGTCCAAGGCTGCATGAGTTGGTCCGTGACTGAGAGCTTGATGCTAGCCCTGGATTTGTGGGACCTAGAGGACCTGGGGGTTACAGGGTAGAAGAAGCTGGACAGGAGCCAGCAGTGTGCCCTTGGTGCCCAGAAGGCGACTGGCATCCTGGGCTGCGTCGGTAGGAGCGCTGCCAGCAGATGGAGGGCAGTGATCCTTCCCCTCTATTCAGCACCGGGGAGGCCACATCTGGAGTCCTGTGTCCAGTTGTGCCCCCACAATGACAGAAAGGATGTGGACAAATGGGGGAGAGTTCAGCGGAGGGCAATGAAAAGGGTTGTGGGGTTGGGGGCAGGACTGGTGAGGAGAGGCTGAGGGTGTGAAAAAGCTCCATCCCAGCCCCCTCTTTGGGTTGGTTGTTTTCCTCTTTTTTATTTCTCTCTCTTTCCCTCTGCCCATGTGTCCATCAACCTGGTTGCTTAGGCAGCCACCTGGTAGGTGTTTCCCTAAGGAGGGGGGATTCCCTCTTCCTAGGTCCAGGTCCTTTGTGGAGCCCTCCTGCCATTCACCTGGAGGGGTGGTCCAAAGGCAGTGGTCACTCCTCAAGGTGAGGGCCGGCATGTTTCAAACTCACTGGTCAGCATCAGCGGAGCTCAGAACATACCTCTTCTGGCTGGGTCCAGGTGATGAGGTCAGAAAGGTTATTTAAAGGGTCCCTCCATCTTCGGGCGGGAGACATCTTCTGGTCACTGAATCAAGCTATGGGCCTCCAGAAATCTCTGGACATGGATGGGAGTAACTTACTTGAAATCTAGCCAAGAACTTAGGTTTAAGTGTTCTAGTCGTGTATCCAAAGGCTAACTAACCAGCCTGCACTGCTTTGCACAAGGTGGTTTTCTTTCTATATTCTGTTGTTTTGTATCCCTTCCTCACCCTATTCCTTTTTGATCAATAAATCTATCTGTTTTAGCATGCCTCCTCTCTGTGTGTGCTTAAGAGGGAAAGGACCAGCCTTGTTAGCTCACTTTGCTAGGCTGGCTAAAGAGGGCTTGGCTTTTTGCTTTCCTCCTGTACTGCAGGTTGCTTGTGAATGCTTCAGGCTAATAGAAGCACCCAAAATCCCACCGTGGGTTAAGCAGCCCCAAGGTCTACAGGGTCTGTTTACCCCGGGTGGCACAGAGTCCTAACAAAGACCCCAGCCATGGTGGAGGCAGTGGTTACCCCAGACTTGCAAGTGTGCTCCAGGAAGGGGGTTGGCCAGATGTAGGTGCCCCAGGGGAGATGCTCGAAGCGTGTTTTTTGGTGGGGTGCAGTGAGGTGGGTGGCTCAGTGCAGGAGTGTCCCCTACTGGCCCTCCACAGGGGGAAATGGGCTGATTGAGTCTGCAGAAGGGAAGACCGAGGGGGATTGAATAGCAGCCTTCACCACCCTGCAGGGGGGCTGCAAAGAGGATGGAGCTGGGCTGGTCTCAGTGGGGGCAGATGACAGGACAAGCAGCAATGGGCTCAAGCTGCAGCAAGGGAAGTCGAGGTTGGGTATTAGGAAAATGGTTCTCACCAGGAGAGTGATGAAGCACTGGAACAGGTTACCCAGAGAGGTGGGGGAGTCTCCATCCTTGGAGGTTTTTAAGGCCTGGTTAGACAAAGCCATGGGTGGGATGGTGTAGTTGGGGCTGGTCCTGCTGTGAGCAGGGGGTTGGATTAGAACACAAATCATAGGAGATGTGGGCTGGAAGGGACCTCAGGAGGTCCCATCTAGTCCAACCCCCTGCTCAGAGCAAGACCAGGACTAGATGACTCCTGAGGTCCCTTTCAACCCTCATTGTCTATGACTCCATGTACCAGTGACAGCGAGCCCACCCCTCCCCTGGGTTCCTGGCCATGCCAGGAGCTGCCCTTGATGCCCTGGGCTGGGGAAGCGAAGAGCTGGATGGGGTAAAGCATGTCCAAGCAGCGTGGCAGGGTCACTCCTGTAGAAGGGCTCAGTCCCTCCTGGCTGTGCTGAGGCAGAGGCTGAAAGCAGCCAGCCCCTCTGCCTTGTGGCGGGTTGTCCTGGGAGAGCACCCAGGTCACCTCTGCTCTGCCCTTTGCCCTCCGAACCCCCGGCTAAGCTGGGGGTTTTGCTCCAAGCTTGTCCAGCTCAGAGCTCATAGCTTTAGGTGTGGGGCTTCCCTACTTCCTGTGGGACAGGCTTGCACAGGGTAAGCAAAGGGAGCATCCCCTACAGAGGAAAGCAGGAGGCTGGGAGCTGCTTTCCTCTGTAGGGGATGCTTCCTTGGCTGCTTTGCTGTATTGCTGCTTGGCTGTGCGGTCTGGGACAAACTCATCTAACCCAAGCTATTCATCTTGAGGCTCTGGTCTCTCTCAGCACCAGGCACCATGCCAAATGGGTGCAGAAGCACTTGACCCCAGTCTGCTGCGGTTTTGCCATCTGCAGAGTTAGCCCTGGCTCCTCCAGAGAGACATAATGAGCCTTTGAGACGTGCTGGGTGCTGTGTGACGATTGCTCTTGCTCCAGAGGGCAGAGATGGTTGTAACTCCTGCCTCTGCTCTTCCACAGGTGGAGAAAGCCAGCTGTGCGCGCTACGACTTCTCTGTTGGTGAGTGGCATTTCTTGCTATCGCTCCAGTCCCTGCCAGGCTTGGCTCTGAGCCGGAGGCAGGGAGAAATCCTCAGCACATTCTTCCCTTTTTAGGAGCTCTGGTGCCTGCGGGGGCAGGTCTGGTTCAGAGCTGGGCAGGCAGGTCTAGCCCACAGGGGCAGGGGGCAAGATAAGACACGGAGCTGCATGAATTTGTAGAGCCAACCCTGCTGATTGGCTGCATCTCGGCTCCGGCTGGGAGCAGCCTGGAGCCTGGCAGGGTGCGAGGGTCACCCCATGGGTAGCAGGGGTGCACAGTTGTCCTGAATAGGGAGCTGCTGCCCACAGGGGCTGTCAGACCCAACATGCAGTGCTTGGTCTTCAGGGCAATACCCCAGTCCTGCCCCTTTCTGTCGGGGGTGGCTGTCCCAGAGCACATCAGTCCTCCAGCCTCTGCCATTCCCAGGCACAATTCAAGGTGCTTGTGACCTAGAAGGCCCTCAACAGTCTTGGCCCTGCACACATATAGGTCCTCCTGCTTTCCACATCCGCAATCCCTAGCATCAGCCGAGAGCAATTTCCCATGAGGTTCAGCATGCCCACTTGGGGAAAACACGGGGAAATGTTCTCAGCAGCAATCCTCAGCTCTGGAGCTGCCTCCCTCTTGATGCCAATGGAGCCCAAACCTGGATGCCTTCCAGAAGTGCTGCAATAGCTTCCTGCTCGGGCAGGCATTTAGCAACCAAAGCTAGGTTGGGAAGTGGATTCATGTATTCTCTGCTTGATTTTGTCTCGTTTATTCTCGTTGCCCTTTCAAGTTGCTCTGTTGTGTTGTGGTGAGACACCCTCAGCCTGTGCTGGGAAGGGCAGCATGTGAATGACAGAAATAAATGGGGCAGCCCCTGGGCCCATGTGATGTAGGAGGTCGGGGCTGGATCTTCCCAAGGGCCTCTGGTGGCCCCAGGTCTGTCAATCCCGGTGGGGAGGGAACAGGCCTCTGCTTCCAATTTAACCCACTCATCTGGGTCAGGACGGAGCATCGCTTCACCACCCTCCTGGTGAGAGAGTTTTTCCTAATATCCAACCTCAACTTGCCTTGCTGCAGCTTGAGCCCATTGCTCCTTGTCCTGTCATCTGCCATCACTGAGGACAGTCCAGATCCATCCTCTTTGCAACCAAGGAGAAGTCCTTTCTCTTTCCCCTATTGCCTTTATTGCCTATTTTGACTGGAAGCCCTTTGGGGCAGACATTTTATCTCCCTGGGTGTCTGTGGGTCTGACACCATGGGCCTGGTCTTGGTTAGAGCCTCTCTCACAGCGGTTCTTTGAACCCAAATCCCCTGTCATCGGACTCAAGCCCCCCCTATATAACTCCTGTGAATTGAGTAGCACCCCATTTCAAAGATGAACATACCTGTGACAATGCTTCCCTCCTTGCAGAGGGGGTGAGATTGGGGAGGCAAGGGGATTCTCCAAACAGGGACAAACCTGATCCTGTGCTTATCTGCTTATCTCCTCATGCCTCAGGACACCCTTCAAAAGATCTCATGGCACCCCAGGGTGCAGCCGGGTTAAGAATCACTGCCTTATGATGGTACAAACAGGATGGGCACACAGAAAGCCCATGGGTGTTGACACTGCAGAGCTCTGGGGGTCATGTCTGGCTGCCCTAGGCACAGTTTTGCAAAGGGCAGACACCAGGCACATGCCTGTCCTTCCTGCCCTCCAGCATGGTAGCAAGGGAGCGTGTGCTGTGGGTCTCCTCATAGAAATGAGAGTCCCAAGCTCATTGCAGGAGCTGTGCCACAGCTTGGCTCTGGTGTTGTGTTTGCTGCAGGGTCGGTCTCGAAGGGGGAGCCTCTGAGCAAAGCTGTAGCACTGGCTGTGGTGGTGGCGGTCCTGGTGCTCCTGGTAGCTATCGCTGTGCTGGTCTTGCTCTCCAGGTCAGTGCAAGCGGGTCGGTCCTTTGAGGGCATCTCCTGCCCAGCTCCCTGCTCCCCAGCAGAGACTGCCATGCCTTAGACCTCAAGGGTACTTGTCCCAGCCTGGAGTGGGGGCTTCACCCCATCTTTGCCCCAGATGCTGAGGGAAGCTGCAGCTGTCCATGCTCAAGGCAGGCAGGGGGCTTGGGAAGCTGCCTTTTGGCCAGCCCACAGCTCAGCTCCACACAGGCAGCCTCTCTACTTGGACTTATAGCACCAATCAGGTCACCGATACCATGAATGGGTCTTGATACTCCTAAGGACTGAACTCCCCCCTCATTGCAGTGCCTGGGGAAGGGGTGACTCAGAAGTCTGGCTGTCAGATGCAGAGCCCCTCCTATAGACTAAAACCCCAGCACCATCCAGCCACTGATGAAGAGTGATCTGGACCCCGCTGTGTCAGGGCCCAGGCTGTGGTGGAAGTATTGGGGGTACCTGCTCCCCCTGGCAGCTATCACAGCTGAGCCGCCCCTTGATGGGTCCATGAAGGAAGATGTAACCTCAGGGAGTCTGGCCTGCAGCTGTACTGGCAGCTAACGAGGGTTACACCTCATTTGTGCAGGCTGGCAGGAGGGCTGTGGAGCTGAGGTTACCTATCCCAGCATGCAGCAGGGCTGGGACATTTGGGGCAAGAGACGTGCCTGTGGTTTCTTGCAGGGAACTGCCTTGGCTTATTAAAGATGATGGTTGCAAGAGCTCAGAGGAGCATTGATGCTCCCTCCCTGCTTTGTCTCTTCTACGCTTTTCCATGGGTCTCACAATGCCATTTTGCAGGAGGAAGCGGAATAAGTCAAAGGACCATGAGAGCAATGGCATGATCCCCCTGAGGAGTCGTCGAGCAGGTGTGGTATGAGCAGAGACCAGTGTCAGACCTGCCTGGCTCTTAGACATGCTGGTGGAGGGGTCACCAGCACAGGCAGGGCAGCTGCAGTGCCTTCCAGGGAGAGGGGCTGGTAACCCTCCCTGGATGGGGCCCTTCCCATGGGGAGCACACCCAGCCCCACGCCTCCACACAGACAGGCTCAGAGATGTGCCGACCCCTGGTTTGTGCATGCAATAGGGACAAGCAAGCTGAACACTCAGATCCTGGTGCCTGAACTGCTGGAGACTCTGAAGAGGTTTAGGAGAGCAGAAATGGCAGTGGAGGAAGAGGCAGAAGAAGACACAGACCTTGAGAGGCCTAAAGCTGGGTGTGAAGCTGAGTATCAGGTCAGTGCTTGGCCTCACCATGTTTCTCTTCTGCGGTGTTGCTTGTGTTGAACACTCAGCTGTTCTCAACCTCGGTAGCTCTCTGGTCCTGGTGCTTCGAGGCGGTGCAGTGTCCTCTGGCCTTGGCTGGGCCTGGATCCTGGCACAGTGTGGCTGGGAACTGGGGGTTGCTAACCAGGAGTGTCTCCTTCTTCCCTGCAGAAGCTGATCTCAGGTTTGCTGCATGCCTGCGATGCTGGGAAGGAGCCCTGCAACCAGGGCAAGAACCGCTACAAGAACATCATCCCATGTGAGCGGAGCTTCTCACCTCTGCGGCGTGTGGCCCACGGGCATGGGGAGGAGGTGGCAGCAGCTCTGGCATTAGCTGGGCCCTGCTGGGGGTGGGTGCAATTATTTAGCTTTGCTGAGCCCTGGGGAAGCTTGTTTTATGAGGGAGAAGCTACAGCCATATAAACCTGGCTGAGATCCCAGCAAAGCGGAGCAGCTTGCTCAGCCCTTGATAGAGGTAGGAGACCCCCAAGGATGCCTAGGTGCTGAATACAGGGGGGGAAGGTGGCTCAGTAGGGATCTCTGCACCATCCCAGTCCAGGCTAGCCCCTGGGAGAGGGTCCTGGAGGCTGCTGGGCTGTGGGAGCTGCCATCTTAGTGTATGTAGGCTCGCCTGCCTTGCCTACCCCAGCATTAAGGCAGGTGCATCCTCGTCTCATGTCATAGTCACCCTGCTGTCCTGTCACACATTAGCTGGATGTCTGCATCTGACTTTCTTCCTGTCCTGCAGCCATTGTGCAGTGCTGCCCAGCAGCTGCCCCAGAGGTGGCTTCCCTCCAGTCGTGGGAAAAGTGATCCCTGTGTGCATTAAGCTCAAGGTTGTGCTTAGCATCACAGGCTCCCAGGGCTCTCACCATCCTGCTCCAAGGCTGGGTGCCCCGATCCCTCACTGTGTACACAGATGCCTGTCCTGCCTCTTCTGAACTTCCAGTTAAAGGGATCCTACTGTTTCCCTCTGTCCCGCAATCCTGTTGCTCATCCAGCAAGAAAGGGTTTCTGGGAATTGATCCAAGCCTGTTCTGCTGTAGTGCAAACCCAGTGCTCTAGGCTCTGCCCTCTGTGTCAAGGGAATAAGGTTTCTCCCTCTTCTTTATGACAGCTTGCAACTACTATGTCTTCTATTCAAGAAAATAAACCCTGATTATAAGATGAACCCCCAATAATTAGCTTCCATAGATGGAAAATTTATCAATTTGTTATAATTTTCCAGGTATGGAATTTAATTATCAGAGGTTGGCCTTGAATTTGTCTCCTTCCCATTGCTACAGCATGGAAAATAAATCGGGGGATCAGACAGGATGGACATTTCACAACCTCTCTGGGGAGCCTGTTCCAGTGTGCTACTCCCCTCGTAGTGAGAGAGTTTTTCCTAATATCCAACCTCAACTTCCCTTGCTGCAGCTTGAGCCCATTGCTCCTTGTCCTGTCATCTGCCCCTACTGAAAACAGCCCAGCTCCATCCTCTTTGCAGCCCCCCTGCAGGGAGTTGAAGGCTGCTATCAAATCCCCCTTCAGTCTTCTCTTCTGCGGTCTAAATCAGCCCATTTTCTTCCTCCTCTCCTCACTAGTCCTGCCCCCAGCCCCCAACCATTTTCATTGCCCTCCGCTGGACTCTCTCCAATGTGTCCACATCCTTTCTGCAGCAGGGGTCTGAAACTGGACTCAGTAAATCATGGCAGACATCCTACATGCAAACCCCAGACCCAGAAGCCTTGGAGTTCAGATGCTCCCTAGTCCTACTTGCTCCTAGCCAAAAGGCTGAGGAGCAAGCTAGGGGGAAAGCACAAAAGCAGTATCCCGTAGCCAGAAAATGCCCAGAGTGCAAGGGACAAGCCTCATCCTATAACCAGCACTGTAGGTAGCACTTCTCACAAATTCCCTATGAATGCTGCCCCAGCTGCACTGGAAATATATCTTCTTATCTGTACTGAAATGATGCTTGATTTTTTCCAAGGCTGCCACACATCTGTGTCTCATTAGTCATCATGTAGCCGATTAATATCCCCCAGTCTCTCTCTTCCTCACCATTTGGAAATGGCAGAGGTTTCATTTTCCAGGAGGAGTTTCTGTGATTAATCCCAAGTGTGACCTGGTGTTTTCCACAGCTGAATTTCATCCCATTCCTGGTTCTCCAGTCCTCACATCATCCAGCTTTTCCTGCCAGATACTTACCCCTTCCCGGAGGGCTGGAAAAGGGCCAACGTGGTCCCCATTTTCAAAAAGGGGAGGAAGGAGGACACAGGCAACTATAGGCCAGTCAGTCTCACCTCCATCCTTGGCAAAGTCTTTGAAAAAATTATCAAGGCTAACATTTGCGAGAGCCCAGCAGGACAAATTATGCTGAGGGGAAACCAGCACGGGTTCGTGGCAGGCAGATCGTGCCTGACCAGTCTAGTCTCTTTTTATGACCAGGTTACGAAACGCTTGGACACAGGAGGAGGGGTGGATGTCGTATACTTAGACTTCAGGAAGGCCTTCGATACGGTATCCCACCCCATACTGGTGAACAAGTTAAGAGGCTGTGACTTGGATGACTACACAGTCGGGTGGGTGGCAAATTGGCTGGAGGGTCGCACCCAGAGAGTCGTGGTGGATGGGTCGGCTTCGACCTGGAAGGGTGTGGGCAGTGGGGTCCCGCAGGGCTCGGTCCTTGGACCGATACTCTTTAATGTCTTCATCAGTGACTTGGATGAGGGAGTGAAATGTACTCTGTCCAAGTTTGCAGATGACACAAAGCTATGGGGAGAAGTGGACACGTCGGAGGGCAGGGAACAGCTGCAGTCAGACCTGGATAGGTTGGACAAGTGGGCAGAAAACAACAGGATGCAGTTCAACAAGGAGAAATGCAAAGTGCTGCACCTAGGGAGGAAAAATGTCCAGCACACCTACAGCCTAGGGAATGACCTGCTGGGTGGCACAGAGGTGGAAAGGGATCTGGGAGTCCTAGTGGACTCCAAGATGAACATGAGCCGGCAGTGTGACGAAGCCATCAGAAAAGCCAATGGCACTTTATCGTGCATCAGCAGATGCATGACGGATAGGTCCAAGGAGGTGATACTTCCCCTCTATCGGGCGCTGGTCAGACCGCAGTTGGAGTACTGCGTGCAATTCTGGGCGCCACACTTCAAGAGGGATGCGGATAACCTGGAGAGGGTCCAGAGAAGGGCCACTCGTATGGTCAAGGGCCTGCAGACCAAGCCCTACGAGGAGAGACTAGAGAAACTGGACCTCTTCAGCCTCCGCAAGAGAAGGTTGAGAGGCGACCTTGTGGCTGCCTATAAGTTCATCACGGGGGCACAGAAGGGAATTGGTGAGGATTTATTCACCAAGGCGCCCCCGGGGGTTACAAGAAACAATGGCCACAAGCTAGCAGAGAGCAGATTTAGATTGGACATTAGGAAGAACTTCTTCACAGTTCGAGTGGCCAAAGTCTGGAACGGGCTCCCAAGGGAGGTGGTGCTCTCCCCTACCCTGGGGGTCTTCAAGAGGAGGTTAGATGAGTATCTAGCTGGGGTCATCTAGACCCAGCACTCTTTCCTGCTTATGCAGGGGGTCGGACTCGATGATCTATTAAGGTCCCTTCCAACCCTAACATCCATGAATCTATGAATCTGCCCGAGCAAGGCCCCCTGTAACAGGTATCTGCTCTGGGCCAACCTAAACGTGGCCCACACACCTGTTCCTGGGGCAACCGCCCGCCTACTCGCCTGCCATGCCTTGTTGTTAATTGATTAATTGGTGTTAATTAGCAGGAGGCTGCCCTTGTACTGCCCCGCTGCCAGGGGGCGCTACCTGTGGCTCCATTTCCTCCCTTGTACCGCAGTCCGCACCTTGCCAATGGAATAGATAGTATGTCCCATTCTAGTTATGATCTGGCCCCTTTCTGTCTTCTCTGGGTCTCTTCAGTCATGCCGCCCCCTCTCTGGGGCTTCTCTTGGCAACTGCCCCCTCTCTCTGGGGCTCACCATGCCCGCACTGGGGCTTCTCAGTAACTGCCCCCTTCTCTGGGGCTTCTGTCCCCTCTCAGGACGCTCCTCAATACTGCCGCCCTCTCTCAGGGCGCACGTCCATACTGCCGCCCTCTCTCAGGGCGCACCCTGCCCATACTGGGGCTTCTCGGCAATGCCCCTTCTCTGGGGCGTCTCAGCTGCCCCTTTCTCTGGGACTGGGGTTTGTACACCCTGAATGCTGCGCCCTTACTGGCGCTGGGGTCCCCACTCTGCTGTGGGTCCCCTATGAGGCCTCCTCCAACCCCTCATAGCCTCACCCAAACCACTGGTGTAACAAATAGCAACACAAGCACAAGCCCCTAGGCTACAACATAAACAAAAGCCGCCCGGCTATAATCACGCTCAAGCCTACTGGGGTTCTTCATCCCACAGCAGTGTCAAGCGCCGCTCCTTCAGCAGGCGTCTCCTCTCTTCCACGGCAGAGAGCTCCTTCCTCGATGGCTGCCAGCAGGGAACTGCCTCTGGCCCCAGCCCCTAGGGTTTATAAGGGAGCCAGGCCCTGCCCCTTCTGGTCAGCTGACCTTCTCTGGTTGCCCTGGCAACCCACAGCTGGGCTCCTTATTCCCTGTTAGGGCTTCCTCCCTAGCAGTTTCCCCTCTTTGGGAGCAGGGCACCACAGTGCTCTGTGACACCTCCCCTCTGTGTATCACCAGCTAATTTCATCAGCACACTTCTGCATGTTGTGCTATCGTCCTTAATAAAAACCTCCGTCAGCGCGGCCCTAAAACTGATCCTTGAGGAAATCCACAAGTTGCCGCTCTCCAGACCAAAGCTTTGCTTTTCATCCCAGCCCATTGCTGTCTCCTGTGTGACGCACCTGCCAGTCTTTGTACTAATCCATGTCTTCCTGCACCTAACTAATAATAATCGAAGGGGCACCGTATCAAATGAAGTGCCCGTGGGTGAGATCTGCTGCATTTCCTTTGTCTGTCTAATCAACTGACCTATGAAAACAAGCAACCAGGTCAGTTTAATATGATCTCTTTTGGATAAACCTCTGTTGCATTTCATGCCATTTGCCTCCAGGTCTTGTTCTGTCCTTGAAACCCACCTCTAAAGCCCTGCACACTATCTATGTCAGACCGGGGAGCTGCAGTTCCCACGGCCACTTTCACCAGTGGCCCTGGGAACTGCACGTGGCTTTCCTGCACATGGCTTATCTCGCTGCTGACCCACTTGGTCCTCTTGTGTCTTTCAGACGATCATGTCCGCGTGGTGCTGCAATCCGCTGAGCAATCGTCTGATTACATCAATGCCAGCTACATAGATGTAGGTACCACGGGATGCATGTGCAGCCTCTGCTCAGCCAGGAGGAGGTGCCAGGGAAGGGTTTGAGGGCACAGGGGACCTGTCTCTTCAGGGCATCAATGGGGACTCACGCCTTTCTGGGCAGCCTTTTACACCCCTGCTTTGTGGTCAACAGGGGCTGGGCAATGGCTAACACACTACAAACCCCCAGTACACCGGAGGGAGGTGTTCAAGGTTGGGCAGGCACCGGGCAAGGATGATCTAGATGTAGCGATGCCTATTTTCTCCCATGGATATTTCACACTATCCTCCTTTGCCCGGGACTGGATGGTTTCTGACAAATGCACTCCTCCAGAGCACCCTGTGCAAGCAACCCTGGGGCAGCAATCTCTGCTCGCAACCTGACTTTCTAAAGGAAAGCAGTGCTTGGGTGCAGAGAGCAGCAGGCAGGAGCTGGGGTGTTATGGGGGTGCCTGCTTGCTGCTCCAGCTGCTTGCAGATGGAGGGCTGTGGGACGACGTGGCCCCTTGGCTGGCGCTGGAAGTGTTCATTTAATTTCATTGGCAGACACAACTTTTTGGGTAGAGGTGATACCTTTTATTAGACCAACTAAAGAGTTGCAAAACAAATGTTCTGTGCAAGCTTTCGGGCCCACAGGCCCTTCATCAGGTAAAGGAGAAACTGAAGCTGTTACGAGTTCCCCGAGGTAGAAAAGAAGCCAGTTTGTAAAAAAATGCTTTGTGAAAATGCAAATGCAGAATAGTTTGGGCGTCAATAGCTGGTAAGAAGCAGGTGGGTTACCTGGGGTTGTCAGATGGCAAGCAGGATGTAGTGTGCCTTAGAGACGATGTCAATATTTAGTACAGGATTGGAAAATATATTAATTTAATTAATTACATATGTATTCATCATATGATTCGTGCTGTCCGTCTCTCTGCCTCCCACAGAGCTACAGGAGCCCCCGCTTCTTCATCGCGGCGCAGGGTGAGTGCTCCCGGGTACGGGGCCGAGGCAGGGCTGGGCACTCGGCTCTGCTCAGTCCCAGCTCTGGGCAGCTCGCCGTCCGGCTCCCCCATTCCCAGGACATGGGCTAGCAGTGGAGGAGCCGCCAGCCCAGCTCAGCCCAGGGGCCCACCTGCCCTGGTCCCCTGGCTCCAGGCCTGGTGCAGAGGGAATGGCCAGGGGGATGCAGGATTACCAGCCCCTTAATTGGCATGCTAAAGCTAGCTATCACCCCCTGCATGGTGATTTTGCACCCTGGCTTTGCTGTAGTGACTTCCCTTTGTAGACAAGCTCTGATCATATGGGGAGGATTTTGCTTTCCAATGTGGTTTTCCTGGTTTGTGGCCCTGGGCCAGGGGTGGGGTGAGCAGGGAGGCCTGTCAGCTACAGCAGTGTTGCTGCAGGGCTCTGCATGGATGGGGTTTGCGTGAGGTGGGGGGATTGCTCAGGTGAGCATGCACCAAAGAGCCAAGACTCAAAACCCTTCTGCACAGCTCGTGTAGCGAGCCTCTGCTCTGTCCTACTGTGAGGTCCACTGGGCTGAGCACAGGGCGAGGGTGGGGGCTTCCCAGTGCCCCCCATGGCCTGCTGCCTCCAGTGTGGGCATGTCTTACTGACGTGGCGCTTCCTCCCACCCAACAGGCCCACTGCAGGGTACGGTGGAGGACTTCTGGCAGATGATCTGGCAGGAGAAGACCTCAGTCATCGTGATGTTAACTGACCTGGTGGAGCAGAATAAGGTAGAGAAGGCGAGGACAAGTGCAAAGTCCTGCATTTGTGATGGATCAATCCCATGAGCCGGTGCAGGCTGGGGGTGACGGGCTGGGCAGCAGCTCTGCTGAGAAGGACCTGGGGGGGACGGGGTGATAAACTGAACAGGAGCCAGCCTCTCTGTTCAGCACTGGGGAGGCCACATCTGGAGTCCCGTGTTCAGCTGTGGCCCCCACTACAGAAAGGATGTGGACACATCGGAGATAGTCCAGTGGAGGGCAACAAAAATGGTTGTGGGACTGGGGGACAGGACTGGTGAGGAGAGGCTGAGAGAAATGGGCTGATTGAGTCTGCAGAAGAGAAGACCGAGGGGGATTGAATAGCAGCCTTCACCTCCCTGCAGGGGGGCTGCAAAGAGGATGGAGCTGGGCTGTTCTCAGTGAGGGCAGATGGCAGGACAAGGAGCAATGGGCTCAAGCTGCAGCAAGGGAGGTTTAGGTTGAATATTAGGAAAAAGTTTCTGACCAGGAGGGTAGTAAAGTAGTGGACCAGGCTCCCCAGAGAGGTGGAGGAGTCTCCAGCCTTGGAGGTTTTGAAGCCCTGTGTAGACAAAGCCTTGTCTGGGATGATGTAGTTGGGGCTGGTCCTGCTTGGAGCCGGGGGTTGGACTAGATGTGACCTCCTCGGGTCCCTTCACCCCCACAGGGTCTGTGATTCTGTGATTCAAAGGCAGATGCCTTTGAGGCCCCTGTCTCATGGGGTCAAGTCCCATGGGTCCAGGCACTTGCAGTACCTTTGCTCTTGATAAGGCTCTGGCCCTTTCTGGGGGGAGGGAGGCTCCCTGCCCTCAGAGTAGACTCTTTGAGGAGGTATCTCCATCCTGGGGAGCCCACGGGGAATGGACCAACGAAACAGGGGAGGAAGTCCCAGAGGGAGCAGTGGAGCAGAGCTGAAAGTGGGGTCTAGACTCTCCTCCTCTCCCCAGTGCCCTATAGTCCTCCCCCCCATGGGGTATTTCCCCTTGTGTTAACTGTGCTCTCAAGGTAGCCCGAGGAAGCTGGCTTGTGCCATGAGGAAGCCTGGAGGGGGTCCAGGCAGTGTGCTGTGGGTAGTGCCTGCAATGCCAGCATGGCTGGGACACCCCGGGCACAGCTGAGGTCTTGGACCCCAGCTTGCCCTTCTCAGGCCAGACCTGGATCCGTCTTGCAGGCCCATCCAGGGCTCCCTTCCTCACCCACGAGCGCTGCGGCAGCTGAATGGGGCTTGCCTGGGCCACACGCTTGCTCATGCTAGTGCTCAGAGCTCTCCTTGCCATTGACAGACCAAGTGCGAGCAATACTGGCCGGAGCAGGAGCAGGAGTACAGGGACATCACGGTGACACTCAGCAACATGAGGATCACCACGGGCTTCATCACACGCACTTTCCGCCTGCAGAAGGTGAGTTCGGCAGGGCCAGGAAAGTGTGCGGGGCCAAGTTACCCCTGGCATGGGATGTCCTTAGCATCACGGATGCAGCAAGGCCACCCTGCCCTTTGTGGGAGCTACTGGGCAGAGGGGAATTTGCAGGCCCAGGGTGAGCTTCACCACGTGTTTCACTGGAGCACGGGGCAAACGCCCTGAGGCTCACACAGGCGTGCTGCTGCTGGCTGGGTCCCCAGAAATGCCCTGCAATGGCCAGTGGTGCAGTTGCTGAGATGAAAAGCACCCTGGAAGATGGGGTTTGGGGGCTCTGTGCAGGGTCTGTCTAGAGAAAGGACCCTCCTCAGTGTCACCTGTCCCAGCAGTTACCTGCAACCCCCTGGGTATTGCCTGGCCCAGCCCCAGCCTGATGCGAGAGCTGTTTCTGAGCCGGCTCCAAGGCTCACACAACTTTCCAGGAGCAGGCCCGGCTGTCTCAGCCAGTGCAGGATGCCATCTGGGCACTGTTGGCTACGTGGATCCAAAGCACTGTGTCATTAGTCTGGCGCTTGACGATCTCTGAGCACTGGGATCCCAGCACTGGCCTGGGTGGACATTGGCCTCAGAGGGGGTCCCGCGTGCTGGTGGATCCTTCCCCACTGCTGGCGCCTGCATCCTCGGTTCCCTGGTCAGACCCCTGAGATGGTTTCCCCCACGCTCAATTTTCTTGCAGGCGGGCTGTCCCCTTCCCAGACTCGTGGAGCAGCTCCATTACCAGCTGTGGCCAGACCACGGCGTGCCCCGAAACCCAGCCCAGCTCCTGCAGCTGGTGGAGATGGTGAACAAGAGGGTGTCGGAGGCCCCAGGTGGCCCCGTGGTGGTGCACTGCAGGTACCGGTGGGGAGGGCTCCTGGGGGGCCAGAGGCCAGGTCCCCCGACAAGCTCCTGACTCTGTCCCCTGTTTTCAGTGCAGGGATCGGCCGCACGGGCACCTTCATCGCTCTGGACTCCCTCCTGAAGATGGCCAGGGCCGAGGGCAAGGTGGACGTCTTCGAGTGCGTGCAGAAGCTGCGGGAGCAGCGGGTCAGCATGGTGCAAGCCCAGGTGAGGGCAGCGCCTGCCCCAGGCCAGCTTGTCCGGCAGGCAGCAGTGTCTGGGGGGTCAAGCCCCATCCACTGCATGGCCCCCGCGGCGAGGGGTCCTGGAACAAAAGGTTCCTTCCTGCTCTCCAGGGACCTCCTGCGATCTGCCAGGTGCTGTCTGTGTAACACCCTCCCTGGCCAACAACCTCCGCTCCAATCCTGGCTGGGTGCTCAGCTCCCCCAGGGCCCTTGGCCTGGATCTGCCAGTGTCCCGGCTGCGCGGGGTTGATCACCAGCAAGCTCACCCCCATTGTGCTGAATGTCTGGGGGGTCCTGGATCCCTTTGCTGGGAGGATCTGCCCTATTCTGCCAGGCTCCAGTCCCCCTAGGTGTGTCTGCTCCACACCTGTACCGCACCTTAATACCTGGCGGGTACCTGGAGCTGCACTGGTAGGGGCCTGGGGATGACACCACAGGAGATTTTCAAGGGTATGGGGCAAAGCATGGCATGGGGAAGGGGAAGGCTCTGAGGGTGTGGATGGTATGCCGTGCTTGGATCCTCCATCTGCTCGGGCTACCCCACCACGTTGGGGTGACCCCCGGGTGCCAGCAGGCTGGAGCAGGGCTGTGACACGGTGTTACCCTTGCAGGAGCAGTACGCCTTCCTGTACGAGGTGCTGCTGGAGGGGCTGCTGTGCGGCAACACGGGGGTCCCGGTGGAGAACGTCTGCAGCCACGTCGACCACCTCAAGGCGCTCGACCCCCAGACGCAGACCAGCAGGCTCACGCAGGAGTTCAAGGTACCAGGGGACCCAGGGAGGGGCAGGGGTTGAGCCCCCCGCACAGCGCTGCTGGGTTTTCCTCCCAGGATGGACAGACTTGCTGTGGGGCATCCTCAACCCACTACTGTCAGTGCCTCGGTTCTCCTGTCTGCAGTCTGGGAGCAGCATTCACACGCGCCTGGGTGCCTCGGTGTCTCACCACTCAGACCTGTTCTCCAGAGAGTCCTTCCTTTGGGCTCTCGCCCTCTGTAGCAACCTAGTCCATGTCCTGCACCCCACACCGTCCTCACATGGGTTTCCTGGCCCCAAATGAGCCCTCCACAGGGCTTGTTGCACCCTATGCAGCTCGCTGGGTTAAATCAGTTGGGCTTTGCTTTGCCTGTGGGGCTCGTTAGCCCAAATACATGTGAACAAGACCTAGGCTATGCACGCCCTTGGAGTGCCCTCCGGCTCCCAGTCCGGCTGCCTTGGGCCGTGCTGCATCAGCTCCTACAGCCAGGAGTCCACGCAATCAAAGTCGTGTCCCTCCAGCCCTTATCCTCCTCCTCAATTTTATCCCAGCTCTGGCTTTCCTGGTGCCTATTCTCATTTCGCAGCCGAACATCCATCTTCTGTTGCCTGTGGCAGGAGTCTCCTTCCTCTGCCAGCTCCGGGTCCAAGTGCCTTGCTCTCCCCTTGCAGCTAGGCTTATAGTCCTGCCCCTTCTGGCCTGTTCAGTAATGGGATCAGGGGTCTCCCAAGACCTTTTATCACTGCAGAGATCCTACTGTTGAGCTGGTGCTTTTGCTGCAAGCCAGGACCCTGTGCTCCCCCGGAGCTGGCCTGGCCAAGCAGGGAACAGGCTCAAGCATCTCTGGGCTGAGCAGGGTGCAGGGCTACTCCCAGAGCCGGGGGCTCTCCAGACGTTTTGCACGACATTTCCTTTCCCCCTTGCTGCTGCTGGGGCCCAGCCCAAGATGCAAGTAGGACCCACTTGTGAAATGAGCCCCTCTGTCCATCATCTCCGGCTCAGGGCTGCATCTCTGGTGTCACCAAATTACAGGCAGGCCTGAGGGGGTGGGGGTTTAGCCCCGAGAGGGGCATCCGGGACCTGGGAGCTGACTTTGCTGCCCTGTCCCCTCAGGCACTGCAGAAGTTCTCCGAGCTGTTCCAGCTCTCCGCGTGCAGAGAGGCCGAGAAGCCCAGCAACCAGCCCAAGAACCGCAAGCCAACGATCCTGCCAGGTGCCACGGGGCCGGGCTGGTGGGGGGCCACACTCTGGGGTGCAGGGGTCCTGCTTTTTGAGGTCTCTCCCTGGCAGTGCCCTCCCTCCTAGGTCTCAGCATCGTTGCCCCCAGCCCTCTTGGGCTTTGCACTAGGGTCTGTCCCCAGACTACAACCAGTACCTCCCAGTCCATTCAAGGGCAGCTGGGTGGACTTGCCCACCCTGTGCAACCCAGGAGGTCAGACTGGATGAGATAATGGTCCCTTCTGGGCTTGAAACGTGCAACTCCAGGGGTCTCACTGCACCCCGGGGAGCTTTTTTTCTAACCCAAATTCTCCAGGTTTTGGGGTTTGTTTTTTCATCCCAAGTACCTTTACCTACTGAGGCTTCCCTGGGCCTGCTGGGGCTGGAGCATCTCCAGTAGTGCTCTGTGCCAGCACCGGAGGCTGGCAGCGTGGAGCAGAGGGCAGCTGCAGCCTTCCCCAGGGCTCGTGCCACCAGCACGGCCAGCCCAGCCTGCTCCACGCGGGCTGAGGGATGCCGTGCCAATGGTGGCTGCTCCTCTCATTTTGTCCCGTGTATCCTCCAAGGAGGGGCCCTTGGGCGCTGGATCTGGATACCGGGGCTTCTCCACCAAAGCCTTTGGCTCCTGATTTCAAGCTTTCCGTAGCCGTCTGGCTCATGCCCTTCTTTCTCTGCCTTTTCCTCTCCCAGCGGATCACAACCGCCCCATCCTGATGTCCTCCCTGAAACTGGATGGCTCGCCAGGCTACATCAATGCGGTCTTTGTCAGCGTAAGGCTCCAAACCCCTGTGTCCTGTCCAGGTGCCAGGAGATCCCATCGGCCCCAGCCCCAGGGCAGGAGCAGCCCCTCCAGTCTGTTGGCCCGGGCTTTGTCTGCTCTGCTTCAAAACGCTGCAGCAGCGTGGTTCTCAGTCTGTCTCCATCCTGGGTGCTAGGAAAGAGCCCCTAAGGATCAGGCTAAATGCTCCCAGAGCCCTGCCCAGCTCCCCAAGCCGTACCCCAGCATGCAGCCCCTGCAGCCGAGCTGTCCTCCTCTGCAAGGAATTCAGTTTGAACCCAGTATGGGGGAGGGAAGGGGTATGGGTTTGGCTCCTAGCTGCTCTGAAGTGGGGTTTGTGTATCCCAAGTTAGTGCAGCCCCCGGGGCTTGGATCTGGACCCCCAGGATGGCTTTCCATGCCTCTGGGTTGTATCCCCTTGACCTGCCCAGATGGGCTGGACTGAGCAGAGCAGCACAGTCAGGGCAGGACGTGGCACTGAAGGACCCATGCAGTGCTCTGCTCTGGCGGTGGCTGGACCCGGTCTGTCTGTCTGTCTATCCATCATGCAGACGTACACTGAAGATGACCGTGTGATCGTCACCCAGCTGCCGTTCAAGGAGACGGTGGTGGACTTCTGGGCTCTGCTCTGGGACTACACCTGCACCTCGCTGGTCCTGCTGAATCAGATCAAGGAGCTGGACCAGGTCAGCTTTGCATGTGGGGTCATCTGTGGGCTGCCAGCGCCAGGGCCGGGGAGCTCAGGGCAAGGTCCCGAGATGCTTCACTGGGTGTTGGGGAAGCTGCTAGAGCATCCTCGTGGGCTCCCAGGGGGCTTGGGCTGAACTTGGGGGTGGCAGAAGCACATAGAGTAAACCCAGTCACCCTGCACATACACACAGAGGGTTTCTTTCCCTGACACGGGGCTTGACTCTGCCTTTAGGTCCTCACTGCAACCCCCCACCTCTCTCTTTCCAACCAGCATCCCAGGAGGTGGGACTGGATCCTCTTTCTGCTTGGCTCTATGGGGGTGTGCAAGGCCCGGTGATTGCAGTGGGATGGTGTGAGCGTGTTGGCACCCATGTGTGTGCAGTGAGGGTATGGGGGGGCACAACCCTTCACCAGTGTCTGCATGGGGGCTTTGCTATATGCATCTCTCCCTGTCCCATCTGCAGCACCAGGAGTGTCAGTGTTTGTCTGCAGCTGTGTGTGTGTGTGTGTGTGTGTGTACACAGATGCATGGAGAGCTCGCAGAAAATACATAGGTGTGGATGTGTGTACATGTGTGAGGTGCCCCCCTCTCTGCTGAGGCCTATGTGTGGACACAGGTGTGGATGTGCATGTGTGCTGTGTGCATCCCACCTGAGTGCGCGCACACACCTATGAATGCGCCTATGTGCGTTGACGTCTGGTCCCTCCCCAGACCTACCTGGAGTTCTGGCCCAGTCACGGAGAGTCCACCTATGGCCGTTTCCATGTCACGCTGATCTCAGAGGAGCCGGGAGCTGGCTTCACCGTCCGGACGCTTGCTGTAGCCAACAAGCAGCAGGTAGGGCCTAGACACATGCCAGACTGGGGCCTTCTGCTCTCTCAGCCACCCCAGAAGAGCTGGTTGTCCCGGCTGGGATCCCAGAGAGACCCACACCCAGCTCAGTCAGGGCTGGGGTCTGAGCTGGACACAAAGATCAGAGGGCGATGCCAGCACTGGCACTTATCAGAAGCAGAGAATCAGAAAATGAGGGTTGAAGGGAGCTCAGGTGGTCACATCTAGTTCAACCCCTGCTCCAAGCAGGACCAGCCCCAACTACATCATCCCGGACAAGGCTTTGTCAGGTCGGATCTTAAAAATCTCCAAGGATGGCTACTGCACCACCTCTCTAGGGAGCCTGGTCCAGTGCTTCACTGCCCTCCTCATGAGAGAATTCTTCCTAATGTCCAACCTAAACCTTCCTTGCTGCAGCTTGAGTCCATTGCTCCTTGTCCTGCCATCTGCCCCCACTGAGAGCAGCGCAGCTCCATCCTCTTTGCAGCCCCCCTGCAGGGAGGTGAAGGCTGCTATTCAATCCCCCTCCGTCTTCTCTTCTCCAGACTCAATCAGCCCAGTTCCCTCAGCCTCTCCTCACAAGACATGTTGCCAACCATTTTTGTTGCCCTCCACTGGACTGTCTCCAATATGTCCACATCTTTTCTGTAGAGGGGGCCCACAGCTGGACACAGGACTCCAGATGTGGCCTCCCCAGTGCTGAATTATCAGAGCTACCAGCTCCTTGTCATGCCAGTGTTGCACTAACCAAAGGCAGCATTTGTGTGCACCCATGCCACTTCGTGCAACTCAAGTGAACATTCAGATCATTTGACTTTTTGCTAAACGCGCTGCAGAGGTAAACTCAATGTCACAAATGAAAGCTGGTCTCATTCACCTTCCCAGGCCTGTTCTGTGATGCTCTAAGCAGAGTCCAGGAAAGAGCAAACTGGATCATTTATAATAAGTTTTTAATAGTCCTTTCATCCAGACACATCTGGAAGACAATGAGCCCCAGATGAATATACACATTGGGACAGTCTGCACAGGGGCGATGCTGCTTTAGGCATGGGTTGGACTAGATGTGACCCCAGAGGTCCCTTCCAGCCCCACTTCTCCATGACACTGTGACTGGTCTGGGTAAAGCCAGGCTGCTGCGGCCAGGTGCTGCGGGGCACTGCTGTAGGGTCAGCACTGTCGTACGGACGCCAGCTCTGATTGCTGGTACAGTGCAGAAAATAGCCAGCTGTTCCCCAGCCCCTTCATCTCCCCAGAGTGAGGCTTTTTCAAGTGGAGCATCGCTGCCCTGTGAGCTCAGCATCTGGATCTCATGAGTTCTCAGGGGTGGAGACAGGGCCTGGGTAGGCATGTGGAAGGAGCATGATGTCCCCATGGCGGGGGAAGTCATGCCAGCCTTGGGGCAGCCTCCCCATGGCTGGTGATGGGGGTAGACTTTCCCCCGTGTTGTCCCAGGGGTCCCTTCCCTGCTCAGATCCCGTTCCCGTCTCACTCCCCCCTTCTCGCCAGCCCAAGAAGGCCGTGCTGGAGGTCAAGTTCTGGCAGCTGGACGACTGGCCCATGCAGCAGGAGCTCCCGCCATGCCCGGCCACCATCATCAGCTTGCTGGGGGAAGTGGAGAGGTGCCAGCGCAAGAACCAGGACAGCCACGTGCTTGTCACCTGCTGGTGAGTGAGGGCTCTGGAAGGGCCCAGATCCCATCACTTCCCACCCCAGGCCCTGCGGGTGGCCACAAGGAGACCCCTCAGGTGAGTCCCAGCCCCCGTGACCTATCCTGCTGCTTCCCTCCTCAGGGACGGTGCCAGCCGGTGCGGGCTCTTCTGCGCCGCCGGCTTCCTGTGCGAGCAGATCCGCAGCGAGGCGCTGGTGGACGTGTCCCAGGCCGTTAGGATGCTGAAGCGGCAGCGGCGGCAACTGGTCAAAGACGCGGTAAGTGCTTGTCCCCCACCCAGGACCCAGTGCTTCAGCCACACCGCCCCAGGCCTTTCCTCCCGGGAGCAGCAGCATCTGCAGGGAGAGGGAAATAGCTCCTCTTAAGGGCTCTGGGGAAACGAGGTCTGTGGCTTATGGGACACATGGGTATGATGGTGCCAGGGTCACTGTGCACAGCCCAAATGCTGTGACCTACTCCCAGCCTGGCAAGAGGCAAAGCCCTGAGCCCATAGGTCTACGCAGAGTCGTGGATCCATGGCAGGGGGCTGGAGGAGTCTCTGTGTCTGGAGGAGCAAGGCCAGGCTGGCAGCCCTGGAGGAGCTGTGCCTGGGTGAATGGGGTCTCACCCGTGCTCCTCTCCCTGCAGAATCAGTACGAGTTTTGCTACAAGCTCGCCCTCAGCTACCTGGACTCCTTTAAGATCTATGGGAACTTCAAGTAGCGGTCGCCTGGGGCCAGGACCTGTTGTTGTTGCTGCTTCTTCTGACAACTCTCAGTCAGCACCGGGGACCATGGACCCCCCCCAGGAGCCCTTCCACCTCTGTGTTGTGCCCACAAATGGACTGGGAGCCTTGTGCTTTGTCCATCTGCAAACGTGGACAGTAGCAGACCTGGAGCTGCAGCTAACGTGGGGCGAATGGGGCAGCCAGGCTCGCTGCTCCAGCCCCAGAGACCAGAAGGGAACTCTCCCCACCGCCTGCAACCAGGACGGGAAGCGGGGCTGCCTGCCTGCCCCGGAGATGGGGGAACACAGCACCCTCCTGCAGTCCATGCTCTCTGTCTGGCCGGCCAGGAGCCTAGGACATGGGGGCATTTCCCTGCTCAGTTGTGTCCTCTCTTACTTCACTTCCACCCTGTTATTTCTGGCCTGCCCCTGTTGGCAAGCTTGTGCCA